>NW_028188589.1:6328857-6891357 GCF_057382275.1 Copadichromis virginalis
GTCTCGTGGTGCCTCAGTGTCCCTGTGCTGAGTGGAGTGTAAAGAGTGTCTCCTGTTACAGAAACACTCTGACTGTTGAACAGATAGTTCAGTCTGTACATGTCTGTCTCTTTCACTCACAAACACGTTTTCAGATTCATGGATTCAATCAGTTGATGTTTGAAACTCTTCTAAATGATTCCTTGTAAACTTCTTCAGTCACAAACAAACAGGAAGTGATGTCACATGTGTTCCTGTCCACACAGCAGAATGAGTCTATTGCTGACAGTGATGTACAAACAGAGTGAGCATTTCTGAGGCCCAAAATAAACTGAGTAGTTCACTGAATGAACAATGGACTGTGAGCTCAGTTCCTTCATCATTAGTATGGATTATATATGTATATGTATTATATTAGTATCATATATATCAGGTGCTGCTGCTTTCAGTCATTGTGCAAATGTGCTGTTTGTAAGCTTGTAAAGCTGCAGTCAGCTGAGACTGAAGAAGTCACCTGATCAGTGAGCAAACGTTTCTGAAAACGTCCAGATGAACAGAATCAACCTTTTGGGATCAGCCAGCAATGCAGCATCATTGTTGTTCAGCTTCAGAGGTTTGCAGGAATGAACTGATGACCAGAAACAGCTGCAAAGTCCAAGAAAATACCAGCTGGAGTTCAGCTGCATTTGAAGAAGTCAAAGAAAAGTAAGGATGGCAAAGGGCGACGTTTTCTTCCAAAGAGCTGCAAACATGGTCGACGCCTCATTAGAAGAATCATCTGGACATTTGTGAGGAACTCTAACCAAGAAAGCAACGTCACACAGATCCAACAGACAGTTTCCATGACTGCAAGTGTTGAGTGGAAAAATGCTACATTGCATTATTGCATCCTCTCACCACAGGAGGCGCTGTTGGCACCACTGATTGCTGATCAGCTGTTCTCTGATGATCTGATTGATACTGTGAATAACGGGACTCACTGAACTCTGTGACACAGTGAAGATTACAGAGTTTAACTTCACCCTTTAAGACTGACCACAGAACCAAGTCCGCCAGAGCTTTTGTTATATTTTTACATGCTGTGGAGCCATTTGTGGGAGCATTTCAAGTTGCTATACATCAATACAACTGTTATAGCCCTAATTTTAATAATATGTATGCATTAAGTCCATAGTAACTACATAAACTGCAAAAAAAACCTCTGCTCATCCATCTCTGTGTGTATCAGGATACATTTGGTTCATAATACACAGAAAAATCAGAGTTATTACCTGTAATAAATGTGAAAGATTCCTGCAGTGATAACCAGGCAGGACTGAAACACATCCAAGCTGTCACCACGGTAACAGCACCGCCCATCCACAGGTGAGGGGAGGAGCAAAAAGAGGGACTTTGACCATTTTATACTAAAAACACTCAACTAATGTTTCTAATATGAAACAAATAAGCCCACATTAATGTGAGCGTTTATTAAATAATAATAATGATGATTTCCTCCTGATCTCATTTCCACAGCAGAGAAAACTGTGGTGTATATTGAGGTGGAGGGTGTGGTCTGTGGCTCAGGTGTAGAGTGAGGGTGGGGTGCACCACAGCAGCATGCTGGGACTGCTGAGGGTGGAGGAGGGAGTGATGATGACATCAGAGCTGCAGCACAGAGACCAGTGAACACACAGTCTGTTCATCTTTGCATAGATACAATATACAGCACAATATTGAATGACAGACACGCTGTGGGAGCTTCCACAGATACACTGACGTCAGCATCCAGAGTCCTCCTGCTGCTCCCCCCTCAGAGCCCCGTGATCAGCACCAACACATTCAGTTAGATGACAGAGTCCAGCTGCAGCTAGAATCAGCTCCCCTCTGTGAACAACAGCACAGCGTCAGTGTTTCACACTCAGTGAAAGGAGGAAACAGCAGAAGAACACCATGTGTGCTACGTTTCCCAGGACACACTACAAACTGCACAAATACAGAGCAGCACGTGGAAGGACCTGGAGCTGCATTTACAGAGCTGCAGACAGCGTGATGTCCTGTATGGACAGGTGGAAGGAACCAAGTCCTCAGCTGGAACACTCGTGTTTGTCCACAGACAGGAAACACAGCAGGAAACTTCCTCACAGAAGTGCAGCTCATGGATAACACACTTCCTGTCAGTCAGAATGAGGCTGCAGCCAAACACAGAAAGGTGTTTTTGTCCAGATGAGCCCAGAGAAGAAACACGAGTGTTCACAGACATCAGAAGCTCAGAGAGGTGAAACATGAGGTTGGAGTCCTCGTCAGCATCCAGAAGAGCTGCTGTGAAACCCTGAGTACTCATGACAGACTCTGATGGCACAAACACATCATGATTCAAACAGAAAGACAAACATGGAGCTCCTGATCCTCCTGCATGAGAACAAGCTGACATGAGCGCTGTGTCTGAGAGTGTCTCCCTGTCACAGTGACAATAACACAGCTGCTGCTCACAGTCATTAAACTGACCTGAGGTCAGCTGTGCTCCTTACATATGAACCATGTGACCTCACATCAGTGCTGTGGATGACTGTAGTCATAGAAGAGTAGAGCTGTAGCAGGTGGTGTGAGGAGGAGGTGGTGTATTCTAGTTAACGCAGTACTGAAACACTCCAGCAGAGGGCGCTGTTAAGTCCTTATTGTAACACAGTTACTGTGTGCAGTTAGACTTCATACATAATCTGCACTTATTTCCATCAGACATGCTGTCAGTAAATGATTGGTTTCTATTGATTCTACTTCCTGTTGACTCGTTTGATGACAGTGAAACAATCACAGCTGATTGTGTGATGATGTAAACTGTCACTGTTACATTCAGTGTGTGTGACATAATGTTAGTGCAGGCTGATAACAGCCTGGTTCTGTTAGAAACACATGAACGTGTCCATAGATCAGTGTGTGTTTAACATGAGAGCTTCAGCCCTGCTGATGTGTTAAATAAAGACATGCAGGAAAACTGATGAGACTCTGAAATAACTCTTTATATTTATAATGTAACTCTGCATCAAAAGAACAACAAAGGATCCCAGACAGGTTTCTGTGAACAAAGACCATTCTGATGTTTCTGTGTTTCTAACACTTTGACATTATTAGTAAACAGACTGCAGTGAGCAGCATTTATAAAGAGCTTCTATATAAAGATATGACAGCTGTTTGACAAGTTTATCACTCTGTGTTTGGACCTGATCAGTCCAGCTGTTTACTTGAAACATGTTCATTTACCTGTTCTGTTATATTCATGTTCTTGTCTCTGTTGAAAACACATTTTAATGTCCCTCAGATTTTTCTCCCAGATGAATAAATATAAAAATGACACAAACTGACTGCAGCTACTTTTTGTCCTTTCTGTCAAAAACCTTCATGTGACTCATGAGAGACACGTTTCAGCTGTTTGTGACAGATCAGAGGCCAACAAGTCATTTATAACACTTTCCATCATTGTTTAAAGTTCTCAGTGTTTCTGTGTTGCTGCGTATAGGATCTCCCAGCATCATCACTGTGCTGTCCAATCATTGTGTGCGAGGTTACCCTTATAGTGCGATGTGTGTTTGCACAAAGAGAAGCATGTGTGTCAAATATAAATAAGCACAGAACAGAAACAGCTGCTCGTTTCTTCTGTTTAGAGTCAAGTTAGTGTTTTGTGTCTTTGTTTGAGGCCTGATGTCGAGCAGAGGTGTGTGTAACTGCACTGGTCTGTTATATGTGTGAAGTGTGTGCTTCTCTTCAGCATCATCTTTGTCACTGCTGATTCCTTTGTGTCATCATGTGTTGAGAAGAGAGAACAGTTATAACGGAGGAGCAAAAGGAAGCCCTGAAATCTGCATCAACAAGGAAGTGTTGGCTCACCAGTGATCCCAGCAGAGCCACTGGTTTGGCTCCAGTTGTTCTAGATTCAATGATGTTGTTGCTACAGATACATGTCAGCATCTTTATTGAATTTTATATGAAGCAGAAATGGTGTCATTAGGAGAAGAAGAGGAGAACAAGTCCGGCGAGGAGGCAGCAGCTCTTAAAGATGAAACAGCAGCTCAGCCCTGAGCTCAGAGAGCTGCACATGAAAAAGCTCCTCAAGCAGATCCTGTCAGAGGTTTGTCATCAACAGGAGGAACTGTTCACATCATAGGATGAAGATGCTGTCAGCTGGATGAAGAAGGTTATTTAATGCAAACGTTCACACTGAAGTCAAATTGTTGTCGTGTTGAACAGATTCATGTACTGATCGTCTCCAGAATGTTAGAAGAGCTTCAATGAATCATTAGAAACAACTTACAGCTGCACAGCTGTGTCAAACACATCTGTGTGTCATTGTGGGATTGTTGTGTTTCTACATGTGACACACGTCTAAAACATGCACACAATCTGAACACAAACAGGGACTCATGTGTTCCCACAGCCAGATGCTGAGAGCCATTTCCTTGTAGTCCTGTGTCTACATACATGAACCATTAGATGTTATTGGAATGATTGTCAGCTCTGATAGTTTCATGTGTGTTTAGCTGGACGCTGTTTGATCCTCGACATGTTTAAAGGTGTCCAGTCCTGAGACACTGGGGCTGGAAACAGCTGTGATGTCATTGGACTGTCACACAGACAGAAGTGCATGAAGTGAGCAGCCGAGGAGCCGCTGATGTTTTGGATTCAACAGCATTTGAAAGGTCGACACAGACACATTTGCACACAGAAAGCTGAATCTGTCATATGCCACAGTGAACTCACTGTTCAGTGTTTTTCAGGAAGCTTCTTAACTGCCTCTGCTGCCAAACAAGCAGCTGATGTCCTTGAGAAGAAGCTGAAGAAGTCTTCAACAACAAATACAGGAAGTGGACTTTCAAATACTAGATTCACTTTAGACTCACAGAGAAATGACTCAACCAGCTGTGTTTGACTATATGAAAGGTCAGTGTGTGTCTGCACACAGACTGTTGTGTTGGACTGTTATTCAGTTGTCTGCTGAATGTTTTCAAATGTCTGCATCTCAGCTGTGATGAGGCTGGGGGTCATGGGAGGCCACCGTAGCAGCCTCTTCAACATCATGACATCATCATAAATGCTGCTGGACTGTCTGATGGGCTGACGGTGAAAAAGCCGTCGGGAAGGAAACAGAAGACATTTCAGAGGCTGCAGCAGATTTCTTTGATTCGGGGCCTTTTTCAGCTTTATTGGACAGAGCAGTGAAGATAAGTGACAGCAAAGCAGAGAGAAAGGGGGCGTGGCCCGGGTCAAAGCCAGGCCAGCTGCTCTCCACCTCGTGGTCACCTGCTCATCCTAGTGAGCTCCACCAGCAGCCCTTTCACACACTTTACACTGTCAAACACTGTGTGTGGACCTCAGCTAACAACAGGCTACATTTAAGTCTGGACTACATGCTTTTATATTGTTTTTATTCCATCAGCAGCTCAACATCATGAGCAGCTTTGACATAAAGACATCAAACTCAAGCTGACTTTAAACTACTTTTAATACAGGGGCTCAAAAACAACAACATCTTTATTATATATCAGGACACAAAGTCATTTCATCTCAAAGGGAAACAGCTTTATTTGGAATAACCAGCACTATCAACTGGTTTGGGATCTCCACCAGTTTCATGTCTTTGCAGCTTCTCCAACAAAGTTCCTGTAAAATCAGCATGTTTGTCTTTATTGGTTTGATAGTGATTGATTATTCAGTCCCAATCTGCTGTCATCTAAAGAACAAAATGATGTTTCTATGAGTCACAAAGCTCCAGATGTTGTCGGCTTCACAAAGAAAACAAAGAACTTAAACACAAAGTGTTTGGAGCCAAAATGTTCCCAAGCTGCTCTTTTTGAAATGGCAGAGGTACAGTGGTGTCTAACAGCACACTGTGGAAGGCAAACATGTTATTGTTGGATGAAACTTCATGAATCCTTTGTAGATTTGAGCTGTTGGAGCCTTTCTTTTCTCTTCAGGTGTACAGATGCTGAGGAGGCAGGTGGAGCAGGTGGAGCTGTTGTGATGCTGGCAGAGGGTGTGTCTTAGTAACTCTGTGAGGCAGAACTGGATCCAACATTGTGGATGTGTTGATGTTGGAGCCATTAAGAGTCTCTGGCCACACTGTAGGATTTCCCTTTGATCCACTGTGGGGGCATTTTGGAGTCTGTCAGTGAAACTCTTCATGTTTGTGTTTGACTCCAGTTTATAGAAACAGAGAAATGTGTCATGCTTTTGTTCGGCCTCCACAAATACACACATTTGTTCATTGGTTGGACTTTTTGGAAGGAGACACATTGAAAACCATGTTAATAAGATCTTGTTGTTTCCTGTGGATCCGACACAGAGAGTGGACTTCAGACAGAAAGCGTGGAAGAGATTTTAGAGGCCGTGTGTGGCAACAGGAAGTTTCTGTGTGTTTGCTGATCTTACATGTGGAAAACAACACGTGATGTTTGTGAAGTCCTACAATGATCATTGTTCTCACAGCATTTTGAGTGGGAACAGTTCAAACTGGGAGTAGTGGGAGTTATTTACTGATTGAAACAAGCTGAATGTTTCTGTGACGATGAAGATCAGCAGCTCAGCTGATCAATGAACTGACATCTATCAGTCGTTTCATGAGATGAAGTCATCAGCAGACATTTGTTCTGACTGTGTGATGAATGTCAGAACGTCAGGGCTCTGCTTTAGTCACTGCTTGATGATCATTGGCTCATTGTTGAATCCAGGGGCCCAGTCTGACCTCTGACCTTTGCTGCAGGTCTTCTGTGTTATCTCCACTTTCATGTCTGATCTTCTACTTGTAGTCCTGTGTCTACATATACAGTGGCTTTCAAAAGTATTCGGCCCCCTTGAACTTTCCCACATTTTGTCACATTACAGCCACAAACATGAATCAATGTTATTGGACTTCCAGGTGAAAGACCAACACAAAGTGGTGCACACGTGAGAAGTGGAACGAAAATCATACATGATTCCAAACATTTTTTACAAATAAATAACTGCAAAGTGGGGTGTGCGTAATTATTCACCCCCTGAGTCAACACTTTGTAGAACCAGCTTTTGCTGCAGTTCCAGCTGCCAGTCTTTTAGGGTCTGTCTCTGCCAGCTTTGCACATCTACAGACTGAAATCTTTGCCCATTCTTCTTTGCAAAACAGCTCCAGCTCAGTCAGATTAGATGGACAGCGTTTGTGAACAGCAGAAATTGAAATTGAAATTGCAGTGAAGTCAGCTAGAAACTTACAGTGACGTGGACATCATGCAAAGACTGCCAGACTCTGTAATACTGCAAATGATCAGTGACTCAGGTTAACACTAAACTTTAAACGGCACCTCTGTGTCTCTGTGTGCTGAACATCTAGGATTGAGTCAGGCTGCATCAGCTGAAGCTGTTATTTGTATATATCAGTATTTTTTTATTCAGGTGTGGGGAAAATACGTAAGACTGCAGTGAAGCGATGCACCAGATGAATCCCTGGCCAAAGGTATCGTACTCAAATCAGACTACTGATCCAGCCACATCAGCCTTTTGTGAGGTCTGTTTAAAGTAGACTAAAAGTGAACTGCAGGTTCCTGAGAGGTGGACTGTGAGCACAGAAACACATGTTCATACATACAGCTGCAGCAAACTTACATTAATTTTAAATAGATTTGTTACTCTGATGTCTGTCTCTGTGTTAGTCCTCTGACAGACTGGTGACCTGTCCAGGTGTGCTCTACCTACTACTGGGACAGGTTCCAGCCTCTGTAATAGAAATGTTCTGTTATTCTCATTTAAAGTGTTTAAGTGCTTATGCATATGCTTAGTTGTGACACTGTTACTGTTCAGTGAAAGTTGCTAAAACTAGATGAACTTACTTCAGCAGTTTGAGAAAACAACTCCCTTTACAGGTGCTGATAAGGCCAAGGGCACAAAACAGCACAACCATTGATGCGTTAGGTTTCATAGCGAGACACGTGAAGTGTGGTAGGATCAGTTTGTAACTTCCTCCCTCTTCCTTGGAAGGCGTAAAGGAGGAGGAGCACGACCTCTGTGGCAGCGCTGACATGACTGAACTGTGATGTTTGATGTGTGTTGGCGCAGTAATAAATAGCTTGATCACAGCTCTTTCTGTGTTGCAGACTTTATTTAAAAAATTCCACGAAACCCCCCCCCACTGTGAACCTGAATTGAATATTCAGAAGACATTTGTTTAAATAGTTCTACAAATCTGAGCTGTTGGTGTGTCCTTGGATTGTGTGGTAATAATATTAGAGCCTGCAATCTTTCTTACTGGATCTCTACTATGAGTCATGTTACCTGAGATTAGTTCTATGTTTACCTGTCAGCCTGGACGAATGTGCTGTGTGAAGAATGTAAATGACATCAGATCTGAACTGCTTACATCTAAGGAGCCTGTTCATATTTAATTGTAATATGAACCAATGATTTTCTGATTGATTGCTGATATATACAGTGGGGCAAAAAAGTATTTAGTCAGCCACCGATTGTCATCATTTTAGGTGGGGGAACTTGCACAGAGGTCAGTAATTTGCACCAGAGGTACACGTCAACTGTGAGAGACAGAATGTGAAAAAAAAAAAATCCATGAATCCACATGGTAGGATTTGTAAAGAATTTATTGGTAAATCAGGGTGGAAAATAAGTATTTGGTCAATAACAAAAATACAACTCAATACTTTGTAACATAACCTTTGTTGGCAATAACAGAGGTCAAATGTTTACTATAGGTCTTTACCAGGTTTGCACACACAGTAGCTGGTATTTTGGCCCATTCCTCCATGCAGATCTTCTCGAGAGCAGTGATGTTTTGGGGCTGTCGCCGAGCAACACGGACTTTCAACTCCCGCCACAGATTTTCTATGGGGTTGAGGTCTGGAGACTGGCTAGGCCACTCCAGGACTTTCAAATGCTTCTTACGGAGCCACTCCTTTGTTGCCCGGGCGGTGTGTTTTGGATCATTGTCATGTTGGAAGACCCAGCCTCGTTTCATCTTCAAAGTTCTCACTGATGGAAGGAGGTTTTGGCTCAAAATCTCACGATACATGGCCCCATTCATTCTGTCCTTAACACGGATCAGTCGTCCTGTCCCCTTGGCAGAAAAACAGCCCCATAGCATGATGTTTCCACCCCCATGCTTCACAGTAGGTATGGTGTTCTTGGGATGCAACTCAGTATTCTTCTTCCTCCAAACACGACGAGTTGAGTTTATACCAAAAGTTCTACTTTGGTTTCATTTGACCACATGACATTCTCCCAATCCTCTGCTGTATCATCCATGTGCTCTCTGGCAAACTTCAGACGGGCCTGGACATGCACTGGCTTCAGCAGCGGAACACGTCTGGCACTGCGGGATTTGATTCCCTGCCGTTGTAGTGTGTTACTGATGGTGACCTTTGTTACTTTGGTCCCAGCTCTCTGCAGGTCATTCACCAGGTCCCCCCGTGTGGTTCTGGGATCTTTGCTCACCGTTCTCATGATCATTTTGCCCCCACGGGATGAGATCTTGCGTGGAGCCCCAGATCGAGGGAGATTATCAGTGGTCTTGTATGTCTTCCATTTTCTGATGATTGCTCCCACAGTTGATTTCTTCACACCAAGCTGCTTGCCTATTGTAGATTCACTCTTCCCAGTCTGGTGCAGGTCTACAATACTTTTCCTGGTGTCCTTCGAAAGCTCTTTGGTCTTGGCCATGGCGGAGTTTGGAGTCTGACTGTTTGAGGCTGTGGACAGGTGTCTTTTATACAGATGATGAGTTCAAACAGGTGCCATTCATACAGGTAACGAGTGGGGGACAGAAAAGCTTCTTACAGAAGATGTTACAGGTCTGTGAGAGCCAGAGATTTTCCATGTTTGAGGTGACCAAATACTTATTTGCCACCCTGATTTATGAATAAATTCTTTACAAATCCTACCATGTGAATTCATGGATTTTTTTTTCCACATTCTGTCTCTCACAGTTGAAGTGTACCTCTGGTGCAAATTACTGACCTCTGTCATCATTTTAAGTGGGGGAACTTGCACAATCGGTGGCTGACTAAAGACTTTTTTGCCCCACTGTATATATATATATGTATGTATATATATATATATATATATATATATATATATATATATATATATATATATATATATATATATATATATATATTTTTTTTTTTTTTTTTTACATACATAGTTTTTTGTTGCCTTATGGTTCCAAGCGCTGTCACCAATCTTTGCATTTTGTTATTATCTCATGACACTTGTTTAATCAGCTACCATCTCTCCTGTGGACTTTTTAATGTCTACAGTCTCAGACCAACACAGCCCTGCCCTTCCCATATTAGATTCTTGATGAATGTGTGTTGTTGTTATTCAGCCTGGTTCAATGTGCCCCTTTTTAACTTTGAGCACCCGCCCCTTTAAACCTCTCTGCACAGCCCTGCACTGAACTCACTATCTTCTCCCTCTAACAGCCTCCACATGTTCTCACTGTAATTTCCCCTCATGAATGAATTTATGCTGCACTAATGTGAATGTTTGCAGGGAAATCAAACGCATTTCACACGCAGTACTCGAGCTGACTTACCTTTGTTTGAATGACGACTTGTACGCGCTGACTCCACAGATAAGGTATGAAAATATATCAGGCTACGTCTTCAGGGTTTCTACTCCACGGCCGTATTTCATACGGGTCCACATTTCCACTGCACGCTATTTTCTGCAAGTACCGCCGCTTCGCCTCTGGACGCAATCGGTCTCTATACAGTCCATTCTCTTTTGAGCTGCTTTTAAGCATCGTGTAATCGTCGTTCCAACACAGTGTGTTTGTTTTGATTCGTAGACCTCGAAAATGGTGCCGCGCTCCCACAATGCATTGCGGCGTGACGTCAACTCCAAAGCCCTATAGAACATGTTCTTTTTCATTGTCAAAATTATCAGGAATAAAGAAGAAAACTGATTCAAAACCTGTGGAACCTGCCAAAAAACAAGTTTTACTGCAAAGGATTTCTAGATGTGAAGGTTTTGTGGCTTTTTTCAGTTTCTAAAACAAACTCATTTGTACAGAAGGATATGAGGATGTATATGTCCGGTGGTGGGTTTTTTTCTTCTTGATTTAATGTATTCATTTATCTCTTCACTTAATTTTTCTTTATGTTTCTTTTTTTTACCGGTAATTGGCATGAGCGATTTCCGGTCCTCACTCCAAGCCAGTTGGTGGCGGTAATGCACCACATGTTCTATCACAGCTGCGTCCGAGAGGACAGGAAACGTCTGTATGCGTCTGCAAACCAGGTAACTACACTCAGCTGAGCCTCTCTGCTAGTCGTTATTAGTTGGAGGGTTTTGTGTCACTTTCTCTCAGCTTGATAAAGGGCTGTATAGAAATCTCTGGTACGTAACACGTAACGACATTTTTAGGGAGCGTCGCAGAGAAGTGAGGCTGTTTCTTTGTTTTTGTCGAGTTTTGATTGAAGACATGTTTCCAGTCCGTTTTTTACTCGTTTGTTTTTTCATTAATAACTTTACATTATCACAGAGAACAAGAAGGCGCTTTGTTTGTCACATTCACCTTAGTTTCGTTTTTAAACTCAACACTATCATATAGTGTTTAGGCTTAGAATAAATATACTGAGTGGCAAGCAAATAACAGATAAAGACCATTATATTTCCGGTTAGTTGACAAAATAAATTCTATTTTAACAGCAAAGATTTTTTAGATTTATGTTTTGTTTGTTTTTGAAAGTCACAAACTTGTTTAAGTAGATTTGATCTCAAGTTGGATTTTCCATGACCGTTTTAACAATGACATATTTTTCTAGGTGATAAATGGCTGAGATGGCTGCAGCTGTACGTGTGAGGTACCTGCATGTTTCAAGATGAATTTGCAGAGATGTCATGTTTGGTGCTTACAGACATCACACTGCATTTTGTGATTTCGTAGCTATTGTTGTGATATTTTGGAGCTTCCCATGATCACCGTGACAGTCATTCATTTTAACATAACCTTTCTATTCCTTTCAGGGATCCTCATTTTTTGGTGAGGAAGATCAGCAGCTGTGTCGACAGGCAACAGGTAACGGCATGATTTTCTGTTAGTACTGTAGACCTTGGTCTGGTGCTCTTTTTTAGTTTAACACAGTATTTTCATTTGCCGAAGTGTAAAAAGCTTGTTCCAGGAGAAACAAACTTTAGTGAGTTCTGCAAAATGATTCCCACCATTGCACACTCTGTCAGCCTCCAGTGTGCCCTTTTTTTGTCCTTTAACTGAAGAAAGTCGGTAGTCAGAACATATGAGATAAGTGAGATCCTCATTTTGCCTGCTTATTTCAAGATACAACATTTTCACAAACTGCTGTAGGATAACCTTGCTATTTGTCTTTTCCAACACTTCTACATTCATCCATATTTCCTTGTCTGCTTCTTTCCAGGTGAAAAGTACCTGAAATGGGTGAAAGATTTTGTTTCCAAAAACAAAAGCATGTGCGTTCACCTGAAGAAGCCAAGTGGTGCTGACCTGTGGATAGAAGAGCTTGAGAACACCAAATACAACGGGGATGATGATGAAGTTAACGCCTGGGGAAAATTCTACCTTCCCGAGATTGTAAAAATGCAGGTTATTGGTGTGGTAAAGGGCACCTCATGTCCATGTGACGAGCTTGTGCTGATGACGTGTGAGGACAAAAAGCTGTACGGCTATGACGGAGAGTAGCTGCATCTGGTGGCTTCCAGTTTCCTGGAACTATGTGACAAAACGATAGAGTATCCAGCATCCAAGCGCTACTACAATGGAGAGGCCTTCAAAGATATGGTGAGAAGTTAGACTGCTAAGAATAAGACTGGGGATGCCTAGTGTTAGAGATCAATCACCTGAGCTTTTCTTTGTATTGTTGTGTGTTCTGTTTAGACTGAGGAGGACTGGAAAAAAGTTAAGATGAGTGATGTGGGGAGGAAACTGCAGGAAGAACATAAAAAGCTGGTAAATGAAACCCAGTCAGCGTTCGTAAGCCTCATATCATAGGTGGGTATTGGAGCTGAGTATCATCACTGATTTCTAGAACCTGTTCAATTCCAATTCACAAGGTCCCAATTAGATTCCATTTAATTCTTACTCAGAGAGTCAGAAACATTATAATTCTGATCATTTATCAGTACTGACACTTGTGAAACTTCATCAGAGGTGTGAGCATCACAGCAGATGCTTTTGTGTCAAAGTAACTGAGGATAAAACACAAAACCATGAAGCAGATTTTCCTGGCCTAGCTTTTTACAGTAGATAACCTTAAAAATATTATTCTGCAGTAGAACAAAAGCAGACGAGAACCACGACTCAACAAATGTACATTGGCTGATGCTGCTGAAGTGATTCAGAGGTTTTAATAAGAGGTTTTAATAGAGACACAGCAGAGCATTTTGCAGTTTCACTTAATTTGAAAAAAATAAATAAAATTTGGTATTGAACAGCAGAAATGAGGCTGTCTTGTCGGAAGTCATTAAAAAAAAAAATGGCTGTAAACAACGGTAGACTGCTTCATAACAAGCAAGCGAATAATGCCAAAAACAGAGATTTGAGATGGGAAACGGTGTTCTTAAAGTACACTGAGAGAGGCAGAGAGCTGTGCTGTGTTGTTTTTCTGTGTGTGTTTTAATGGTGGTGGAAGCAAACCAGCAAAAGTAAGAGGGAATTCATGACAATGTTTATGTCAAGCGAAATGTGTCTTCTTTTGCTGCTGGTTTGGTTAGAGAGAGACAAAACGTGCAGCTTCAGGATCTGAGCAGCTTTCAGCACCAACGGCATCACAGCTCAGACTTGGATTCAGGATTAAGCCCTTTATGTTTGACTGTAGTGATTGTAGCTCTGTCCTTGTTATTAATCGCTTTAGTCAAACACAGCTATTGTTTGCTGGGATGTGTATATCCTTGACAGTTTGTATCTCAGAGTTATCAAAGACACTGTGGATAATCATCAAGAGATTGTTGTTCTCTTAATAATGACCTATTTGATTGTTTGTTTTTTCTTCTTCTTACAGATTCTGGTATTTGGCCAAAAGAGAGCTTCACAATTCTTGGCTTCACCTGTGGTAGAAAAATGACTAAAGTTATGCAACACTCTCTAAAATTAAAGCTATGCAACGCTTTAACATGAATGGCGAAGGAGTGCATCTCTTTCACCGTCTCTTCCTGTCCTCTTCTCAGTCTTTGTTGTGGCACCTCTTATTAAATTATTCTGTTATTATATGTTACCTTATATATGTAATCAAAGTAGTTGAATTAGAATACTGCTGTAGATCACATTATACCCTTTAATATAGAGTGTGTGAGCTGTATGTAGTTTAGTTCTCATTATACTTTTGAGTTAACAGAACATATTCACATATTAGTTCATTAGATAAATGTGCATCACTCTGTATCCTTGATCTGCTGGGAATGTGTTACACTGTTTTCTTGACATGCTTAATTGTTGAATCATGAAGAGAAGGTTGTAAGCAGGAGACTCTGTGTCTAAAGACAGGGGAGAGAGATAGACCACATTCCACACCCCCACCTTACAGAAAGCAGAGAAACAACTGCCGAGGTCATAACTTAGGCGCTGTAACAGAGAAAAAATGTGATGTTTTGGCTTTTACGACTAGCTGGGGGCCACTAGAGACTATAAAAAGCTGAGCAACCCGTCACCATTTAGAGACATGTGCCTGACCCTCTGGTAGCATCTCTCCCGTCCGGACGTTGTAATGCTCTTATTGTTGAATTGTATGGAAATAAATGATTGTTGATTGAGCATTGATACACCGAGTATTGTCCTTCCTTCAGCCCAAAGATTCAAAGAATTGGGAGATTTCAACAACTTGGTGCCGTGTGACCCGGATCTTTGGTGTGCTGAGGAGGTGTAGATTTGGCCTTTGGTGAGATCGTGGGGCAAAGTGAACAGAAGGCCGGCCTAAAACAGAAAGGTAAGCACAGCCTGTTGTATTATAAATACCAAATGTGCATATTGGGCTTTCCAAATTAATCTGTTCGCTGAGTCACATGTATTTTCACAGTAAATTTGTCGGTGTCTGGTTTTTGGCGCAAGATACTAACAACATAAGTTGAGGCTGAATTCCAGTGTGTTAAATAAACTGCTTCTACCGAGATACTAATAACATACTACGTTGGACTAGTTGCAGCCACTTTACCTTCCACATTTAATTTTGTCTAATACTGGCTTCTGTAGCAATAATACATTAGAATTTCTTCTGAAGACACGGCCATTAGTTCAGTACATTGAAGTCGAGGTTTGAAGTTTGTTTATGGTGTCTGTTACGTCCTGGCTCTTGCCGGCTATGAAATAGAAGTTGATTTAAGGAAAAGCAGATGCTGGCTTCACGGTGCGGTTGAACGCTGGCAACGCGAGAGCGAAACACGTCCGTAGGTTTGGTTTATGATACGGCCGTGTTCCGGTGGTGCGGCCGTGAAGTGCAGTAGTGGTTGGTGCTAATTTTAGTACATTGAACAGAGGCTTGACGGTGGTTTGTGGCGTCAGTCGAGTTTTTTTTTAAGGGCTGCGGTCATAAAACAAAGTAAAATTTTACTTGCCAAGAAGTACATAGAGCAAAACCTGGTTTATGATGTCGGGTATAACTTCGGGGATGCAAGCATCACTTTTATGATGCGACTTTGCCCCGTGGTGGCGGTCATAAGCGCAGAGAAAGGGGTATTTTGGTCTATGGTGCAGTGTGCTTTAAGAAGATCTAATAGTTGAGCTCAGAGGTTTCTGTGTAAAATTCCCGCTGAGGAAAAGTGTTGTGGGTGAGTGTGAAAGCGCGCTCTGGGTGAGAGAGTGTGTGTGAAGCTGCGAGGCGCGCTCTGGGTGCTGTCTTGTGGGTAAAGCGCGCACTGAGTGAGAGTGTGAGTGAGGCGCGCTCTGAGTGTGTTTTTTGTGTGGAGTGTGAAGCGTGAACACAGTGACAGTGACTGTTGATGTGTTTGATTAGGAGGACATTAGAGCAAATACACATTTTAGGATCAAAGGTTGATGCCTAGTGTACCTGTGGAACATTTGCCTATGGAGTAGCGACCCTCCTGTCCGTGGACGCGTGGCCAGGACCGGCGTCGTCCGGGTGCTGAGGTGGTGACTTGGGGAGGTGAGGGCCCCCGCATAGCCACGGAAATAACACTGGAACGGCCGTGTAATCACGGGTTCACATTTATTTCCGGACTAGAACAAGACACATTTTGCGAACAAACGTTGAGTCTAGATTAGTAAAGAAATATAAAAAGGTTGAATTCCTCGTTTCAGTGGTTGAAATTGTTGTGTGCCTGTCCCCTGACGAGTGTGAAATTAAATAAAGAGGGAATTTGGAGCCACATAGAGATAGACGGGCATAATTGGGTGTATTACTCTGTGGTGTAATAAAAATAAAAAGGAGAGATAGTAAGAGGTGTGCAGTGGAGAATTATGGAGGAGTAGAGAGAGGAATGTGTTGGGAGACTGGCGTGCAGTTTACGCTGTCAAGGTAGGCGTGTTGCCTGCTTATCTGTTTAACAGTGATGAAAATGAAATTAAATAAATCTCTTAGTGTGTTAATACAGGAAGCTGCGGACCTGGACCAACTGCCCCCACAAGCACAGCGGCCGAAGCAAAATTATAGGTAATGGGAACCACACCCAGCACGAATCAGCAGCTGTGAAACCGACAGCAGTGAGGAGAGAATTAGAGGAGAAATTAAGAGAAGTTTTAACACATAAAATTGGGGCCAACGGACTTGTGGAGGTTGGGAAGGCGTCCGGAGCATCACAACAAAAAGGTGAAACAAAAACACACAAGCAGAGAAATCTGAGAGAAAGGCTCCTTTTAAGGTAACGCCTAGTTTGAGAAAAGATAAAATTAACCTGCTTTTATACAAATGCACATACACGCAATGAAGAAACAGCTTACACTCATGAACATGTGAAGATTTTCCAGCAAGGTTAAAGAAAAATTAACATACTTAAATGATGAAGTCTATACATTACTGACAAAGAAACCCTCTGGGTTGCAGGACAACAATTTAACTAAAAAAAAAAAAAAAAAAAAAAAGGAACACTGGTCTAACCAACCAGGCAAGACACAACAAATTTAGTGGTTAAAAGATTCAAATTGTGACATGTTTTCTGTTGATTGATTAATAAAAGTGATTACTGAATGAAAGAAAGTTCCTTTTTGGGCTTTTAAACATGATCTTAAGAATTTTAACATATACTGGTGTTGTCCTGTCAACTTGGTGGGTTAGGAGTTGATTATATCGGGAGACAAAAAACAAAAAAAGGGGGAGAGAAGGCTGACACAGGGCCTGGCCCCATTGTCTCCCCTCTGAATAACACAGCCAACACAACAACATTTTCCTGTTCGTTTGTTTTTGTTTTTTGTTTTTTGTTTGTTTTTGTTTTGTTTTGTTTTTGTTTTTTCTATACATATTTAATTACAGGCTGCTTTGCCGGCCCTGAAAGCCGAGGCTGACTGGACTCCTGCTCTCCCCCATACGTGACACTGACCAAATGCTGCAACAGCTGGACCCACAACAACGACCTGAGAATGTCAACAGACCTGCAGGAATGTGATCTCATGCAGCCGAGACGGAGAGCACTAAACCTAAGGCCCGTTTCACTACACGGGGGAAAATTCCTAGACTGCGTCAGCTGACAGAGCTCAGCTGTGACGAGACGCCCGCCAAGCCCGAATGAAAAGTAAGGCCGAGCGAAAGAATGCTGACCTTGATAACTTTGCATTCACACTGTGCAGGACAGTGATGGACCAACACGGATGATCGGGTGGCGAAAAAGGGCGTGACCGAGACAGGAGGAGTAACTGAGGTCAGAAGGCACCTCAGAATGGACAAAAACACAGAAGAAGATGCAGGTTTCACCTGCGGTGAACATCGACACTGGAGAAAGGACTGCCCCAATTGGGGTCAGAACCAGGACGGACTGAATTTTGACCAGCAGCAGCAGCAATGGTCGCAAACAAACTGAAAGAGGAGGGGGGGCAGGACCCCAGGGCATGCTTCAGGCCGTGGTTTACCCAGAACACCAGAACAGGAAAGTGATGAACACACACACACACACACACACACACACACACACACACACACACACACACACACACACACACACACGGGAATGCTGATTCACTGAGAAGTGATGCACACACATACACATGCACACGCTTGTGCAATGAAGAGTGATCCACACACACATACACGCTGATGCAATGAAGAATGCTTTGCTTATGCTGATATGCAAAATGCTGCACACAAACATCCCAATGCATAATTTTTATGAGGAGCCATTGATTACCATTAAATACTTAGAATGTGTTATATGTCACCCAGAGGGCATTTATGTAGATTTTAGGAATAAGGTCTAAAAAAGTTTGGTTATGAAAACAATGTCTGTGCGTGATGTCTGTTTATGGCTCAAGGCCTTGACTGAATTCTTTGCTGTGCTTCACACAGCCCTGATGAGGAACAGTGGCACAGAGTGTGGTTCTTACACACACACTGGACTTTCTGGACATTGTTTTTGCACAACACTGGTCACTATATTCTTCATTTCCAGTTAATACTTGTACAGCTGCTGTTATTGTGTATATATTTATTTATATTTAGATTTCTTCATACATTCTTATATAGTTCTATATTGTGTATTGTGTATTTTGTTGTACAGTTATTTTATTTTCAACTTTAATTTATATATTTTATCTTATTCTTCCCAGTTAAATTTACCCTTCATTCTAATTTGTGTTGTACAGTTATTTCATTTTTAACCTTAATTTATATTTTATTCCTTCCTAGTTAAATTTACCCTTTTTAATTTTTCATATTTATTTCCTATCTTATTCATAGCCTTTCCTTTTTTGTTTTCTTTAGGTCACGAGCAGTTGTCCAAGCATTTCACTACATATCGTACTGTGTATGACTGTGTACGTGACAAATAAAATTTGAATTTGAAAAATGATGAATTAATAGTGTAAGTTTTAGGTCGGAGTACGGCATTTTCTGTGATTGAGTTTTAATTCAAGGAGGAATAAAAGGAGTTACGGCACCTGAGGTTCTCATTCCCACACAATATTGTCCCGGCAGGAAGCAAAATTTTCCTGTGAATTTCTGGTTGATTGTTTGGTTTTGTTTAGCGCTAGCTTGATTTTATCAGTGAGCTTTGGCTTGTGTTCTTTCTCGTAAGCGAGAGAGGGATATGTCTGCTAGGACATGTCTGCAACGGGCCCTAGTTTGTGTTATTTTAGTAGTATTTTGTTGGTTATGTCTGTTTTCGTTTTTGTTACAGTGCACTGGAAAAAAAAAAACATCTGAGAGGTGTGATCCACCGGTGGTGATATGTTGATATTTTGTGAGTTCATGATTTAACAATCAGCTCTTTAAACCAGGCCTGAAAGATTGAAATTTAAAGCGCTATAAAATATTATTACTGTAAACAGTTGCAAAGTGTGCTTCTCCATGATTGTAATTGGCTTGGGAGAAATTCACTTATAGGGAACACTGAGAAGTTCTGAGTCTAAAAGGATTGCACCGAGTCAATCCGGCCCAAAAAACAAGAAGGAATTGTTTTCCTTTAAAATGATGACGTCATCTTGCTGGTGATGGAGGCTCGAATAGGTTGCGCGGGAGACTCCATTATCAGCAATATCTGGTATGAATGTGTATGGAGGTATGCATGTGAATGGACTGTGATGGACGGACTGGAAGCTTTGACTGACTTGATACTGAGACAATGACTGCACCCACTTTAGGATTAGTAAATGCCAATAAACAATTCATAAACAATTCACCCAGCCGACAAGAGAAGGGTGGATGCTTCGCTTTGTTTTGTTTTGTTTTTTCAGGAGCAGGAGGATAAGAGAGACTGGAGGAGGAGACTCTAGCTTCACATAAGTATGAACTGCAGACTTAACACTGTGGTTGCTGATGTTTGCATTAAGACAACTGTGCTATATTAGCTGTGTTTTGAGTAAGGTATCATGTTATATTATTGGGAATGCCAAATGCTACAGTGGAGAAGACTTTTGATACCACTCATGACTGGAATATGTTACTATTAACCATAGCAGGCCACTGTAAAAAGTCAATTAAATTTTATAGAGGAAAATCGCCAAAACTTTAACAATACCTATGAATGACTGGCCACATTCAGAATAGAGATATGCAATAATAAACATTGGTCCACGTGATTTAGGTTCTCACTTGAAATAGTAAGTTATTAAATGTAGAATATAATCGACAGGGACATTTGATAGGATGTGGTACTGAAAAAGAACAAGAGCAAAGTAATAAAGAAAATATTGTGTTTAGTTTGGATAAATTCAAATTAAAATGTACCATTACACTCAGAGGATCAATATGAAATAGAACATATGCAAAATTTGTAGGAAGTACATGACTGATAACTGTTCTGTCCTGAGCGTTTGTTTCTAGAGCACCCACTTGACCACACCAACAGTTTCTCGCCACCGAGGAGGGGTACTTGCAAAAAGAATAAAATAAAAATCTGAGTTTAACAAAACATTTTAAATGTAAATATCAAGCTTACCTTTCTTTTTCCATGAAATGTGCTTGTGGGCACGCCAGCCATTTTGAAAAGGTGGGCAAAACAATTGGCAAGGCCACACCCCCACACATGTGATATAATGTTAAAGGTACTGTTGTCCTCTCTAAGAAACATCAGGACTTAGAGGAGTGGCAAGTAGAGTATGCGAGCTACAAGCAAAAACTAAAATGTGTACTACAGTGTGCAAAAATGAAATACTGGGTCATCAGGGGGTCATGAGGGACATTTATAAAACTAAAAGTCCCACTAACCTTAAAGTGCACTTGAAAAGCCCACACAAGAAGGTTAACCTAGCTTACCTAGAAGACCTCATCAGGGGGAGCACACTCCCCCTCCTTGAAGAGCTCACCCACTCAACCCGCATCCCCAGAAAATAGCTAACCCCAGATAAGGCAGCGTGATGTATCCCGAGACAACAGGACTGGGACATCTAAATAAAGGTGTGAAACAATCGCCTTCAAAAGGTTATCAATTCACTTCAACCAAAATTAGGACCACTCGGTGCGGCAAGAGTTAATAGTTATTAGTCTCAACACCCAAGGATAACCAGAAGAGCATGACTGATATGATGGAACTGGGATTTTGTTACACTTAATTTTTGCAAAACACAAATAAAACTAAATTGAAACTAAGGATTTTCAGAAAATAAAAACTAGACTAAACTAGCAAAGAATTGGTAAAAACTAATTACAACTGGTAAAAATTGAAAATCTGGAGTCGAAACTAAATAAAAATAACAACTAATGGAAATGGCGAAAAGTTTAAAACCCTGGTGCAGAGATTGGCAAATCTGACCAGGAAACGTTATAAAATGGATTGTCAGGATAGTCAGCGTTAAAGCCACTTTTGACAGTCCATACTAGGATGGCATTGGACATCTTCGGGGCGGAAAAGGGTTGGTGTGACCAAGGTGTGGTTTGGCTTGTTGTATATACATTTCAAAATGTTACAGCTCTGGATGGACCAGTTACCAGATATGATGTCACTAACCTTCTCTTTTAATTGTCTAGCTCCAATGAATTGACACATGGGAGTGTGTCAAAAAAGGGGGAAGTTGAGTCCGAACATCAAACAATGGTTTTATGAACATCTTATGACGTTATTTCTGTGTTTAATAATTTAGCTATGGTAAAACTTAAGCTTATAATGTGTAGACTTAGAAAGGGTTCACTAATTTTTGATTTCTTTTACACACACATAGATTATGATTAGAATAAGTCCCTGGGTCAGAGAGTCCTGAACATAATATTTTAAACCAAATTTGAATCATTAGAACAACAATGGATAACAATATTAGATTATCAAGGCTAGGGAGAGAGGTGTTTTGGTTTTCTGTCTCTTGCAGAGAAAGGAGCAGACACCAGACGGGGACCCGGAGATGTGAGGACCCTTCACAGCAGGGACAGATGTAGGGACTGCCGAGACAGCAACTGGGGTCAAGTGTCATGACGTTTGGGCTCCTGGAGAAGATGGATCCCACAAACACAGCAATAACCATGAAGGGGTTGGCGAAAACCAGGAACACCAGACCAACGAGGTTCAAGAGGCTCTTGGCAAAAAGGGGGACACGCCGGTGAACCCAAAACACACAGATCTTTGTTGGAAATCAGGGCAGAATAATCCCCAGAACTGTGCAATGACTAAAGGGTGGTCTAACCCCGGAGGTCGAAGAAAGAAGCTGAGAATCACCCAACTGGAAGACACTGGTAGCTGCAGCAATAAAAATAAAGGTTAAAAGCTCCTTAGACAGAGGTTCTAGTCTAAGTACATTTGAAAGGTATAAGGGGGCATTAAAATGGGAGTGGAAAACTGGAGCACCAAAATAAAGCTGTGGGAGAATTGGGGAGTGATGGGAGAGTCATCTGTAACTGCTGTTATGGTTGTAAATCTAACTTTGCTTGCATCTGAACTGCGTGAACACAGAGGTCATCCCACATATGGTCCACCCGTTAAAGGGGGACAGAGGGCCTCAGGATCAAGAAAACTTGGACCTTGCAACCCTGGAGTGCATGTTGTAAGTGATCTCTTTCAGAGATCAAAAGGGGGAATTATTAGATTATTCTGTTATTATATGTTACCTTATATATGTAATCAAAGTAGTTGAATTAGAATACTGCTGTAGATCATATTATACCCTTTAATATAGAGTGTGTGAGCTGTATGTAGTTTAGTTCTCATTATACTTTTGAGTTAACAGAACATATTCACATATTAGTTCATTAGATAAATGTGCATCACTCTGTATCCTTGATCTGCTGGGAATGTGTTACACTGTTTTCTTGACATGCTTAATTGTTGAATCATGAAGAGAAGGTTGTAAGCAGGAGACTCTGTGTCTAAAGACAGGGGAGATAGATAGACCACATTCCACACCCCCACCTTACAGAAAGCAGAGAAACAACTGCCGAGGTCATAACTTAGGCGCTGTAACAGAGAAAAAATGTGATGTTTTGGCTTTTACGACTAGCTGGGGGCCACTAGAGACTATAAAAAGCTGAGCAACCCGTCACCATTTTGAGACATGTGCCTGACCCTCTGGTAGCATCTCTCCCGTCCGGACGTTGTAATGCTCTGACTGTTGAATTGTATGGAAATAAATGATTGTTGATTGAGCATTGATACACCGAGTATTGTCCCTCCTTCAGCCCAAAGATTCAAAGAATTGGGAGAATTCAACAGGCTTTTGGAGCCTTGACCTGACTTTTAAAAAAAGCGCGTTCATGCAAACATCGTCGGGTCTGCCGTGATATGTTTACAACGGGACTTCTGCTCCTGAACCTCTGCGCACAGCGTCTGCAGGTCGGGGCTGTACGAAGTCACTTTATCTCTACAGGACTGTAAGCTGTCGTCTGTGAGGCGTGAGCGTGTTTGTTTGAACACAGTTCACGGTGGAGAACAGCTGCTGACATAATGTGGATCCCAAGATCCATAACTGGCCTACCTGGGGCTGAAAGTCTCCATAAATGCAGGCGTTTCGGCGGCTACACCGGCTTCCACCAGTGTGACGCTTATTTTGAGAAAATAATAGAATATAAATGTAGTTTTTATATTTCAATATCACAATAATCTTCCAATGTAGAACTACAAGTTAAAAAAGAACTAACTTAAATCAAATCCACTTCAGCTAAATACTTCTCATTTATTTCCATCTTACATGCTGTGACTGCAGCCATTCCCACATCTCTGTGAATGGGACTCATGGACATGGATCAGTGGTTGTTGATCAATGGTCCTGAGAATCTGCATAATTAAGATGAAGGAACGGAGCTCCCAGCCCATCGTTCCTGCAGCTGCTTTCAGTCTTTATGCAAATGTCCTGTTTGTAAGACTGAAACCTGCAGCTGAGACTGAAGACGTCACCTGATGATGACGACACGTTTCTCCCACAAAACGCTGCGTCCAGATGAACAGAAGCAACAGACTCACTTTCCTGGATGATTGAGATGCATCAAGACTTCATTGTGTGTTACTTCTCATTCAGCACAGACACATTATTCCTGTTAGGTCATGTCAGCTGTCACTCAGTACAAGCACAACTGTGAACAACACAAACTTCTCTTCAATGTGTCACAGAAACACTAAGTGTGAGAGCCTGTATGACACACAGGACAGACTGTAAGCTCTGCTGGCTGCACAGCACTTTGTAGCAGTTTTCCAACATGTCCTCCACCCGTGATGTCAGTGGTGGGACCCCAGTCACAGCACTCAGCACCACCTCCTTTAAATGGATTTTATAGCAGTTCCTCCCGTTACTCGGTGCAACGCTTCTTAAATGTGTTTTTGCAGGATAAAACACAGCAGGTGGTGTAGAGAGGACGTCAGCTGACGGAGCAGAGGGAGGCAGACTGTGGATAAATGACAGAGTGAGAGGAGAGCAACCATGACAGAAGCACAGGTGTGGCAGATAGAAGTGGCTTTATAGACACTTATTGTCAGTCCTCGTGCATGCTGTGGAAATAAGTGTCTGTGTCACGAGGTGAACGACTGAACGCTGAACGACCAGTTTTCACTTTGCTTGTTACGCTTGTTTAGTGACGTCTGGGTTTCTGTGGAGCCCGAATTTTGATGAGTTCTGGTGAAATCATCTGAGATCATCTGAGCATCGGTGAAGAGTCAGCAGAGAAAGTGTGGGACAGAAGTTTGCTTTGGACACATGGACTGAAATCAAAAAGTAACAAACAGGATTTCCAATGGACAGTATGGAGAAGTGAAAGTACACAAAGGCTGTGCTGGAACACGTGTGTTACACTTTTTGACAGCTGACAACAAAACACAATATTTTGCATCATCTCTGCAGTGTCTCTTCTTTCCTCTGCTGTTGTGCTTTTAGCTCCAAACTGTTTCAAATGGTTTGTCAGCAAGCTGACCTCTGACCTCTGCAGTACTAACTCCTGACCCGTACAAAGAGCGGGCGTTTCTGACCTTTGACCTGCAGCTGTATGTCTCTCAGTCTCAGTTCTTCTCTCCGTCACTGATGGAGCAGGTGTAGTTGCTGCTGACAGTCAGTCGTTTGTTTTCTCAGAGTGAGGCTGAAGTCTGAACTGTTCAGAGCATCAGGTCTCATCAACGTGCGCTGCTGTAACGCCGCTTTGTCCTCTGAGATCACCAGGTATGAAACCTGAGTGCTGACAGAGCAGCATGTTCCCCCTCATTCACCTCCACCACCACAGCCAAGGCATGCTGGGAAACTGAGGACACACAGACGGAGAACTGAAGTGTCTGCTGTGTGTTCATCTCAGAGTCCTCACAGGTGACACATTAGCTCCAGAACACCAAGCCAGGTGTTTGAAGCCTGACAGGGATTCTTCCCATCCAGAGGGAGGATTTAGCTGCACAACAATGAACATTAGTGTGTAGTTTAGAAACACAGACTGTGCCTGCACTGCATCTAGTGAAGAAAAGTGTTACTGCCAGAGAACGAGGCTCCTTTAAAGCAGCTGATATTAAGGTTGAAAAATCAACAATAAGCTGATGTAATCAACGTTTCACAAAATGGTCAGCAGCTAAAATCTGGAGCCGTTCTTTGGTGGTAATTAACAGTTTGTTCTTGTTAGCTAATTATGTCATTAAAGGTAGCAGCAGAAGCCTTGTGTTGAAAGCCCATTCACTCACACATTCACACAGTATGTGTGTGTCTGTGTTACACTGTGGACATCCCTTCTGTTGGAGCGCCATCTTGTGGCAGGTTTAAGAAATGTTCTTCTTGTAAATCCAAACTGATGCACCTCCATAGCAGACTGTGGAGGCTTTCAGTGACATGAAGACTTGATTTATACTGTCATATTCTCCTGTTACACAAAGCACAGCACGCTGAACATGGATGAACTGAAACTCCCAGCATCTGACTGAGGAAAAGCACAAATCATTCTCACACTGACTCCTGCTTGATTTTAGATTTGCTTTCAAATCCTCACACTTTCATATGAAGCACTAAATGGGCTCCAGACTGTTTATCTCAGCTTCCTGTCAAACACACTGCTGCTCACACCGAGGCTCAGTTTACTCCTCCAGCCTGGCTTAACCTGCTGTCTGTTAAAAACAGTCCCACACTCCTCTGTTTAATCCTTCTGATCAGACTCTTTGATTTTGTATTGTTTTTACCTGAAGTTGTGTTTTTGACATGGTTCTGTCTGTGAAATAAAGCTCACACACACACTGCTACAGTCCTTCATACACTTAGAAACGAAGCTGCTCCTTTCCTCAGTGCTGACACATAAAGAAGAGTTGCTTTTATATCCAACACGTCTCTGTTCCAGAAAACAGCTTCAGCAGCCTCTGAGTCTGAACTTGGAGTTGGTTATAAGCCACAGGCCTGTGTGCACAGCAATGAGGAAATATAATGCAGTAAGTGAAACATGGATGTGTGGAACAGATTATCCCAAAGGTTGATTCTGTTCATCTGGACGTTCTCAGTGAAACATTTGGTCTCTCGGTCAGGTGACTCCTTTAGTCTCAGCTGACTGCAGCTTTCCAAACCTTTGTCACTGGATCACTCACTTCATCTCCAACGTGTCCCTGACACAGACAGCTGGAGCTGTTACAGCAAAATCATTGATCATCGTTTTTAGAACATTAGCTGGTGTTGGTGGGCAGGCTAGCAGTGCTAATTGTTAGCACTAGTTCTGCTGCTCTCCCTTTGTCTCTGTTATTGTTGGTCTTTAGTGAACAATAGAAAGTGTCTTCATGAGACTGTTGCCTAATGTTCAAATGTAGATAACACCACCTGCACCAACCTGTTACACAGCACAACCCTCTGGTGTAGCTTTGGCTGGAGCACATATTGGCAGCTCCAGTGACATCACCACTCCATGGTGACATCATCTCTACAGACTGTGGCTGTTACATATCCTCACCTGGTAATAATAAGACTGTCCTCAGCTGCACACAGCTCCAAGATGAACAAACTGAAGTAAATACAAATTAGAGTTACCATAGATTGAAATCTTGTAATCAGAGCTAATTCTTAGTGAAACTCTCACAACATCATATCATGATCCTGGGTTAGTGTCTCGGTCTCAGATCACAACATCAGCACAGGCTTGGCTTGGGTGAGGTATTGAGTGGTTCTTGTCCATGACAGCTGCAGGTACAGTGCCATCAGCCATGCTGCACCACATGTCTGCCCAGGAACATTAGTGTGGCTGAGTCTCATGTAAACATTGTGCTAAAGTGGTGGGAAAGTGGCTGCAAGCTGGCTGCACTGTGTCCAATACTCTCAGTATGATATCCACAAACCTCTGAGTGTCACAGAGTGGGCCTGTGCTCAGCTCACTGTGCCCCATTCAATTCTACTTGCATAGTTTTACAAGTAAAATTAAATATACAAGTTGCTCAATGATAAGTTATTGTAGTAACAACTAAGTCCATGGTTATTATTTGTTAATAGTAGCTTAAAGCTTCTGCACCAATCATGGAGCAGCAGGTTTAGAGCATGTGGATCTACAAAAGTAAGTCCCAGTAAGATGGGCTGAGCCTTACATACTAGAAGAAACATGTCATTCCCAGCAGATGAAGCGCCCTTTAAAGCAGGATCTCACTTTAAACCTAAAGAACTTGCTATGAGCATGCAGTGCATTCATGGTTATTATTCATACGATTGTGGGTCGCTAATAAAGTGCAACTATCACATTACATTTTATTATTAAATTGTTGTTAACAATCCCTTCACTTCTGCTTATCTAATTCATGGTTGCAGGATGGCTGACAGCTTCCATTAGGCAGGAGGTAATGTCCATTCTGGCCACAGTGCAACCCACAATGTGTAACTGACACTATTATATTGCATTATGTCACATTGTTACATCTTTTTAATAAATGATGACAGTCAGCTGAATTTGCTGCCCCCTTGGTGGAGGACATCAGGATCAGCAGCTGCTGCTCCATCACAAACACCACAGAAGAAGAACAACACTGGATCAGATTATCTGGACGTGTTTGACAGGGACAGTGTTCATGTTCATGGACATCAGGACAAAAACAGACGATGGAAACCTGCCAGATTTGAGCTAAACTGCTCGTTTCCATGTGTAGTCCCTGGGAGGTCACATGACCAACAAAGACACAAGCTGTGTCCCAAAACGTCGGCTGCATCCTCCGGAGGCCGCATTTGAAGGCCGATGACGTCACAGCCAGGCGACGAAGGCTGTCCCGATTCCTCGACTCCTTCAAATGCGTCCTTCATTCCCCCGAGTTTGAAGGATGGGTCGGGTGTGTCCTTCGTGGCCCACCATATCCCAGAATTCATAGCGCGGCCCAGCCAAATTTCAGCTGCCAACAATGGCGGCCGCTACTAAGTTTTAAAATTTAACGAGGGAGTACTACTTACTTACAATCAATTCCTTACACTATATAATTTTCCCGTCAGTGTTGGGGAATTCTCAATGGTGCTTGGTGCCATACCCTCAGGGACTTTAATGTTATATAAAAACACTGACAGCTC
Source organism: Copadichromis virginalis (assembly GCF_057382275.1). Classification (NCBI taxonomy): domain Eukaryota; kingdom Metazoa; phylum Chordata; class Actinopteri; order Cichliformes; family Cichlidae; genus Copadichromis; species Copadichromis virginalis. The sequence goes on from NW_028188589.1 coordinate 6,357,314, forward strand.
AATATCTGCCTCAGTCACTCTCCCTGATCCAGCTGAGTCAGCAGTGGGAAAAATCTGCTTTTCACAGGAACTTGGTAACAGCAATAAGAGAATACGTAGTTTATTCCAAGAAGATATCATGTCTCTCCCATATATAGAATATCTTACTGGAACCGACATGTTCCAGATATCACCTGGAAGACAGTCTGGATGATCCCATAAATATCTAATTGTGAACAAGGTGAAGGAAATCTCATATAAAATTCTTCATAAATGTTACCCAGCCAGTCACTATATGGTAACATTTAAAAGAGACATAAATACTAATTGAACTTTCTGTGGGGATCATCCAGAAACTGTGGCACATCTCTTTTGGTTCCTCTACACAGAGATTCTGGAAGAATTTAGCAGTTTTGTTATTGTCCATATTTTAAGGGAGTTTTCTTTACGATGGAAAATGTTTTATTCTGTTTCTTTAAGTTCCCCAGGAAGAATGATAAATGTTTTTTTATAAAATATTTGTTAATACTTTTAGCTATTTTATATCCATAAATGTAAGTTTATTAATAAAACACCATATTTCTGCCTTTTTATAAGGATATGAATTGTACATACAATCAATTTCAGACTCAACCAACAAAAAGCCTCTCAGAACAATATTTATATGTTGATTTTTTTCGCCTACTCATATCATCATTTTTTTACTCCTGGGCCATGTTTCAGGAAGCCGGTTTAGTGGAAAAACTGAGTAAGTATACCCTGAGTTAACGAAAACTCTGGGTTTTCGGTTTCACAAAGCGAGTTCAGCTGCAGCCTGAGTGAGTCACTATGACGACACACTCCGTGAAGCTAACCTGCCCCCTAGCAGGTTTACTACAACTAACCCTGACTGTCTCCGCCCCTTTGTCGGAAACCTGACAGTAGGAAGTGTCGGACATGGCGTGCCACTTCCTTGAAGAGCCAGTAGATCGTGAAGCCCAAATTCTCCGCAGAGCTCTCTGCCGGGAGAGAGTGATCAGAGCGCGTTTGGACATTTTATCATTTCCTGATGATTTTCTGTGCGAACGTTACCGTTTCTCAGCACAATCTATAATTTATTTGGATAACATCCTCAGGCCATATATTACGCATGTGACACATCGTGGACATGCTCTCAGTTCTGTACATATTATTTGTATTGCACTTCGGTTTCTTGCAAACGGGAGCTTTCTGTATAATATTGGTGACGCTGAGCACGTTTCCAAGGCTACCGTCTGTCGGGCAGTCAGGAATGTTACAGTTGCACTGAAACGTCTCCTGTACTCGTCTGTGGTGTTCCCCGGTCACAGACCCACAAGATTTATCAAAGAGGGATGCCACAAAATTGCAGGTATCAGGATGAACGAAACTTAATTTATGATGTGGTGATACTTGGACTACTACTTAAATTGCACATTTATTTTCAGGGTTCCCAGGCGTGATTGGCTGTACAGATGGCACTCACATTCCAATCATTGCTCCTTCAGTAAATGAAGGAGACTATGTGAACAGGAAGTCTTTCCACAGCATTAATGTACAGGTACATAGTTCCCTGTAGCATGTCAAACTAACAAATTATTTCATTATAGTAATGGATGCTAATTTGTGTTCTCTGCACTGTGAAGATCATATATGATGCTGCCAACATTATCACAAATGTGGAAGCCAAGTGGCCAGGCTCTGTCCATGACTCACAAATATTCCGTGAATGTACACTGAGCACAAAATTTGGACATGGTGAGTTGAGAATACTTTAAAATATATAAAGACCAATTGCTTCAGGGACATTTGAACTGAAGTGTATCCTTCTGTCTTAGGAGAGTTCACTGGCTACTTGCTTGGTGATAGGGGGTATCCATGTTTACCCTATTTGCTTACCCCTTACCCTGACCCTGAACCGGGCCCACAGCAGCGATATAATCTGGCTAATTGCAGGACAAGAGCCAGAATTGAAATGACTATCGGAATGCTTAAGGCCCGGTTCCAGTGCCTGCAAAGACTCAGGGTCACCCCAGAAAGGGCATGTGACATTATTGTGGCATGTGTGATTCTTCACAACATTGCCACAATTAGAGGAGAACACTGTCCTTCTGAACCAAACATCAGCAGTGATCCAAACCATGAACATCCTGACCCTCCCACGGACATACAAGATGGAAGAGCAGTCAGAGACACCATATGTCACAATCATTTCCTTTGACCCATCACCTCAACATGTTGAAAGAAGAATAAACAGATTTTTTGTTCAACTGGCTTTATTGGTCGCCTGTATTTCCTGTACACAAAGTATTAAAAGATGTAAACCTCATAAAGTGTCTCTGTTGCTTCCTCCTCTGTAACAGCTGTCAATGTTTCTTCATTATTTTCCTGTAGTAAAGAAATAGACAACATTGCTGTTCTACTGTAAACTCATATAATCTGTGGAGTATTACTCACAACTGCATGTTGGTCTGGCTCAACAGGAGGCTGCACCAGATGCAGTACACCACCACCATCAACTGATAGAATATGAGGTTTACACAGGTCACTTATAACTTACAAGGGACCAAATGGCAATTAACAAACATACCAAGCACCTTACACTTCATTGTCATTATGCTCTCAAAGACAACCAAGGCTGAGGGAAGGCAAAATCAGTAGGAAAATAACTTCACTACAAAATACTCCATTATGGTAAAGAGTTTATCAAATGAATGTGTCGCACTGCAAAGGTGACTGTGAAGAAAGGATGTATGCACATCATGTATTATTTTGAATTTACCCCTTATGTAGGCACTTGTGTCTTGCGGGGTTATTGACTCAGAGGATGTCCCCGCAGAGATGCCTTCGGCCACAGGGCGCCCACTGTTTTGGCTGAGGGCCAACTGCTCAGCCTCTGTGAGTGGTGGTGGTGGAGGACCCCCACCTGTTTTTCGGGCCTCCGCTTTTTTTCTGTTGGCTATAACGGGTCACATTTGAGCATACAGAGTAAGCAAATATGTACTTGTAATGTGCTCAGATAATTTCAATAAGTGCTTACAGAAAGAAAATTAATGTAGCCTCTAACTGCAATTGATTTACATGGGACAAACAGACCAAGCACTATGGCTCATAATACAATTACACCTCACCTGTTTGGACTATATTTTTATATTTCATTTTTACTTGCTGCCAGGCACGTTTGGGGCCTGTTGGGTTGCACCTGCGCTCACATCACATCACAAAATAAAATGTATAAAATAACAAATAAAATAACATATGATAAAATAACGTGTTAAATGGGTGGAAATCCCTCGATCAATGTTTAAATTAACACTCACGCATTGACTCTGTCGGCTATGTTTTGCCATGCATGCTTTTGCAGCTGTGGCTGTGTTACTTTTTTCCGCAAAATTTGCATGTTATCGGCATATACTGCCATCAGAATTTCGGCCTCAAGCGCTGTGAAATACATTGACCGCGCCTTCTTTCCCTCCGTCTCCATGGTGACTCGCTTAATCTGTGCTCCGCTTATCAGGGCTTTATGTATCCTCGTCCGCGCGCTTCACTTGGGGTTAAAGCAACTCCGCGTTGACTGAACTAATTGTTATCAGCCTTTCTGAAACGGAATATTCCGAGTTGGACAGTTCGGGGTTACTCAACCGTGAGTGTCGTTTTTCACTCTGAGTTTTCCAAACCGGCTTCCTGAAACAGGGCCCTGGTTCTGTATGTTCATGTTCTGTTCTTTTGTAAACTTCATCTGTTTGTATGTTGTATACTCATTGTGTTTCAATAAAGTTCGATTTAAAAAAGGTACGTTCTAAACGAAGCTTCAGACGTCACTGATCACGTGACTCTGGCCAAACGAATCAAGCCTCGACACGGTGCTTCTGAAGCAGCGCGTTGATCTTTCTGACACACGCACCGGAGCGTCAGCTTCAAGCGGACCATCACTACGTCTCACATCTAAAGGTGTCAAGGTAACTTTGAACTGAGTTCAGTCAATCTGGAGTTTTTCCAAGTTTTCTGTTGCTCTCTGTGAGAGAAGAGCGTTAAAGGCGGGGCTCTCCAGAGTCCAGCAAAACAGGAAACCACAGCTGGGTGTGTGTAAGTGTGCAAACCAATAGAATGCATCGTGGTGGGGGGGCATCACGGGCAAGAAAAAAATAAAATAATCGGTCGTACCCATGCTTCCCCGACGTCATGCCAGCGCATATTGGGAAATTCGTAGGCACCGATCGGTTTTCTATCAGCCATTTGCTGGGAGTAAGGGCGCCCTCCGTTTGCGAGGTGCGCCTGCTGCTGGCGGCACAGGGAGGAGAGGGCGGGGTGGCGGGGAGTCTCTGGCTGGCTGGAGCGGCATCTAATAACCAACTCGCAAAACAAAATAAAAACAACAAACAGATATTATGATACAGACTTATAATCTGCACCCATGTTTTTTCTAAATTCTATAACGTGAGCGCGAGAGCCCTCGGTGCGCCTGCGCGCTGCTGAAGTCAAAGTAAACTTTATTGTCATCTCCGCTACAGACAGTCCAGCATATAGAGAGACGAGACGACGAGGCTGCAGTTACAGCGGTGCAAGTAAACAAACAATAAATATAAGAAGAGTAAGAAAATAAATCTACACTTTAGGACTCGGGGTAAAGGATCAATAACAATTTAAATTTATAATTTACAGTTTGATGATTTAAAGTCTCACACAACCCGTTAAAAGGGGCGGGGCCGGCTGCTTCCAAGTAGAGCACATTTCATTTATAATGATGTAAATCCAAGCCCATCATGGATTCACGATCTGAATCCTGGGTTGTGTGAAATCCCAGAAATCAACCTTAGACAAAGTGAATCTGTGAACTAAGGTGTAGGTCTGTTAGGTTAATTGTGCTGATCCTCGGGTTGGGGGATTTGTGTTTGTACTGGAGCGCAAAATTCAAACCAATGGAAGATGGACAACAAAAGTTCAAAGCCATCAGGTGCTCAGTTTATGTATTTATTTTTGGCCTACATCAGTAAGAAATGCCAAATTATATACACAAAGTTACAGGAATCACCACTCCTGTTATTCATGATGATTTCAGTAACATCACATAATAACATGTAACGTTATTATGTTAATGCTGATACTGTGGTGAAATTCTCTGCTTCTTTTGTGTATTCTGCATCTATTACGTCAGATTGTCTTACCCCTCATATGGTTGAGAATTTTGCCAATACCCTGTTAACTACATGTTCCTCCATCCTCGACACTGTGGCACCTATTAAAATGAAGCGCCCCAGAACTTACTCACAATGTTGGTTAAGTGACTCTGTTCGCGCTCTACGACGTGCGTGTCGGCGGGATGAGAGAAGGTGGAGGAAAGATAAACTCCAGGCATCTTACGACATCCTACGTACTAGTCGCTTGAAGTTTCAAACTGCTGCCAAAATGGCTAAAGCAGCTTTTCTTTCAAAAATTATCTCTACCAATGGTAACAATCCTCGAATTTTATTTAAAATTTTTAACTCTGTGGTCAACCCCTGCCCCACTATGCCGCTGCCGTGCTCCACGGTTCTTTGCGAACAATTTTTAAATTATTTTTTTAGATAAAGTCTCATCTCTTAAATCTGCTCTTCCTTTAATGACAGGCCCTGCGTTTACCCCTGACTGTTCCTCTTCCTTCTATCAGTTTGAACCCGTTTCACTCCCTACTCTTAAGCGTCTGGTTGAACAAATGAACAATACTAATCTCATATATGATGTTCTTCCATCTCGTATAGTTAAGGACTGTTTTAGTGCAATTGGACCTAGTATATTGTCCCTTTTGAACTCTTCTTTGCTCTCTGGTTGCGTACCATCAGCCTTTAAACATACTATAATTCAGCCTGTTCTTAAAAAAAGGAACCTCGATTATAATGATTATGCGAACTATAGGCCGATTTCCAAGCTTCCGTTCTTGGCCAAAATTCTTGAGAAGATAGTGTTGCTTCAACTCCAGGCCTACCTGGATGAGAATAGCATTAATGATAAATTCCAATCGGCCTTCAAACCACATCATAGCACTGAGTCAGCGCTGCTCCGAGTTCTCAATGACCTTCTACTAATGGCTGACAATGGACGCTCCTCGGTCCTAGTGCTATTTATTTATTGTCGGCTTTCGATATGGTTGATCATAAAATCCTATTGGCGAGACTTGAGCACACTGTAGGCATCAAGGGTGTTGCCTTGGATTGGTTTAAATCATACTTGTCCAATCGGCTCTCCTCGGTTCACTTGGCCACTTCCTCTTCCTCCGCTGTACCTGTCTGTTGTGGTGTCCCTCAGGGATCTGTGTTAGGCCCTACTCTGTTCTCATTGTACATGCTTCCATTAAGCGCTATCTTTGAGAAATATCACATCGCTTTTCATTATTATGCCGATGGCATTCAGATCTACTTTGAGTTAAATGATGACCTAGCTTTGTCCTTGAATAGTTTTCGAGAGTGCATGTGTGAGGTCAGGCAATGGCTCCTGGCAAATACTCTTATCCTTTATGATAAGAAAACTGAAATTGTGGTCTTTGGCAGTGACGTCCTTCGTGCCAAACTTCGTGATGCTTTTGGTTTTCTCACTAGCTCCTTTTCCGACACTGTTAGGAATCTGGGCGTGTTACTTGACAGCTCATTTAAACTTGATAGACAAGTGTCTGCTGTTGTTAGATCCAGTTTATACCAACTCCGCCTTATTTCTAAGGCCAGGCAGTATATCCCGCATAAAGACCTGGAAAAACTCATCCATGCCTTTGTAACTTCGAGGCTGGATTACTGCAATTCACTCTATTTTGGACTCCACTCTCCCTCCTCCATAGATTACAGACAGTCCAAAATGCTGCTGCACGCATTCTAACCAAAACTAAGAAGTTTGCCCACATTACTCCCGTCCTAGCTGATTTGCACTGGTTGCCTGTGAAATACCGTATCCAATTTAAAATTCTGCTGTTTACTTTTAAAATCACTAATAACACAGCACCGAGCTATCTTAAGGAACTCTTAAGCTTATATGTTCCTGCTAGGGCTTTAAGATCATCCTCACAGTTACTGTTGGTGCGGCCTAGATCTCGGCTGAAGTCTAGAGGTGATCGAGCGTTTGCCCTGGCCGCACCAGAGTTGTGGAACAACCTTCCCATTGGCATTCGGGCGTCTGACTCTATTCAATCTTTTAAATCACGGCTTAAAATGTATTTGTTTAATCTTGCGTTTTCTACCGGTTAAATGCTGGCCTTGTCTGCAGTGATTTATTTTACTAATTTTCCTATCTTGCTTTTTATTTGCGCTGTGTATGTCTTATCCCCATTGTGTGTTGATGGCACAGTTATATTGTGCTATAGCTATGCGCTATAGTTATATTTTTTCTATTGGTGGCTTTTTCCTGTGAACATAATTCTACACTTTTATTTTTATGACTCTGATTATACTTGTGTTAATTTGTTCTATGTTAAGCACTTTGGCATGCCGTTGGTTTTTAAATGTGCTCTATAAATAAAGATTGTTGTTGTTGTTGTCCTGTAAGCACAGTCTGCCTGTGTCTTTTCTCTGCAAATGAACATTTTCAGCCAATATAGGTAATACATCAACATGGCTGCCGTGGCTAAGTTAGGAATATTTATAATGTCATTTCCAAAACTTGCATATGATCTGCAATTTGTAGCAGATCTACTAACTGTCACAGAGCAGCTGGAGCAGTCTCAAATGCAGGTCAGTCCACTGCTGCCCCCTGTGGCCAAGTGCCATAGCTACTGCTGGATGAACTCGTGACACATGTGCACCTGTTTCTATGAACACATTGAGTCTGAGTGGCTGCACTTACACTGGTGCATTCAACATATTGAAAGATGCCAGCAATGTGGATTGTCAAGACTCAAACCAATCCACATTGCTGGCGTTGCATCTTTCAATGCCAGCAATGGCAGGTATCAGTGCTCAAACCTTTTGTGTTTGTTTCCAACAAGTTGCCCACCTCGGGAAACAAAAATGTGTTCTTTTACTTGTCAGATGAACATATGAGACACTTTGACTCTTCAGTGCAGTGTGGAGCCTAACAAAGATCTGTTTTGTGTCCCAGCTGATCAGCAGGAGGAGGAGAGTCTGACGGAGCAGCAGAGGAACATTTTCAGCTACTTGGACTCAGCTCAGCCACTACAGAGGAAACAATGAGCTCAACACAGAAGGTGACAGACAGAGCAGGACCATATGACCAAAGATATTTATCACCATATACATTTGAACATTTGCCATAACGATGTAGCTGACGATAGAATTGACACCAGACAAAATACTTTACAGCTGCACAACTTTATTAAAAACCCATCAATGTATTTTCACTGAAACAAGCAGCTGTTGTTTATGTGCATTAAAGTTATATAAAAATGTAACAGTGCAAATGCAAATTCCTCGCTGACAGTTTAACCAAAAGGCGTTTCCAGTGGAAACTGGCCGACACATCCTGAGCATAACCATGTATAATATCCACTAAACTTCAGAAGAGGTTATACAGTCGTGGCCAAAAGGTTTGAGAATTGCATAAATATTGGAACCTGGAGAAGTTGCTGCTTAAGTTTTTATAATACAGATTTGTACTTTATTTCAGATTGAACCTTTAAAGGGGCATTTCTGGACTTTTAAAGACCAGTAATGTACTTTTAAGGGAACATTTAAAAAAAATGTTCTTCTCTCTCCTTGTTCTCTCTCTATTTCTGAGAGTGTATCATGTAACACTATAGATCAACTTAGCTCAGAATATATAAAGCATATAAACAGTTACAGCAATATGATGCAACAAACACAGCAGCTACTGATCCAAAATACTCAAAGCTTCATAGAACTGAAACAAACATTTATTTTTAGCTCCATCCTGCTGCTGATACTGACTTTAGGTTTCTGAACATTAAACTTGTTGCTGCCTTTCATAGTGTGTAACTTGAAGGCCCTGAGTACTTTCTCGCACACTGGAAACACTGGGATGATCACATTATTTGAACATTACCTAATAAGACTGATTCAGCACAGGCAGTTATGTTAAACTTTCCTAGCAGTCCTTCACAAACAGGGAACAGTCTGTCTATTCTCTCCATCTGTCAGCTGCTGCTGGCTCTTCCTCCTCCTCTTCCTCACACACTGCTGAGTTTGTCCTGGTGGATCATCAGGGCTGCAAAGCCTCACAGATGATGTGCAGCAGTGGCTCCCTCAGTCTGTCCTCACTCTGGACACTTGCAGTCGTCACACATGGAAATCAAATGTGTGATAAGCTGCAGGATTCAAACACAAGTGTAACTTATAAATACATGTTCATACTTTTATTTCACAATCAGAGAGAAAGAAACAGAGAGAGAGTGCAGGACAGACAGACAGGTGACAGTCTCAGGTGTACACACTGCTACACAACAGCACCAGAGAAGCAGGATTTAGTGTTTGTGTTATTACGAGTGTAAACAAGAAGAGTTCCAGATGGTGCAGTGGACACATGTGTGACTGCTGTGATTAAAGCATCTTTCTTTCAGCTTAACGAGTGAACCGTCAGCTCGTTCAAACACACGTTAAAGTGCGTTTGGCTCGACACCACCGAACAGAGGCAGCAATATAACACAGCTAACATTAACAGTGCAGTGGATCCTGCTTGTGCCGTGATGTTCAGGACTGCAAACCGAGCAGCATCACTGACTTTCAGCTTGTTGTGTTTGTGGATATATGACTGACTTTAATTATCCACAAAATCATCACATTCTCTGTCAGATTAAGGTCGACTATTGAACGGCGTATATTTTAAAGGCTAAAATATTCTATGGCTTACTTGTAGTTCTAAAGAAAGCAATTCTGTTAAACACACCACATTTATTCTGCTCAGCTGCAGTATCCAGATGAAATACATCATCATATTACACAGTTTTCAACAAGCTGCAATTTAGTAAATGCTCGAGTTAAAAGTAACGTTTTGTAAAACTGTTACATTTAGAGCAACTTTTAAGTGGAATAAGTTGCCTTAAAAAATTAGAGAATTATTCAAAACTTCAATGAACACTTAAAAGCCGATTTACAGAGCTTTTAGTTGTTGTAAATATTGTAAGACATGATTTGTTTTTGAAATTTGTGTAATGTGCCTCAATGTTATTGATATTATTATTATTATTATTGATTGCTTATATTTGAACAATTGTGAAACCTCACTGTGGATGTAAGAGTGAAATTATGTGGATATCTTGAATCCACTTTATTGTGTAATATTTTATGTGAGTATTTGACGGAAGACGAGCAACATCTGTTGTGGAAGCTAACGGGGTTCCTTTAGAATAAACAAACATAGGATTTATTATCACTGAATAATTCTGTATAAATCTATACAAATTATAGAAATATGTAATAGGAAACAACAAAATAATCTAAATTATAAAATAATGTGTGTGTGTGTGTGTGTGTGTGTGTGTGTGTGTGTGTGTGTGTGTGTGTGTGTGTGTGTGCGTGAGTTTAGTGTTTGAACAGTCATGAATTATCTTTAACACCAGGTTGGATGTAATGTGTTAGAACTACCAGCAGGTGGGGATAAGAGACCTTTAAGGTGTTTGGTGCCACGCTCCACCTTCAGGTTTAAAACTAGTGTTAATGGAGTTTGAAGGTTGAGTTTGTTCCACGACTGCATTTCACTCACTGCCTCTGTTTGTATCTCTGTCACTGCAGGACCAACATGGAGCCAGAAGTCAGCGCTCTCAGGAGGCCGACAAACCTCACAGAAGAAAGGGAGAGAAAAAACACACCTGTGACGAGTGTGGGAAGGGTTTTACTGTGAGGGCTTCACTAAAACAGCATCAGGTCATCCACACTGGAGAGAGACCGTTCAGCTGTGACTTGTGTGGAAAGTCTTTTTCCTTGAAGGGTTCCCTAATAAAACACCAGCTCATCCACAGTGGAGTTAAAGCGTGCAGCTGTGATCAGTGTGGCAGAGCTTTTACTCACAGTAGCAGCTTACAGAGGCATCTAGTTACCCACTCTGGAATTAAGGCATACAGCTGTGACATCTGTGGAAAAACTTTCAGCCAGAGAGGGAGCCGAAATACACACCTACGCATTCAGACCAGACATAATGTTTACTGCTGTGAACAGTGTGGCAAATACTTTACAACAGACGCACACTTACAACAACACATGTTTACCCACACTGAGGAGAGACCTTATCAATGTGACCTGTGTGAGAAGACTTTCAAATCTCCACGTGACCTGAGACGACACCAACAGATCCACACCAGAAAGAGACTCTACAAGTGCAGCTACTGTGAGGTATGTATTTATATTGTTATCTTGTCATTTTAGCCTGACTGTTTCAGATCAGAATCAGAATCAGAAAGGGTTTTATTGCCAAATGTTGAGCAGGTTTACAACATTAGGAAATTGCTGCGGTGCTTCAGTGCAAACATAGTGTCATAATTAGCACTTAAATAGACATGAAAAAATAAAAGTAGGAATAAGAATTAAAAGTGCTACGTAGAAAGATATGTGCATGAGATATACAATTAAAAGTACTGCGTAGAAAGATATATACATGAGTGCAGGTGGTGATCAGTGCCAAACATGGAATGATGCAGTGACACAGCGTAGGGTCATGTGTTAGTGGCGGGGGCAGTCATATGGTTATTGTTCATGTGTCCAACAGCAGAGGGGAAGAAACTGTTCTTGTGGCGAGAGGTTCTGGTGCGAATGGACCGGAGCCTCCTGCCTGAGGGGAGCAGGTCAAACAGACTGTGTCCAGGGTGAGAAGGGTCAGCTGAGATCCGAGCTGCACGCCGCAATGTCCTGGAGGTGTACAGGTCCTGCAGAGATGGGAGTCTGCAGCCAATCACCTTCTCAGCAGAGCGCACAACACGCTGCAGTCTCTGTTTGTCCCTGATAGTGGCTCCAGCGTACCACACGGTGATGGAGGAGGTGAGGATGGACTCGATGATTGCAGTGTAGAACTGCATCATCGTCCGTGTTGGCAGGTTGAATTTCTTCAGCTGCCTCAGGAAGTACATCCTCTGCTGGGCTTTCTTGATGACGGAGGTGATGGTGGGCTCCCACTTCAGGTCCTGGGTGATGGTGGTACCCAGGAAGCGGAATGAGTCCACAGAGGTGATGGGGGTGTCAGTCAGGATGATGGGGGGAGTGGAGCTGTGTGCTTCCTGAAGTCCACAATAATCTCCACTGTCTTCTGGGCATTCAGCACCAGGTTGTTGTGGCTGCACCAGGACACCAGACGTTCAACCTCCCTCCTGTAGGCAGACTCATCCCCGTCCGAGATGAGTCCAATAATGGTGGTGTCATCTGCAAACTTGATTAGCTTGACAGACTGGTGGGTGGAGGTGCAGCAGTTGGTGTACAGGGAGAAGAGCAGAGGAGAAAGAACACAGCCCTGAGGGGAGCCAGTGCTGATGGTCCGAGAGTCCGAGACATTCTTTCCCAGCCTCACGTGCTGCTTCCTGTCCGTCAGGAAGTCAGTGATCCACCGGCAGATGGGATCAGGCACATTCATCTGGGAAAGCTTGCCTCAGAGATGGTCTGGAAGGATGGTGTTGAAGGCAGAGCTGAAGTCCACAAACAGGATCCTGGCGTAGGTTCCTGGGGAGTCCAGATGCTGCAGGATGAAGTGTAGGGCCATGTTGATGGCGTCGTCTACAGACCTGTTGGCTCTATATGCAAACTGCAGGGGGTCCAGGAGGGGGGCCGTTAGGGTCTTGAGATGGGAGAGAACCAGGCGCTCAAATGACTTCATGACCACAGATGTCAGAGCCACGGGTCTGTAGTCATTTAGTCCAGTGATCCTAGGTTTCTTGGGGACAGGGATTATGGTAGAGGACTTGAAGCAGGCAGGCACATGACATGCCTGCAGTGAGGAGTTGAAGATGCCAGAAAACACTGGGGCCAGCTTGTTTGCACAGTGTCTGAGGGTGGCAGGAGACACACCGTCTGGGCCGGGAGCTTTCCGAGCATTCAGACTCTTAAACTGCTTCCTCACATCTGCTTCATGAATATGAAGAGTTGTGGTCGGAGGAGGTGGTGTGAAATCCTCTTTTGTGTGGGGTGAGGGGGCGGGTGTTGCAGGTGAACAGTTTGAAGGTGGTGATGGCTCTATGGAGGGGGGAGAGGTGGGGGAATGAGTGTCCAAAGTGCCTCTATTGTTGGGGTCGTTGGAGGTGTGAAGGCTGCCTGATGGCTCGTCAAAACGGCAGTAAAAGTCGTTGAGGGTGTTGGCCAAGAGCAAGTCATCAGTGGAGTGGGGGGTTTTAGGCTTGTAGTTTGTGATATTCCTAAAACCTTTCCACACAGAGGCCGAGTCATTCTCTGAGATCTGCTGCTGCATCTTCTCAGAGTGCTGATGTTTAGCAATATCCACTTCTTTAGTGAACCTGTACTTGGCCTCTCTGTAGCAGTCCCTGTCTCCGCTTCTGAACGCCTTTCTCTTTTCCAGCCACAGCTTTTTGAGTTTAGGAGTAAACCAGGGTTTGTCATTGTTATAACTCACCCTGGTGCGTGATGGCACAATGCTGTCCTCACAGAAGTGGATATAGGAGGTGACAGTGTCCGTAAACTCATCCAAGCTGTTAGAAGCAGCCTTCATTGTGTCCCAGTCTGTAGACTCTAAACACGTGCGAAGCTCCTCCACAGCCTCGTTGCTCCACAGTTTTTTAGTCCTCACGACAGGTTTGGAGAGCTTCAGCCTCTGTCTGTACGCGGGGATTAGGTGGATAATGACGTGGTCAAAAAGTCCGAGTGAAGCGCGGGGCACCGCGCGATAGGCCCCGCTGATCGTGCTGTAACAGTGGTCTAATGTCCTCTCCTCTCTGGTCGGGCATTTAATATACTGCTTGTATTTGGGAAGCTCATGGCTCAGATTGGCTTTGTTAAAGTCCCCAAGAGCAATGATGAGAGAGTCCGGGAATGTCCGCTCCATGTGGAGAATCTGCTCCGCGAGTGCGCACTGAGCTGCCTGCGCATCCGCATCTGGCGGGATGTAAACAGCGGCCAGGATGAATGAAGCAAACTCCCACGGAGAATAAAACGGTTTGCAGTGAATAAAAAGGTATTCCAGAGAGGAAGAGCAGTGCTGAGCAATCACTGTCACATCTGTGCACCAGCCACTATTGATGTAGAAGCAGACACCTCCACCTTTTGTTTTACCGGAGAGAGAGGCCTGCCGGTCCGCGCGCAGCAGATGGAAGCCCTCCAGCTTAAGCGCGCAGTCCGGGATGTTCTCACTGAGCCACGACTCCGTAAAATATAAGACACAGGAGGAGGCAAAGTCTCTGTTCATGCTTCTCATCAGGGCCAGTTCGTCGATCTTATTTCCGAGTGAGCGTACATTGGAAAGGAAGATCCCAGGAAGAGCAGTTCGCAGTCCGCGTCTCCTCAAACGCACGAGTGCGCCGGCTCGCTTCCCTCTCTTTCGGCGTCTCGCTTTCCTGATCAGAGTCTGCAGTAAATCTGCCGCAGATGCGACAAATATTGGAAATAAATCCACAGGCGTTGTAGTCCTGTAGTTAAGGAGCTCTTCTCTGGTGTAAGAATATCCAGAGGAGTGCCCAGACACAGAAGAAATGCACAAAAACAAAACAAAAGTAACGCACTGAAGCACCAGGGCATCCATACGCGGCGCCATCTTGGATCATTTTTGGAACAACTCTGCTCATTAAACTTAGCATGTTAGCAATTCTACTGCATGGAAAAGCAGCTCTGAGTGATTATTCAGATTTTCCTTTCAGTTATGATTTTAGTATTACTGTAGTATTATGGTGGTAGTATTGTAGTTATTGCAGCCCAGTAAACTGAGTGTGTTAACTGAAACAGTCAAATGTAGTTGGACGTCTGCAGAGATGCTCTTTATTTCAGGCGACGTTCAGGATACAAATGTTGAAGGACTGACTTACACTGTCTTTGTGTCTTTGTTTAGAAGCAGAGCGACACAGATGGATCCAGTTCTCAACCCTGTCATCACTGTGGTGGTGGGAAAGACTTTCATTGTGACCTCTGTGGAAAAACTTTCAGTCAGCAAAAGACCCTAAAAGTACATCAACGTAGACACACTGGAGACAAACTGAAATACTGCAAAGAATGTGGGAGAAGCTTCACCACACCAAGTGAGTTAAAACGACATGAACTGATTCACAGTGGGGTTAAAAAGCACCTCTGTGATCAGTGTGGGTCATCCTTCACCACTGAAGGTCATCTTAAATCACACAAACGAGTCCACACAGGAGAGAAACCACACAAGTGCAGACACTGTGAGAGAAGCTTCTCACAGTCAGGTCATCGTAACATTCATGAACGTGCACACATGGAAGGAAACTACAGCTGTGACCAGTGTGACAAGAGCTTCAGGAATCTCAGTTCATACTCTGCACACAAACGATCCCACGTTACTAATAAACTGTTTCACTGTTACCAATGTGCCCAAACATTCACCTCATTGTCTGCTCTGTGCAAACATCAGCGCGATCACTCAGGGCTGAAATCACTCCCATCACTGGATCACAGTGAATCTGAAGACACAGAAAGATCTTCTGGTTTCTGTGTCAGACTCAAAAAGCTTGAGATCAGGCTCCACAGAGTTCAGATAGAATCATTTAAACTTGTGTTGAACTGAACTGGTTGCTGGGCTGAACTTCTACATAATACAGATCTACATGGGATCTTCTTTTCTGTGTTTTACTGAGTCAGTTTTGTCCTTTTTTCTCTGTCCTGGTTTTGCTCGTCTGCAAATGATTGAAACTCAGTCAAATAGTTCATTGTTCTCCAGCAAAACGTTTTGGAAACTCATGTTTAACCTTTAAAACTCTGACATGTTTTAGCACACAAGGCTTCATCGGGGAGTTCACTCATGATTGGACCATGAGAACAAAGGTTTTTAGTTCTTTCAAAGAGAGTCTTGGAGATGTTTGATGTTTCTGTTTTTCTGAAACCACCTGAAAGAAAAACTATTTTTCTTGCTTCATGTAGTGTGGAAGTTTTTAATGTTTCTTCATCTGTGATGTTCTTGAATGTGTTCACGTGAAGATGGTACAAATAAACTGTCCTTTCAGCTTTAGCTCCTAATTTATTCATTATTTATGGATGTAGCACAGCAGCCGTCTCTTGATTAACACATGGAGGGCTCGGGATCTGATGGTGTCGTCTCCCTAATTTGCCCACTCAGTAAATCTCACTCATGGCCAAGAAATTGAAATAAACCTTGTTTCCCTGCTGGATAGTGATCCACTGTAACTCTGCTCCTCCTTCCTGTTTAGGATTTCTGTGGCTGAAGTAAAATTCCCTCCATCCATCACTTATCCCAGCTAACCCAAAGTGAAATAAAGTTTTGCTGGTCTTAAAAAAGCATTACAATAATGGGCATTACCAATGCAAACTGAATGATACAGAAGATGAAAGAAGAGACTTTGATCAGTTAATAAAGCTCATGATCTGGATTCATTGTGGCTGCTACACAGATACTTCTGGGTCACTTCTCTCAGTTAGGAACCTTCCTCACCAAACTGACTGTTGGACCACACCCCTGGTTTCATGAGAAATTGTTTCAGCCATGATTTCTCTTCCTGTATTTCAGAGTAAAGACTGAAGTGACAAATGGAAGCATGTTTAAAAAACACAATGTGAGAGAGACGTTGAGGTCCTTAGAAGTTACCCTGGGTTTTTCTGTCACCCTGCTAGATGTTACACACCTTGTTATTGGACTGATTTCTACTGCTGGACTACTCCTGCGGAGAGTAACAATACTCTTACTAATTAGCTCCCTTTCACACCTTTGGGGATATTTATTTTTGTGTTTGCAGCGCTGTGAGCCAGAACAGCGAGAGAAAAATCTGCAACAGCGACGAGCCGAATGCTTACGTGAATCGCAGCAGCTGCACATGTGCTACGCTGAATTAGAGGATATCTTTGCTCTGGATTTCTATTTCTACTTTTTCATTTCTATATGATTCTTCTTGCATCTAAACAAAGATGATTCAATTTGCTAAATGTTGATGGCTCTTCGTGCTCAGGTGTAAATGAGACGTAATATTTGCTCTTGGTTTGGTTCTCCTGTACAGAACCTTGCAGTACAACAGAAACCTAAAAACATTATTTGTAGTTGTTATTCTTAGTTGTTCTGCTGCCTAAATACCACAGGGTCTGATTATGAAGTTATTGAGCTGCACATACGTTACGACCTGCTTAAGTTCGAGGTCACAGCGTCTGTAGAGCAGCTGGAACATAATGAAGTCTACAAGGTTAAAGTTTTCTGTTGGGTCTGTGCTTCCACAAACCCCGCTAATTCTAGAGACTTATTCATCATGAAGAAAACAAGACAGTCGATCGATCGATTACTTGCGCAAGGGAGGCCTCTCATCTGTGTCTAGCACGACAATGACCCCAATGATGGCCTCCTCTCGCTGCCTTTTATTGACAAACATCAAACAATAGTTTACAAAACACCTCCCCTTGCAACCCCCTTTGGTTACAAAGACAAGTCACTGTATGTAAATGTATACGACCATAAGGCGCACTTAAAAGTGAAGTGTGTGCGTTGACTTTATGGCACATACCTGTATAAAAGAACGGGTATCTGCGTTATGCAGGACATCGTTGTTTTAACAACCCTGAAAATGGCAAAGAGACACGCTTGCGAAGCACAGTTTAAACTGAAGGCCATCAGCTACGCGGAGGAACATGGAAATCGAGCAGCAGCGAGAGAATTTAAGATTAACGAATCGATGGTTCACAAATGGAGGAAGCTAGAAAACAAGCTCCGGCAGGTCAAGAAAACGCAGCTGAGTTTCCGCGGACATAAGGCGAGGTGGCCCGAGTTGGAGGAAAGACTCGAGCGGTGGATCATCGAGCAAAGAATGAGCAGGAGAAGCGTTTCGACGGTCACCATTCGGCTAAAAGCAGTTTCACTAGCTGAAGAGATGAACATTGAACATTTCCAAGGAGGTCCGTCTTGGTGCTTTCGTTTTATGAAACGGTGCCATTTTTCCATCCGGACCAGGACTACGGTAGCGCAGCAACTTCCAGCGGATTATAAGGAAAAGCTGGCCATCTTCCGCTCCTACTGCAGCAAACACATCGCCGACAAACACATCCAGGCCAGCCACATCACAAACATGGACGAGGTCCCGCTCACTTTTGACATCCCAGTGAGAACACACTGTGGAGAAGAAGGGGACCAGCACGGTAGCGATACGCACAACGGGGTATGAAAAGTCTTCTTTTACTGTTGTGCTTTGCTGCCATGCTAATGGACAGAAACTGCCGCCTATGGTGATTTTTAAGCGAAAGACTTTGCCTAAAGAGAAGTTTCCAGCAGGAATCATCATTAAGGCAAATGAAAAGGGCTGGATGGATGAGGAAATGATGAAAGACTGGCTGAGGGAGGTGTATGTAAGGAGACCAGGTGGTTTTTTCCACGCATCACCATCGCTCTTAACACTAGGAGTCCCAGGCTTCTACCTTTCTACCTTTAAAACCCGGAGAGCAGCCAAATGGCTTTTAGCTAAGCTTTAGCTTCAGCCAAGTGGAAGCTAAATTCATTAGTCATTCATATGTAAATTAGGTTGTTACCTGGGAATTCTGGAGGGAGGGGAGTGTGAATGAGGGGGTGCTGGAGCTGCTAAAAGCTGTGAACTTCCTTTTGTGTTTCATCTTGATGCATTCTCAATCATCCAGGGAAATAAATCTCCAAAAGTCACCAACTTGTGTGTTTCAGTTTGCCGTCTTAGGGAGAAATCAACACACATGGGTGTAGGTCCTTTGTTGCTGAGATTTATTGATAAAAACAGTACAAAAAACCAACCATTTGTACACATATTTACAAATAATAATAAAAAGTGAGTGAGTACATTTCAACATTTTCAGCAATCACTCACAATCCTGGCACTGCCATGGTATCTGTAGTCTGCATTTACCACATGTGTATCTTTTGCAGTGAACACATCGCACAGTGGCATGATTGTTCTTGCATTTGTGTTTGACCTGACACGTGGCTCTTTTTCCAGGACTAGGTGTGGAGGGTTGTGTCCAAAGCAACTGTTCTTTTCTTGCCTTCTTCGCAGCTACATGAGAGTGAGCCAACTCCCTTGCAAGCTCCACCAGGAAGTCCACCCGTCTTTCCTTCGTCCCGGTGCACGCTTGATACAGCACATGTGCATTCAGTGCTGCCATGTCAATCATGTTATAAAACACGGCAACTGGCCAGCGCCGTGTTCCTTTGCGGACAGTGTACTCCCGAACCATCTGGTCCATCACATCCACGCCACACTTTGTTTTGTTGTAAAGGGTGACAGTGTTTGGCTTCCTTTTGGTGGTGTTATCAGTCTGAACCACGCTGTTCATGCTGCTAAGAATATAGACTGTCTTCTTCCGTTTGGCCGCATACGCCGTCAGCGTGGCAGCAGAGGTTAACAACCTAACAACCTAATCGTACCCCTGACACTAAAACACCATGTTTAGTCTCCAAAACGCCTTCAAACTCTTGGCGACGCTCATTTTGGCCACAAGTGGAGTCACGTTCCAGTTTCTGTAAACATGGTGCAAACACACACACGACCCTGAGCTGAAAAGATGGATGGATGTGTAAAATCCATATTGCTGCTGTTCACAGCAGGACTTTGTTTAGCTTCTGTTCCAGTATTCCTGAACTGGCTTCTCCAAACCGGCAGCCTGCTGTTACGATCAGCTGTGGGAAATCTACAAACTCATTACAAAATATCAGAACTAAGACTTTTATTTTGACGGGTGGCGTCTGAGCTTCAGCGTGTTGATGGGCACAGCCATGGTTACCACAGCTGGAGTTGGTGTACGGCGAGCTGTGAGAGGACAGAGATGGAGAACGCACATTTAACTCTTTAACAGGAGATACGTTACGACTAACAGACGACTGCTGTCTACATGATGTCTTTGCAGCCCTTATGCTACATGTTACACAACTTTTCTTCATGCCAACAAGACTGAGGTGCCACATAGTCGACACATACAGCTGATTGTGATGCATGTTTTACTATTGCTATGTTCACATCATCTGCTTGGCTTTATTACTGAAAGCCTGGAGATCCTCTGACGTGTGCATGGCTGATGTGAAGTATGATTAGTCCTACATGACATCAACAGCAGAGGCAATGAAAGCTTTGTTGTTAACAGGTTGTAGGTAAAGTCAAATGTCTACTTCTACACTTGTGTTGGGTAAAGTTCTTCTCACTGCAGCAGATTTATATCTGTGCTTTCACAGGGCGTGATGTGGAGCTCAGCGCTGAGGTGCAGGTCTCCTTGGAGACGGCATCCTGGCTGAAATATTATCATGCTTCCAAAACATTTCAGCTTTTATTTTGAAAGAAACAAGACTTGAAAACGAATCCCCTTCTTCCTCTTTGTCTTTGTTCTTCAGAGGAGTGTCACCTGGACAAACTCAGGGCTGTTCTAGAGCCTTTGTTATTATTTGACTCCATAGAAATAAAACTGAATGGAATCAAACAAAAACTCCCAAACAGCTAAAACACTTTGCTTTATTCTCTTTTTTAACAAATACGTTGAAGTCCATCCATAACAACACAGCTGAGATCTCCTTTGTAATCAAGTGTTTACATCCTTTGTACAGATCTGCATACAAAACAATCATTTACGTCCCACAGAAGTCTAGTTACACGTAACTATACAAGAACTGGTGAATGACAGAAACATAAGACACATGATCACAGGTGATAACAAAAAGAGAAAGAATTCATGTGTTAGTGATGTTTTTCAGCCCTGATGGCTCATGTTGGAGAAACAAGCTGAGGTACGTGGAAAGTTCACACACACAAGTGGGCGTGAGCGCACACACAGAGAGAAACACAACTGAAGCATCTGTTTGCTGTTTCTGCTTTCATCATCTCTGCTGCTGTGTCAGGCTGGGGTCTCTCAGTGACGTGGTTGAGGTGAAGTATGACGAGTATCCCTGATTCAGTCCATCGAGACAAAGGGCAAAGAAAGCTGTTGTTAACAAACTCTATGGTGATGTGGCATTTAGCTCTGACTCTACGCTCTGCTCAATCCTTTGAACCTGCTGATCAGTAAAGCTCTACGTGCTGCAGCAGATTGACCTCATCTGTGTTCACAGGTGTGGACCTCAGCGCTGAGGTGCAGGAGACTTTCATTCAGTTCTCCCTGCAAACAGCATCCAGCCTGGAAATACTGTCATCTTTCCCACAAATGGTGCTCTTATCTCAGAGAAGAAGTCTGATGTAAATAACTGCAATCAACAGTGATGTTCTGCACAGATCACTTTTCCATTTTGCTCTCTAGATGAGTCCCAGCTGCCTGACCTTGTGTCCAGGTGATCGTCTCACTGAGGAGCTTTTGTTCTGAAAATCTCACGTCCATCACCTGTTTCCTTTTTACTATCTCTGCTCTTTCTTTATTCACAATGCTCATAATATCACACAATTATATTCATCACCTGCATGTTTTTATCCAGCTGCTGTTAGAACCAAACAAATAAAAAGGATGAAAAGCCTGAAATCCTTTGATTTATTACATTTGAAACAAATATGAGAGCATCCCTAACAGCACAGCTGAGACCTTTGTTTTAATCAAGCCTTTGTATCGACACACTTGTAAAGATTCATATACAAAACATAATAGAATAAATCAATATAAAATACACATAATCACAAAAATGCAGCCATGTTGTGAGTTTGCATCTAAAACATGCATGTTTCCCTTTGTACAGGCAGATTTACAGCAGACAAAGCAACACGCTGATCGACTTTGACCGCTGCAAAAACAAAATACCCACCAAGTCTGAAGTCGATCAGAGGAACTGTTGACAGACAGACTGACAGACAAACATACAGATGCTTGATTCATTAGTGCGATTAAATGTTCTTCTTTAGCAGCATCACTTCATGTGTTTGTGTTCCAGGAATAAAGGTCTGTTTAAACTGGACGTCTCCTCAGCATCACTCGTGCTGTCATGGTTTCAAAGCTGTGCAGAAAGAATCTGAGGGATGATACAGAGGTGACCAAAGTTACAAACATCCAGCTGTGCTGCAAATGTTTGCAGAGCTCCAAACTCTTTGGCTTTCTGCAGAGCAAGTATGGAAGAAGCACCTGAGCTAACTTCAGTTTAGACGATATGAGGAAAAATGCTGCTTCCCAAAGTTTCCTACAAGTATCCAGTTTATATTTAGAGAAGCGAAGGCTCTTTATCCTGACAACTACTCCCTGGTGGATCCCTGTCCTGTGACAGCAGCAAAGACTGTGTATCAGTATCATCAAAGCCACTTCAATAACCAGTGTTTAAAGCTCTCTAGCAGATGGACTTCAGTGGCAGCAGCCTCTGTCTGCTGTGTACAGAAGGTTCTCTGATGAAGCACACAGCAGATGCTGCACTACAACAGCAGCAGCAGCTCAGCTTCAGTTTGCTTCGACGCCCTTTTTGACCTGTGAAACAGCAGAAAATGAAACATTTCAACACCCGTTTGTTAGCGTGAGCTGTTCTGCTGTTTTTCATCATTTCACAGGTGAAATAAAATCACATTTACTTCCTGTAGGAGTGATCGTGTCCAGCCTGACTGAGACCATGTGCTCCATCCTGCACAGGTAATAAACCTCTGACATGAAGGGCTGTCAAGTAGTTTTAGACAAATGGGGGTAAAAGAGACGTTAAAAGCTTAAAGAGAAACTACATTTTCTAAGAACTGTCTGACGTTCACCTCTCACACAGTGGATACGATTCTGCCGCTGCAGGAATAATCTTTGTGGTTATGAAACTGTCCATGTGTTTGCAGAAAATGTCACATGTTCAAAGCCATCCCAGCACCTGGGGTTTGTATAAGTGCAGCTGCTGGTGGGGAGATAGTCTCACTCTTCTATATAAAGAGTCAGCAGGCAGCAGATCTTCATCTGTGATCTCCTCCATCATCACGTCTTCACTCTTCAGCAGCTATGGCTTCACTTCGTGCCCTTCTGGGAGTGGTGCTGTGCTCCTCATGGTTTCTGCTTCTGCCTCAGGCCGACTTTGATTTACAGAGTCATCCATAATATTTTTTATTTTTTATTTTACTGCCCATCTATTTTCATACAAATGTCTCCGTCTTATGGAAAAGGGGTGGAGCTTATCCAACGAGGACAGGCAGGGCCCCCCCAGACAGTTTAGCAGTCTATACAGGAGGCTGACCTTTGCAACATGTACTTCTATAATGACTTCACCATTTAGGTTATTTGGTTATGTTTCACCCTGGATTTTGTGTGATAATATTTATTTTGTCCACTGATTTAAAAACAACAAACTATATGAATATAAAACAGAGTGAACAACAAAACATCAGCTTTGGAAACTTTGATGTAAAATTCTGCAGTTGTTTTCTCAGATATAGCATAAATCAAACTAACATACATCAGTGTGTTATTAATGTGCACACACACACACACACACACACACACACACAGACACACACACACACACACACACACACACACACACACACACACACGTGTTACAATAAACAGCTCTTATGCTTCTGTATGATTCTCAGTGCTTTCCATTTGCGTGTCCACAGGTTGCTGTAAGTGGTGCTTGACTGCAGTTTGCTCTCATTTCAAGTGGTTTGCTGTCACAAAGCCAACAGGAAGTCCGGCCATGGTTGAGCCAACTGAAGGTGGGTTGAAGGTGGCGTCCTCGTTTCCTCTGTGAGTGCGAGAGGACAGACAAAGCAAACACCGTTTGGACAGCATTAAAATATTTACACTGATGATTAATGTTGTGTCTTTGCACCTGTAGCGATACATGTTGGAAAATGGAGACTTTAGCCACCAAGACTGACGTGCCTGGAAACTTCCCTGTGAGTACGCCCACAAAGACAGGAAACAGTTTAGCCACCGCGGTTAATCCTCCATCATCATCATCATCCAGTATTTTTCACATCTTTTCTTCTGCTGTTTCCCTTGTTGTCAGTCACGGGGTTTGTGACTGAAATGCATGTGGTCGACGGGAAGCCTGACGAGTACGGCCTGAATCATTCCATCAACACCGGACGGAGTGAAACCTTTGTTGAAAACAGATTATATGGTAACGTTGCATTTAGCTTCAGTAAACTGTGAAGTTACAGCAGCAGATTTACATCACGTGGCTTCACAGGAAGTAGTCTGGACCTCAGCGCTGAGGTTCAAGCAGCTCTGCTTGCAGACGGCATCCTTCCTGAAAATGTTCTTCATCTTCCTAAAACCAGAACTTTTACATTGGTGCTGAAGTTCTATATAAAAACAGCCTGAAATACAAAGTGATGTTGTGCACTGATTACCTCACACTTTCCATGTTTCCTTCTACAGAGGAGTGTCCGCCTGAGTGTTTTGTCTGATCTGTTGTTGATCGTCTCATTGACACTGCATGCAGATCTGACACCAGGGCTGGACTGGGACAAAAAATGGTCCCGGGCATTTTGACTGGAGACCGGCCCCCCAGGTATTAAAGGAAAAACCATGAAGCCTTTGAATGAAAACAAACGCTGTTGTCACAGTGATGGACGCTGTCTTGTTGGTATACATGCATCAGTCTAATAAACTTAAACCTGCACCATCCTCCCTGTCCTGGTATTCTAAACAGGAAGTAGACTGTTGGTCGAGTTAACCTCCTGAACATCTACAACACACGGTGGAAACCTGACATTAAGACAGAGACTAGAGGTGAGACATGATCATTGCTGATTACTGATGACAGATTTAGATATGTTTTCATAAACCTTTCATTTGCCACATCAATAAACAGCACGGCAGGGCAAAATATGTTTTCTAACATGGCAACCTTTAAAAAGTGAAAGGAGACAGAAAGACAGCTGAGAAAGAATCAAACGGACTTTTTGATGCATTTTACACACAGTACTGGTGCAGAATCTAGAAAATGTGGGAAACACTGGCATCATATGCAGTACTTACTTCTGAAGAAATTATGATGGGACCCTAAAAAATGACTATGTACAATAATGGATTTCTATACATTTTACATCAGATGAAAACGTTTGTTGTAAGATTCAGATAATTATTTATTAAAAGTGAGACATTTTAAATGAGAACAAGAAAGAAAAGTATGTCTTTGTGCCCCCCTCTCCCTGTTAATGCCCTACCTGCCCCCCTGGCAACACTTTGCTAGACCCGCCCCTGCACAGTTACCAGCTGTCAGCTACACAAAAAGGATCCTGGTGTTATTTGTCTCTCAGAAACAGTTCATAACTTCAACTCATTTTGGTTTTGTCATGTTTTGTTCTTTACATTGTCTTTCTTCTATATAATTGTTAAACATTTAATAAATATGTCTACAAAAAGATTTTAAAAATCAGACATTTCACACAGACACCCAAATGATTTCTGACTGATGAAGGGGGCTGAAGGTGCCCTGCTCTTGCCCAGCTTCTGCTGCTCTCTCCCTGCTCACTGTCAGCAGCTGGCAGCCTCGGTCCTGCCTGAGACTCTTCATCTATCAGTGCCAAAGAATATGGGAAATAGCAACGCACAACATGCACATTACAAAACAAGCACATGAATCAGCATTACATTCATTAGTGAAGTGCTGACGTTCGTTCCTAAACTTTGGGCCTTAATTAACATCACTGTGAACTAATGTTTGCTTTGCTTCTTAACCAGTGAAGCAGCGAGGGGCTTTCTGAGGTTCCTGCTCGTAAATGCCCAAAATGAGTCGAGTATTTCTCTGCAACTACAAACTCTGTTTTCATCAGAGGTGTAAATATTAAAGCACTGTGTCAGAGTCACTGAGGCTGGAACACAGAAAAAGGAAGTAGATGTATTTATTTTTAGGCTTTATTGCCTGGAACCACTTTAAAAATACGCTTTGGGTCACAATTAACTGCAGAAAACCAGGAATCCACATATGAACATTATCTGTGCAGAGATTTATGCTTCTGAAGGTAAACAGTGAAAACTTGCAGCACTAAATGCACAGATAGCCAGGCGTTTCACATTTTGGGACCATCTGCCAGTTTTCATTTCTTAGGTATTGAAGAGCAGAAATGATTGAATTTTATTTACATGCTTAAAAATGTTTGCTTTTGAATATTATTTGAAGAATTACCCACACACTCAGGCACTGTGGGCCTGTTTCCCTTTGCACAACCGAGTGTTGGAAACGGGCCTTTTCTCTTTAAACTCTGAGGGGCTGTAACTTTGGCTTCTATTGGCAGATTTGCATGATTGACCCTCTTTTTAAAATAGTTTTAGCCAAGAGAATCAAGCTAACATCACTGTTTTTACGTCAGCTCACGTCACACGAGCTGTTTCAAGAAAAGTCCTCCTGTCACACAGCAATGCCTACATGAATCACACCACTCTGCTTAAATAATAATAATAATGTTTAGTGAAGCAGGTGAAGCAAAGGGCTGCTTTTAATAGGCTGGGAGACCCAGGTGTGCTGCTTTAGCTGCTGAGCCTCTCATGCTAGCCTCCATCTATAAGCTGGGATCACAGGAGCACTGCAGTCCTGACTAGATCAAGGATTGTTATTCATGCAGGTGACAAAAGTTTACATTCACAGAGTCATAGGATTGAGCCTGGTTTGAAAAGCAGCTGTTTAATGCAGCTGCTTAGAGTTCACACACAGTAGAAGAATCAGACTTGAGTCACATTTCAAACACTGGAAAAATACTCAGCAAGTAACAATGAAAACAGCACAGACTCAGTATATCCTGTTCAGTCCTGTGTTTGATATGAATGTGCTGTTCAGAGAGGATCTCATGTCCTCTTTTACAAAGCCTTTGTTTCATGATGTTTGTGTATAAATGAATGTAGGTGTGTTTCTAAGTGTGAAGGAGCCCTGGGAGAAAAGACTGAAGCTTGTGCCAAAGAACAAACAGGAAAGAAAGATCAGCATTAATGAAGACGAGCACAGAAGGAGCCCAAGCACGTGTTGCTTTTTCAGATTTCTCTAAAAGTGTGTGTTCATTTGTTCCATCCTTCACAACAAACAACAGCTGACAGACACACATGCACTCTGTGTCACTTCACAGGGGCTGATGAAAGTGGACACAGTAAAGGGAGAGCTGGACCTGCTCTACACATCCTGCACTCTGTTAACAGACTTTATTCTGCAGCATCAACAGATAAAAATATATGAAGATATAGAAACGTTTAACATTGTGACTGTTCACATTAGTGAAGCTGTTACTTTGCTGCCAGGTGGGAAAAGAAGCCTAAAGCTGAGTCTGATTAAACATCTGCTGCACCAGAGAGTTTCATGGCCCTGCTTTATCCTGTGCTTGCTGACCACCTCGTCCTGAAACCTCTTCATCATCCTCACAGTTGTGTGAAGAAAGAGGGAAGCAGGTGGAAACCATCTGTGCTGCTGTGTTCACTTGTGTGTGTGCGTCTATGGTCATATCTAATGTGTACCTACAGACAAACACAAACACCTGGCATTGCACAAGAGTCTCTATGGAGCAACCTGCAGATGTCAGAGATGTGATTAGAGGGTAAAGTGGACTAGTGAGAGCATCTATGTTGTTGTTGTCTGCTGGGGGACAGCATCAGCTGCAGAGATGCATCAGGATCAGCAAACTAATCTGCAAGGCTGCAAGTGTCACTGAAGGAGTTTGAGTCAGTGAGGGACTCAAACTCACACAGCTGGTCAAGAAGGCTCAGCAGCTGCTGTATTTCCTGAGGAGGCTGAGGAAATTTGGTATGTTGGCCAAGATCCTCAGCAGGTTCTACAGCTGCACTGTGGAGAGCAGCCTGACCAGCTGCATCACTGCATGGTACGGCAGCACTACTGCAAACCGCAAACGCCTGCAGAGAGTGATAACAACTGTGGAGAAGATCATCAGGACCCCGCTGCCCTCTCTGCAGAGCAGCTACCATCACAGAGTCCAGAGGAGAGACACACCTCTGCCCTCGAGACGAAGGTTCAGAAGTGTGAAATGTAGAACATCCAGACTCAACAACTCCATCTTCCCCACTGCTATCAGACTCCTGAACAGCTGACCGACCTCAAACTGCAGTTTGCACATCAGGTCACTTTGCACACTAAGTTCATTTTGCACATTAAACTCCATGTACATCCATGTACATCGACATCTGCAGACCACACGTGTCTTCAGTTACTTATTTGTACTTATTTGCAGTTATTTATCTTTTTATTTTATTTTTTAAGTTATTTTTTATCCTTATTTTATCTTTTTATTTATTCTTATCTTGTTCTTTTAACCATTATCTAACTTGGCATTGTGCACGGTGTGTTTAGATTCAGTTTAAATTCAGGGACACGGAGCCCCTGTTGATCCTCTACCTAATCACACGAGCCACGGTGTGAGAACGGGTGTGGGTCTCAATCAGCCAAGGTTTTGGGTGAACCCATTGTGAGATCTAGCCCCACGCTATCATGTGATTTCCTGTGATCAAATGTCCCAGGATGTGAGTGGGCGTTAAGACGTCCATGTCCCTCATCAAGCAACTTAAAGAAGTCCAGACGCTTTTCTTTCCAAGCTCCTTCAACAACATCATTCATAGAACAACTTCCAGCTTCTTTTGCTCGGCTACAGTTTGGATGGATTTGCAGATGCAACAAGACTAAAATGGTTAGGGTCAGGAGGTCAAAGGTCAGAGCTCCTGTGGGTCTGAGGGCGGCCTCACGCTGGAGAAGGATGAAGGAGTCTGACCTGAGCCAGTGTTTGACATGAACACATCAGCACTGCTGTCAGTGAGCCTAACGACAGCCGTTAGCATCATTTCAGT
Source organism: Copadichromis virginalis (assembly GCF_057382275.1). Lineage (NCBI taxonomy): Eukaryota > Metazoa > Chordata > Actinopteri > Cichliformes > Cichlidae > Copadichromis > Copadichromis virginalis. The sequence goes on from NW_028188589.1 coordinate 6,385,984, forward strand.
GTTTCAGTCATAAAAACACTTCCTGTCACTGTGGTGGTTACAGTGACATCATGCAGTTTGTGCTTTGACCTCCAGAGGGCGACAAATCAGCACAGACAGAGAGCTCCATTCAAACTTTGCTGCCATCAGGAATAATTCTTCAAATATAATCATCAGTGTTTGAGCAGTTATGATATCAGGGACAATCTAGACATGTGTGACAATACTGAACATGTCACATGACACACCTCAAACATCATGTGATCCACTCTCAGTCTGCACTTTCATTCATGACTTCAACAGGTTGAAATGAGCTTTGAAGAAACATCAGTTCAGTGCTGAAATATTTAAACGCTGCAGGAAGAACAACAACAAATTGATGTTTGTGCTTCAAACAGGAAAACCAGCAGAAATAAATCACAGCCTGCCAGAGGTTTGGAGTTTCCCAGGTGCACCTGAACGCAGCACAGTGTCCCGATGCTCCTGATTGTCCTCAAACGTCTCTTTGGGTGTTTCCTTCCTGCTCAAAGTTTAATTTCACTTCCTGAACTTCGTGGAGTGGAGCTTGTTGTTGGTGTGTGAAGAAACTGTAAGTTTGCTTTGTTTCCTCCTTTAACAGTTTGTCTTTAGGAACTTTACTGTTTGTTCAGCTCGTGTTTGATTTCTTCACACAACAAACTGTGTGTGTTTGTATTTCCGGTCTCTCCATTAAAGTCAGTGTGTAATGTTTCCTGGCTAACATCAGCTGTGTGCAGCTTAGTTCAGCACAAATCTGCCGCTCCATAGTTCACGGTAACGGACTCACAGCTGGACCAACGAGGCCGAGTGTGTCCGCCACTCTGAGCTACGTTCGTGTTTGTGTACTTGTAGTTTGTACTTTGAGTTCACTCAGAGCCCACAGAGGACGCAGCGTACGTGATGACGTCACAGCCCTTTACCTCCTTTACTGTCACTGTGATTAATATTTACACACGAGACACCTGCAGAGCTCTGACGCTAAGCTAGCACACAGCATGCTAACACTAAGCTAAAGCTAGGCTAGCCAAGAACCCAGAGTGAGGTTAAAGCTAGTGATGGGCAGATGAAGCCTCATGAAGCACTGAAGCTTTTCATCCAATTGGTTCACCCCAACGCGAAGCTTCTTGAAGCTTCATTTGCTCTAGTAGGACACCTACTGGACGTAAAAATATTAGTTGGCATGAATTTGAAGAGTGTGGCCTTTTTGCACACAGCCTGTAAATGTCAACAACAAAAGGAGTGTGTAAAACATGTATATTGTAGTGATGCAGTGTACTGTGTATATTTATGCTGGCAGTATGGAACATGATTATTTGGAAATGCCTAAAATGGAAATGATCATATACTGTGAGGTGAGGTGTGGACAGTGGTTGTGCTTTTGTAACATTGAGGCAAGGACAGTGATTAGTGTTTAGGGGACACATCATTGGTTTTTGTTAAAAAGAAACAGTTTCTCCACTGTGGCAGGTCGTAGGCGATTTTTTTTTTCTAAACTGTCTCTAACTCTCACTAACCGCAACTCTCCATCAAACGCCCACATTTTGTCTGAGGGGTTTATATCGCTGTCATAGCTCGCGGCAAAGTTCGAACCGCTTCCTGAACCAGTCACGTGGTACAGCCGGGCAGCGAGGCTTCGGACGTCATCATTTTCAGCTCCTCCCATAAATGAAGCAAGCCTGGATACGCGCTTCGCGGAAACGCCCCCTCCATTACTCGACACACGCTTCGAAGCCTCGATACAGAACGTCACATCACTAGTTAAAGCTGAGTAAACACTGACCCCAGACCAGCACCGTGATAAAGTGAGCTGCTGCTGCTGAACTTGAACAGGTAACAAAGTGATGAGCAGTCAGGCTGCAGGTTTCTACCTGTTCATGTTTCTACAGTAGAATCACTTTGAAGTGTCTTTGTGCTGTTTCATCTTTGATTTGTGTTCATAAACACTCAGAGAAACATCACGTGACCTCATCAGGATCTGTGTTGGTGTGTGGGGCTGTACCTCAGCTTTATGTTGTTACATGCTCATTTGTTCATTTTAACATCAAAGTAATGTTATGAGGAGTAATGAAGTAACGTACTCCATTACTTTTAATCAAAGTGTTCTGTGTAATATGTGTAATAATGACTGTTTTGAGTAATGACCAACACTGATCACAACAAAGAGGAAATGCCTCCAACATGCACAAACATTTGAGCCACAACATGCAGTTAATGTGCACAAATGTCTTTGATATGCTGCTCAGTGATGGTGGTGACTGTCAGAGCAGAGCTACTGAGAATCAATAAGTAATATCAATGATGGGATCAGAATCACTAAATTCTTCTCATCCCTGTCAGTATCATACATGTGCTGTATAATGTGATAAATGTAGAGGTGCTGGCTGTTCTCTCACTCTGCTGTTTAGCTGTAAAGGACGCCTCCCTGCCTTTGTCTCATTCATGACCTTTAATAGTCTCTTCTAACATGCAGAGATCTGTATGATCTGTTTCATAGAGTCTAACCAGCCTGTACAGGTAACAACAACAGTCACTGCATCACTGACACACAAACGTCATCTCTGTCAATAACAACATTCATACATGGAATAAAAACACATCAGTGGATCATTGCTGGAGCTGATGTTTGTGCTCCTGGTGCAAAGGCTCTCAGTTTCCTCCTTGAAATAACATCAGTGGTGGGTCAGCGACATGCTTTCTTTCCCTCTCAGGTTTAAATATCTGGGACTCTCCACCGTTTGGTTTTAGAGCTGAAGAAGCTTCTCTGATGAAACGTCTTCCAGAAATTTAAAGACGTCTCTTTTCTCTCCAAGCTCCTTAGATCACATGACCTGGATGACTGAACCTACAGACATATTGACCTGGTTTCATGGTCACATGACAGGTCAGAGGTCAGTTCCTCCTGTTAATGTGAACTCACTGAGTGTTTGTGGTTTACCTCTCAGACTGACTGAAGACGATGATGGAGGAAGAGGAGGACAGAGCAGAGTCTGCAGGGTCCAGCTGTCCGTCTGTGAGGAGTGACCGGTCCAAAGGTCAACAGCCAGCCTTCAGTGGTGAACCTGGAGCAACGAGGTCAGAGAGCTGAACTCACTGATGAAGGAAACTGTTTCCAGGGCCTACTCCGTGGATCGGCTTCCTCCGAGGCGTGGACGTCTATCAGCAGAGAATGTACCTTCACCTATCAGCAGAGAATGTCCCTTAGTCTGTAACACAGTCAAATATATTCTCAAGTAATATTCAAGCATGCCATTCAGCGTGTTAGTACGAGCAGCTCGGGAGCAGCTTGGGAGAACAAGAAAACAGAGACTGCTTTAGATTGTCTTCCCAAAGTGACTCAACTTTATTCACAAGTACAACAGTTTATATAGAGGGTAAAATTCATGAGACAGCAGATTATCAGTTTAAACCAGTACAGACCAAGATAAGGCAGCGTCTTCCTGCCCTTGGGTGAAGAAGCATCCTTTGTGTAGTTTATTAGTTCAGCTACAATTGTGATTATCTCAGCGACATATTTTCAAGGCACAAAACGAAGAGTTCTTACATTAGTGAAATCTGAAACAAACCATTTGGCCTTCAACAGGCGTCTAAAAGATTAAGAAACTAATGTAGCTGAGGGAGTGATCTCTGTGGTATTTCAACCTTGTACCAGCCTGTGATTCTCACACATCAATTCTTGGGTCAAAGAGAAAAATAACTAAAACAAAGGGGCCTTATTGAATGACAGAGTTTTCCTGCATAATGTCACTATAAAACAATATCCAGTAAATGCTCCCATGGTACTAAAATACCTAACAACTGAGTAACAGAAATAATTCTGCACTGACATTATAATCAGTGTTGACTCTGGTTGATTGTCTGACTGTGTTTGTGAGCTGAGAGGAAATGAAAATGAGTTTGTAACAAAAATCAGTTTTGTCCAGTTTTCCTGTAAAAAGCTGAACTCTAATCTAAGAGGATGTTACTGACAGGAAACAGCTGCATTATCTGCAGTCTGTGTGATCACAGCTGCTTCAATCATGTTTGTGTCTGCAGAGGTCAGAGGTCACAGTCTGCAGGGTCCAGCTGTCCGTCTGTGAGGAGTGACCGGTCCAAAGATAGCAATCCAAACTTCAGTGGTGAACCTGGAGCAACGAGGTCAGAGAGCTGTGATGACTCCTTTACATGTTTGTGTTTCCTGGATAAATATGACCTGAAACATCCTCAGATTGTTACAAAGATTCATTAAAAAGAAAACAATGAAAGAGAAAAGATCCAAATGTTCGACTTGGTCATTTGCTGTTTGAGGACAGTGATGCTCATATCTGTGGGGAAAGTGTGACCTGAGTGGGTTCATGTTTGTCTTTAAAGAACAGAGCTGCTCTGATTCTCTTTGTGTCTGATCTGTTAAACAGTCTGAGAGGTCACACAGAGACCCAGCAGCTAAAGCCTGGATCATACTGGCTGCTGTTACTCCATCAGGACAACACTGAACCACAGTGGTGTGGATGTAGTGGATAAATCCCACCATACTGATGCTCAGAGTTAACCACAGGGAACAAAACCAGATGTTACCTTCAGATTGTGACCTTTGGAGTGGACGATGCAGATTTCAATAGAGAATAAATGTTGTTGTTTTTCAGCTGTGAAGAAAGAATCTAATTTTCTGAACTTAAGAATTTATGATGCTGGAAACAACATGGAGACTATAACACAACATTTCCACTGTGTTCATAGAATGAATGTAAAACTGTCAGACATTCATTAAATATGCAAAATGTCTACAGAAGCATCAGAGGGTCAGACGTGAAGCACTCAGTGATTTTGATCAAATGACTCATCAGTTATTGATCTGTACTACACTGATCTACCACGTTAGTAAAGCTGGTGTTCTGGTGGTGGAGGGAGACTCGGATCATGTTCTGGTTTTGGAGCAGTGATCTGCTGATGGTTCAGTTTAATGAGCTTCTTCAAAATCATCCCTGACATCACCACTGAAAGGACGTCCATGAAAACAGACTGAAAATTACTGATATGTTCACAATCTGAGAGTTTAAAACTTGACAGACTTGATTCAGATGAAGTTATTTGAGCAGAAACTCCTGGATCTTTATCCTGTGTTGATCTAATCCTTCATGGTTCCTCCACAGAGTGGAGCAGCAGAGCTCAGAGGTTCCCAGTGGTCAGTCTGCCCAGCAGCATCAAACACAGCTGGACTCCATATTTATGGTCTGTACATGTACAACAACTACTGTTACATCTGTTCTGTTCACAGTCATCTCCATGCTGCTCTTTGTAGACCAGTGGATCGTCAGTGTGTCCAACATGGATCTGATGTTTGGCTCCATGATTTCAGTCTGATTGGCTCATTCATAAATATTCTGTTCCAGCTGCTGGAGGACAACATCATCACTTTTGTGAAGAACGAGCTGAAGAAGATCCAGAAGGTTCTGAGTCCAGGTTACCCAGAATGCTTAGAGAGTCAGAGGAGCAGCAGCAGAGAGGCATTTGTGAAGATCACAGTGGACTTCCTGAGGAGAATGAAGCAGGAGGAGCTGGCTGACCGTCTGCAGAGCAGTAAGAGGATTTATCTAAAGATTTAAGCTGCTGGATAAATGAACATTTTCCAGAGATGGAAGATGGAGCAACATGTTTTAAAGATTAGTTCTTTTTGGAATTGAGTGTTTATTTTTCTTCTCATTCAGAGCTTCAAGCTCCAGTTTGTCACCGTAACCTTAAATCCACCCTGAAGAAGAAGTTCCAGTGTGTGTTTGAGGGCATCGCTAAAGCAGGAAACCCAACCCTCCTGAATCAGATCTACACAGAGCTCTACATCACAGAGGGAGGGACTGCAGAGGTCAATGATGAACATGAGGTCAGACAGATTGAAACAGCATCCAGGAAACCAGACAGACCAGAAACAACCATCAGACAAGAAGACATCTTTAAAGCCTCACCTGGAAGAGATGAACCAATCAGAACAGTGCTGACAAAGGGAGTGGCTGGCATTGGGAAAACAGTCTTAACACAGAAATACAGCCTGGACTGGGCTGAAGACAAAGCCAACCAGGACATCCAGTTCATATTTCCATTCACTTTCAGAGAGCTGAATGTGCTGAAAGAGGAAAAGTTCAGCTTGGTGGGACTTGTTCATCACTTCTTTACTGAAACCAAAGAAGCAGGAATCTGCAGCTTTGAAGACTTCCAGGTTGTGTTCATCTTTGATGGTCTGGATGAGTGTCGACTTCCTCTGGACTTCCACAAAACTACAATCCTAACTGACCCTAGAAAGTCCACCTCAGTGGATGTGCTGCTGATAAACCTCATCAGGGGGAAACTGCTTCCCTCTGCTCGCCTCTGGATAACCACACGACCTGCAGCAGCCAATCAGATCCCTCCTGACTGTGTTGGCATGGTGACAGAGGTCAGAGGGTTCACTGACCCACAGAAGGAGGAGTACTTCAGGAAGAGATTCAGAGATGAGGAGCAGGCCAGCAGGATCATCTCCCACATCAAGACATCACGAAGCCTCCACATCATGTGCCACATCCCAGTCTTCTGCTGGATCACTGCTACAGTTCTGGAGGATGTGCTGGAAACCAGAGAGGGAGGACAGCTGCCCAAGACCCTGACTGAGATGTACATCCACTTCCTGGTGGTTCAGGCCAAAGTGAAGAAGGTCAAGTATGATGGAGGAGCTGAGACAGATCCACACTGGAGTCCTGAGAGCAGGAAGATGATGGAGTCTCTGGGAAAACTGGCTTTTGATCAGCTGCAGAAAGGAAACCTGATCTTCTATGAATCAGACCTGACAGAGTGTGGCATCGATATCAGAGCAGCCTCAGTGTACTCAGGAGTGTTCACACAGATCTTTAAAGAGGAGAGAGGACTGTACCAGGACAAGGTGTTCTGCTTCATCCATCTGAGTGTTCAGGAGTTTCTGGCTGCTCTTCATGTCCATCTGACCTTCATCAACTCTGGACTCAATCTGCTGGAACAACAACAAACAACATCCAAGCGGTCTAGTGTTTTTAGAAAAAAAGAGTCTCTCCACCAGAGTGCTGTGAACAAGGCCTTACAGAGTCCAAATGGACACCTGGACTTGTTCCTCCGCTTCCTCCTGGGTCTTTCACTGCAGACCAATCAGAGTCTCCTACGAGGTCTGCTGACACAGACAGGAAGCAGCTCACTGACCAATAAGAAAACAGTCCAGTACATCAAGAAGAAGCTCAGTGAGAATCTGTCTGCAGAGAAAAGCATCAATCTGATCCACTGTCTGAATGAACTGAATGATCGTTCTCTAGTGGAGGAGATCCAACAGTCCCTGAGATCAGGACGTCTCTCCACAGATGAACTGTCTCCTGCTCAGTGGTCAGCTCTGGTCTTCATCTTACTGTCATCAGAAGAAGATCTGGATGTGTTTGACCTGAAGAAATACTCTGCTTCAGAGGAGGCTCTTCTGAGGCTGCTGCCAGTGGTCAAAGCCTCCAACAAAGCTCTGTAAGTACATATGTGATCATAGCTTTAGCTTTTAAATGTTTATTCTAGTTAACACAGATCAGGTGGAACAACTCAAATAAAATATCAAAAATATTAAGTGGTCATCGGTACTCAGTTTGTTCAATACTGAATACAATGGAGCACAAATTGTCCACGTTTCTGAAATATTTCTGGGTGTAACTGTCACCAAAGTGCAATTTAGACCTGGCCTGTGGTTGTTATCTAAGTGATAATCATCAATTCTACTAAAACAAATACAAAATAAAGAAGTTTGACACATTCTGTTGATATCAAAAGCACACTGAAAAATTCAGTGTTGTTTTACTGCTGTTCTCTCTTCACTTCTTCTCCTCTGATTCTCTCCACATGTTGCTCTGCATCAGTGCTCAGTTTCCTGACAAAACAAGATGAAATATTGCTAAATATAATAGTATCTCATTACGCTTCAACATAAGTGTTTTATTTTTGTAATTGTTTATCTATTATTTTTCAGACTGAGTCACTGTGACCTGTCAGAGAGAAGCTGTGAAGCTCTGGCCTCAGGTCTCAGCTCTCAGACCTCTAATCTGAGACAGCTGGACCTGAGTAACATCAACCTGAAGGATTCAGGCGTGAAGCTTCTGTCTGAAGGACTGAAGAGTCCACGCTGTACACTGGAAACTCTCAGGTGAGATCAAGCATTTTTCTTTCATCAACTGACAGAATTAGCAGATTAATAATAAGGCAGTCCTCTAATAAGAGGAGAAGTGGAGGTGTTTTGAAGGGCAACGTACTCTTATGCTGAAAGCAGACTTCTCACAGATTCTGAGGCTGCAGGTTTCATCACTGTCCAACCAAAATTCACTGAACCAGCAGTAAATGAACGTCCAAAACGACGCTTCATGTTTAAAAAACAGATGATCAGGGGGATTTGTGTTTACATCTTTTTTGTGTGATCTGTTCACCTGCTGTTTCAGCTGTTTGGTGGTTGTTGAGATGGTTTTGTGAACTTTTAGCTGAGATCCTGACGTTTCTGTAGATACCACACGTCTAATTACTTTGTACAGCATGAACGGCCATAACGAGGTTTTTAACAGTAAGAAAAGTTGTAAAACTTCAGAAAATATAGTTAAAAGTCCAAAACCTTCTACGTCTGGTGGCTTGTGGTAAGGAGCAGATCAAACGAGTAAAGAATTACGTTATAATTATAAATGGCTTCAACAGCACATTCAGGTCTGTGAGACTCATTCAGACACTGAGCCGTGGCTCTGTGCTACATGCATATATTTCTGCATCTCTGCCATTCAGACACACTTTATATATAGTTTATTTTATGTAGTATTCAATACTGAACTGTACATTTAGTCTTTTTAAAGGCAGCAAATTTTATTCAGTGTTTTCATAAAGGCCTTATTTCTATCCATTTACTGCTATTAGGAAGAACACGTGAGGTTTAAGACCTGGACCAGTTTGAAACCTTTTGTCCTCCACAGTGGAAAATGGGTGGAAATAAAAATGGGTCTCACTTTAGCCAGCTCCTAATTTTATCAGTTCTGCTCTCAGCGTCTCCTGTATATCTCCTGTATAAATGTTGCACTCAGCTTTGTGGTCTCCAATATCACTGAAATGCAGCCAGATGCTGCTCATTTTGCCTTTTCACTCTTTCCTGACACGCTTGCATTTCAGTACAGCTCCCATTTCTCTGTGTACTGGTCTCTACCACTACCCTTGCTGTCTATGGGACATGTCCTCTTTCACATAATGGTATGATCCCAGTCTGTCTCTGAAAGTGTTTGGCCACATGGTTTGCTCATCAGAATAACATCTCAGCCGTGCTCACATTGATTATCAGCAAGCCTGAAAATTCATCAATATTTGACATATGAAATTATCTCAAGGGCTGGATTTGGCCCACGGGCCATATGTTTGACACCCCTGGTTTACACAGTTTGGTATTCAATGTACAAGTGAGCTAGCTCTCAGCTAACTAGCAGACAAGCTAACTGCTGGGACTGCGTCTTTCTAACAAGAGCGTCAGACACTCAGACTGGTTTCCTTTGTGGATGATGATGTGTTCTCACACTGATCCTTCATGCTGATGCTGCCATCCACCCACTGCTCCTGGATTCCTCATCATCATCTCCATCAGCCCTCACAATACTCCACCTTCATCAGCTCCATGTTCAGGAGCCTGGATGGACAGTAATTCTTTCCATGGGTTATGGTGGGACATTGAGAGCTGAAGTCAAACAGCAGTGAGAATGAAAGACTGATTCATTTCTATTTAGTCTTGTGATGTGCAGCTTTGTTCAGAGCATTAAGGCCCAGCAAAGATTACTGAGGTCATAGAGTCCTGATGAAACCTGTGTGCTTATAGAAACTGAGACCAGATGAACCAGAATAGAAGGACATTAAAATGAAGTGTCAGCTACACAAAGGCAAAGCTATTCAGTTGTTGCTGTGAGTTATTTAAATGGAGGATGGAGTCAGACTTTAAGCTGCTGGACTCAGTCACTATATCCTGTTGTCCTCATAGAACCTGGACACACAGACTCACCTGTGACACAGTGACACACAGTGTGGGCTACACACACATTAGAAAGTGGATCAGTCACACTTGTGCAATCATTTGTTGTGCTGGGAAACCATGAACACTTTGAATCACATTAATGGCTTTGTTACAGCAACATTCAATCATGAGTTCAAAAGTAGTGCATTGTGTACTTATTTTAATAGTACTGCAGTATGAGAAGTGCAACATTCAGTGTGCAGAAACAGATCAGGTGCTTTCTAACAGCAGTGTTCCCTTTAACACAGCAGCAGTTCAAATATTTCTGTCAGTCTGAGCTGAAACATGAATCTAATCAAATATCAAATCAAAGTTCTTTGCCTCTGCCAGGACGTTAACATTTGATCTAGTTTTTTACAAAGTTCCCTCAGCGTCCAGAGCCACCAACATACCTTTGATCAACAGCAAGTGAACATTTATAAATGTGTGTTTGCAGAACAGGAAGCAGCAGAACTATTGTTCTGTTATCAGGCAGCAGCACAAATGCTCATCAGCTCATTTACTGTGCAGGACTTTGAGTGTGTGAAGTGTGTGTTTGTGCTGGATTTCCTTTGGAGAATCTCAGTCAGAAACCAGACAAAGAAAAACTCTTTCAACAGTCCAGGTTGAGTTGACAACATGAACTGCATTTATCTTCCTCTGACTGACATGTTCTTCCTCCTCTGCACCGAGCCAGCTGCTAAGACTCACAAGCTCATTGACATTTTCTGATGATAAAGAAACTCTCTTCTTCTGCACAATATGAGCAGCAACAGAGAAGAAGCTTTCACAGGTACAGATGTTGCAGCTGTGGCCAAGTACATGTGCTGCATGTTGGAGCAGCACTTTAATGGACAGGCCTCTGTACTGATGGTGGGCTCTGCTCTGTATCCACCACACTGTTCTCTGTTGAGTCTTCCTCCTGTTCACACTCTGATGAAGCACCAACAGGGCCAACTTCTTCTCTGGTAGCTCGGATGTTGTTGCTTCCACAGGTTTCCCTCCAACAACCCTCTGTTCCTTCAGTGAGTTCAGTAAGATCTGGGTAAACACTTGAGCTCCTTGAATCTGGCTCCAGCAGCAGTTTTCACATATACAATGTTGGCATTTTGCTTGCGTGTCTCCAGGTCTGTTCTGAATGTAGACTTGAATTTGACCACGTAGGCGGGGTCATCATCTGAGCTGTTCATCACCTGAGAGAGATGACAAAACACAGAATCACAGAGCATGAAACCAACGTTTCTCCTCCCAGAAGTTCAGTCACAGACCTGCAACAGAAACAAGAAGATTCAAATGACGCAGAGCTTTCATTTACTTATATCCACAAACATGTCCTCTACATATTCATGCTGTATTTACACACACATACAGAGGCTGTTTGTCTCTCACACACCGACAGGACACTGAGAAATACATCATGTTTAATAGCAGCTCATGTGTTACATCTGTAACAGCTGGTTCATGTTGTAACGCCGTGGCTTTCGTAGTCTCTCCTTTTTCTACAGCTCATGTGTTCTTCTTGTGATGCTGCGTCTTGAGGCTCATACATGCCGTCATTTGTTGATCCTAAGAACGTTCCTCAGACCGACTTCTTCAACAACAGATAACTTTAGTTGTATCAACACTGCCTCCTGGAACAGTTTAAAATGAACATGTCAAAGATCTGTACCTGTCTCCATGTTTCTGTCCCCGCCCCTTTCTCTCTGTCCTTGGTCATGTGAGCGCTGCAGTAGTATTAGGCCCACCCTCAATGCTCCCATTGGCTGAGACGCATAATGACGCCCATTTCAAGCCAGCACTGATCAACATCCCTCCTGTGACCCATGGCTTTTATATTCAGAGCCAGTGAGCACTTTCACAATAATCATGATTTTAAAAACTGTGATTAAAATAATTGCTGACGTTAATCAGTTAATGAGTTAACGAGATTATAACAGGTTAAGTTGCCCTAATAATTAGACTTTGATGACAAACTGATGTGATCTCCATGTTTCCTTTGTTGGACTGTGGGCGAGTGTCAGAACTGAATGTACTGAGTAACATGTAGAGTTTAAACATGTGTCAGTTCCAGTTTTAGAGCTCTAAAGTGCAGCTATCATGTTAGGAATATGTTAGGAATAGACAGGAACACTGAGCACACTGAGGTCAAATCTTTATTTTACCACTCGCTGCATTCTTGATGTTCATGAATTCAGCAGCTTCATGATTGTCTGCAGCATTAATCTCATATTTCCATTAAAAGTGTTGAATTTGACTGTTTGATGTTCTTTATGATCTCTGGCACCAGTTCATCTGTAGGCTGAGCTCAGTCCATCCATTTAGTGAAATGATGTTTAAAGGTCTCCTTGTTCTGTGAGCGTGCACAGATCCTGAAGCAGAAAGCCTGGGTTACAGAGAAATGATCATCACTGTGATGATGCTCATCATCTCTGACTGGGATTTGAGGTTTTGTCAAAGCAGCAAAGAAAGCCTGGCTATGTTGGACTGGGTGTGGAAGCAGCTCCCAGTTTGAGTTCAGGAGACAGACGCCCTCTCTACTTTGAAGATCAGCTTCAAACTTTCCTTTTTGATAAAGCTTATAGTTCGAGCTGGATCAGGTGACCCTGAACCATCCCTTAGTTATGCTGCTATAGGCTCGGGCTGTTGGTGGACTTCCCATGATGCTCTGCTTTCTTCTCCCCACTTTTCACTCCTGATGCTTTTATATGTCACTACTGCATGTCCTTAACTTTTGTCTCTCTGTTTTGTTCTTGTCTCTCTGAGCTCATCTCTTCTCTTTCCCCTCACCCTGCAACCAGTCATGGTAGATGCTCCTCCTGGAGCCTGTTTTCACTGGGAGGATCTTTGTGTCAAAGGGAGTTCTTCTTCCCACCATCACCAAGTGCTGCTCACAGTGGAGGCGGTTACCTTACACTGTTAAACAGCTTCAGATGACTGTTGTTGTCTGTTGGGTATTGTCACTTATAAATAAAGTTACAATGGATGGATGTAAATGGATAGATGTTATTGTGACAAAGAGAAAACAACTGTTGACAGATAGATTGTTGTTTTGTGTGTCTGCAGTCTGTCAGGCTGTCTGATCACAGAGGAAGGCTGTACTTCTCTGGCCTCAGCTCTGAGCTCCAACCCCTCCCATCTGAGAGAGCTGGACCTGAGCTACAATCATCCAGGTCCCTCAGGAATGAAGCTGCTCTCGGCTGGACTGAAGGATCCAGGCTGGAGACTGGACACTCTCAGGTATGGAGAGAAAATCTGATAGAGGAGGAAGAGCTGGAAACATTTCCCGTGTCTTTCACTCACTTCCTGTTTGTTTCGGGCAGATGACACATGAACAATCACACATGCAGGAATATTTTCAGGGACAGACACACTAGTCTAGCTGGATAGTTCATGGATATTTATGTAGGGGTCTCCAAGGAGTCTGTTTGCGGGAACATTTAGGTCACAGGTGTACCTGATATAGATACCAGTGTACCTAATAAAGTGTCAGCTAACATTTGGAAATGGAAGCTTAAATAATGACAAACTGTACATTCACAGCTGAATTCACAATAAATTTGTTCTCATGTGCACATTTTTCTGTTATTGTTCTCAAACAACAGAATGAGATTGAAATATTGATTCTAACAGGGCCCATAAACAGCATTAGCTTAGCAGCATTAGCTTATCAGAGTTTCCATCATGGTCACACAAATCCTTAGCAGAGAAAAGTGGCCTTCTTAGCAATAGCTGCTCAAGTTGTATAAAGAAAGGGAAAACAATATTAGCATTAGCTGCTAATGGCAGCTTACTTAGCATAAACTCTTCACATCTTTATAATGCAAGGGAAAGGAGTCACTCATGGAAGCCTATTTAGCATTAACGTCTCACATCATTATAACACAAGAGAAAAGGGTATTAGCATAAGCTACTAATGCTTATTCACCTCAAATTAGCTTTAGCTGCTAATGGTAGCCTACTTAACATTAACTCCTCACTAATATAATGCTAATTCATATCAAATTAGCATTAGCTGCTCATATTGTTATAAGGAAAGGTTTTCCACAATAAAGGCATGGTTAAAAAAGGGAGGAAGGAAGCAGTTGCGACCCTCAGTATGTCTTGAAGATGATCATCCGTAAGTCTGGACCTGTACTTGGACTTATTGAAGTTCAAAGTGGAGAAGAGCTTTTGGCACAAGTATGTGCTACCAAAAAGGCACATGGTCCACTTGAACATTCGGGAAAGCCGAGGGAAACTAGGGCTCAATTCTCTCAAAAATTGTCCAAGCTTGTCTGCTTTTCCACTCACCTCCCTGAACGTTGCTTTGAGTTCAGAGTTGCACTGCAGCTCAATGAGCTCCATTTGAAGCACAGAAGGGGCATCTTGCACATCAAAGGAGAAGGGGTCCGCAAAAATGTGAAAGGTGGCTCTGTGTGTCTTGAAGTCAGCAAGTCTGTGATCAAATTCCTCCTGTAGCCTCAAAATGACATCAACATACTCGTCAGCACTGAATGGTGTGCCTGCATCCACGAGTGCCTTGCATGCTGGGAAATGGCAAAGGTTTGTCTGAGAGAGCTGAGCTTTCCAGAGCGCCAGTTTTGTGGAGAATGCTCTCACGTTGTCATAGGCAGCACTGACAAGTTGCCCCTGGCCTTGTAACGTCTTGTTCAGTACATTAAGCTCATGTGTCATATCAACAAGAAAAGCTGAGTCCATGAGCCATTTGGGATCAGTTAGCACAGGAACACTAACTCCATCCTTCTCCATTTTATTTATTGAATTTTATTGTTTTATTTATATTTTGATATTGCTAGGGATGATGCAATGATCGGGGACCATTCTTAATTTCGTTGTTCTCATGACAATGACAATAAAGTTTCTGATTCTGATTCTGAAGGCTTCACTTCTGCTCTCAACTCAAAAAGTCTCTTTAATACATTTCCCCTGCTGAGCCAACGTACCTCAGTGAAGTCGAGCACATCCCCATATTCTGACTCCATTTCCTCTAAAAATTATTCTCTTTGGTTGCTTTCTTGGAGAAATCTTGCTGCCTCAGTAGATCTGTTTTAAGACTGGCAACCCGGTTCGCTCTCTCGTCTCCCTGGTATTTTGCATCCAGCTCAGC
The DNA here is from genome assembly GCF_057382275.1 of Copadichromis virginalis. Classification (NCBI taxonomy): domain Eukaryota; kingdom Metazoa; phylum Chordata; class Actinopteri; order Cichliformes; family Cichlidae; genus Copadichromis; species Copadichromis virginalis. The sequence continues at coordinate 6,401,091 of NW_028188589.1, forward strand.
ATGTCTAGTTGTGTAATGACGTTTCAAATTGTATTCCTTGTGCAGCGCAACTTTCTCTGTGCAAATAAGACAGGTCGGGGTGCCCCTGTGCTCAACAAAGAAATATTGCATTTCCCACTTTTCCTGAAATTGTCGGTGCTCATCACCAACCTTTCTCTTCACCGCAGGCTTTGAAAAAGACATGTTTGGGGCTATGTGACATTTATAATTCTACTTGGTGTCACTGTCGCATTGAAGTTTCAATCAAGCGTTTAGCCGACGGACGGGGAACGTCTCAACGCGTAGAGAACGTCATTTCTGCTTCTTTTTCTTGCAACCGTAGCACGGCGATCGGCAGATAAAAAGCCGGTAGCAGTCTCCTTTGTTTTTACGCTCGATGTTCATGTCTTTCATGACGACACGAACACCGTGGCGTTTGCAGATGGTAGAAAGTGCAGGGATAGCGAGCGCAAAAAAGGCGACTGCTCACGGCGCCGGGCTGTTGTTACAGGAGAAAGAAGCGGAAATGACACCGTGACATATAACAAATAACATCAGCTGTTTCTGATGTTAGTTGTTTTGACTGCTTTTACATTATATTGAAATATATGTAATGTTCATGTTTGCTGCAATGCAAACGCAGTGATGCAAATAAAAACATGGAGCCACAAATTACGGTGCGACCCTATAATTAGTCCGGGTTACCGGGGACTGTTGTTGCCGATGAACAGGTGTCGCTATGTGACTGCAGACTAAATTGGGCTGCATTGAGTTCATGACTTTTCTTTTATCCCGCCGCCTACGCATCACTGTGAGAGTTAATATGAGATCTCTCTCTGTGGAAAAATAACTTTAAATCCCACTGACGTGTGTATAAATCTATATACGTATAATGTCCCGCTGGGCAGCAACTTAAAAAAACAACTTTTTTTGAAGTGTTGTGAACGCAGCGCGCTGGGGCGAATGTCGGCGTTTGCCCAATAGAAAGGAGGAAGCCAGCCAGGCACAGGAAAGAAAGAAACACTCCAGGGCAACGCTGCTGGAACTTTGACTCATTGAGAAATGTTTCCCTGCTTGCATCAAGCCCGGCTGGTGTCCCCTGAGATCCATATCCCACCCTGATTGGTGGGTTAATTCAGCTCCGCCCACAACACTGTAAAGTGTCATACATTATCAAACTAACATTACATTTTCATATTAAGGTGGGGCCAAAAACTATCGTCCTGCGGGCCGCAATTGGCCCGCGGGCCACGAGTTTGAGACCCCTGGTGTAGGAGGACACCTGCTCTGTGTCTGGTTAAGTATAAGAGCCCTTTGTTAGGGGGACCGCTGGACTCTTAGCACCAGCTTTGGGGTCACAGGGTCACATCTGGAACACGAACACACACACACACACACACACAGACACACACACACAGACACAGACACAGACACACACAGACACACACACAGACACACACACAGACACAGACACACACAGACACACACACAGACACACACACAGACAGACACACACACACACAGACACACACACACACACACACAGACACACACTATGCACACGCTATGCACACACACACGCGCACACGCACACGCTATGCACACACACACGCGCACACGCGCACGCACACACTATGCACACGCACACACGCGCACGCACACACTATGCACACACACACTATGCACACACGCGCACACACGCGCGCGCACACACGCGCGCACACACAGTAGAAAAAAAATTCCGCAACATATCCAACTATAGTCTATGCCATATGCTTATGACTTTTGGGGACGTTTCTAACACAAATACACTCCGCTTTAACCTAAATGGGGACATTCAATGAGAAACTTTCCTTAGGGAACTGGTAAATACAACGAACTCATTACACATACCTCAACATATGCATATGTTGAGGTATGTGTAATGATTTGGGGGATGGATTACTTTATCTTAATCCTCCTTCTGATTGGTATTTGTTCCATATTTTCACATCTTTGACATAATGAAGGATTTTACAACATAACTCTTGAGTGTGGTGATCACTGATAAATTGTTCTCGAACTTCATGTATGGAGTTATACTGAAAAAGGGACATGACACTATTTTTAAAAAACAATACAAAAACATATCCGACTATAGTCATAGGTATGCCATATACTTATGACTTTTGGGGATGTTTCTAACACAAATACACTCCTCTTTAACCTAAATGGGGACATTCAATGGGAAACTTTCCTTAGGGAACTGGTTAATACAATGAACTCGGATTATTAAACATCTGCATATATTAAGATATGTGTAATGATTTGGGGGATGGATTGCTTTATCTTAGTCCTCATTCTGATTGGTAACTGTTCCATATTTTCAAATCTTAGACATAATGAAGGATTTTACAACATAACTCTTGAGTGTGGTGATCACTGATAAATTGTTCTCGAACTTCATCTATTGAGTTATACTGAAAAAGGGACATGACACTATTTGTAAAAAACAATACAAAAACATATCTGACTATAGTCATAGGTATGCCGTACAGTATACTTATGACTTTTGGGGATGTTTCTAACACAAATACACTCCTCTTTAACCTAAATGGGGACATTCAGTGGGAAACTTTCCTTAGGGAACTGGTAAATACAATGAACTCTGATCATTAAACACATGCATATGTTAAGGTATGTGTAACTACTTTTCGGATTGATTTCTTTATCTTAGTCCTCATTCTGATTGGTATTTGTTCTGTATTTTTAAATCTTAGACATAATGAAGGGGTTGTTCTTTTTTTTAACATAACCCTTGCTTGAGTGTGGGGATCATTGATAAATTGTTTACAGACTTCATGGATAGATTTATACTGAAAAAGGGACATGATACTATTTTTAGAAAAAAAATCCCGCAACATATCCAACTATAGTCTATGCCATATGCTTATGACTTTTGGGGACGTTTCTAACACAAATACACTCCTCTTTAACCTAAATGGGGACATTCAGTGGGAAACTTTCCTTAGGGAACTGGTAAATACAATGAACTCTGATCATTAAACACATGCATATGTTAAGGTATGTGTAATGATTTGGGGGATGGATTGCTTTATCTTAGTCCTCATTCTGATTGGTATTTGTTCCATATTTTCAAATCTTAGACATAATGAAGGATTTTACAACAATAACCCTTACTTGAGTGAGGAGATCACTGATAAATTGTTTGTTGACTTTATAGGTAGATTTATACAGAAAAAAGGAACATGATAACATCTTTTAAAAAATCCCAAAGCATATCCAACTATAGTCATCAGAATGCCATATACTTATGACTTTTGGGGACGTTTCTAACACAAATACACTCCGCTTTAACCTAAATGGGGACATTCAATGAGAAACTTTCCTTAGGGAACTGGTAAATACAACGAACTCATTACACATACCTCAACATATGCATATGTTTCATAATGAAAACATAACCCTTGCTTGACTGTGGGGATCATTGATAAATTGTTTACAGACTTCATGGATAGAGTTATACTGCAAAAGGGACATGATACTATTTTTAAAAAAATTACAAAGCATATCCAACTATAGTCATTAGTATGCCATATGCTTATGACTTTTGGGGACGTTTTTAACACAAATGATTTGGGGGATGGATTGCTTTATCTTAGTCCTCATTCTGATTGGTATTTGTTCCATATTTTCATATCTTTGACATAATGAAGGATTTTACAACAATAACCCTTACTTGAGTGTGGTGATCACTGATAAATTGTTCTCGAACTTCATGTATTGAGTTATACTGAAAAAGGGACATGACACTATTTGTAAAAAACAATACAAAAACATATCTGACTATAGTCATAGGTATGCCGTACAGTATACTTATGACTTTTGGGGATATTTCTAACAAATACACTCCTCTTTAACCTAAATGGGGACATTCAGTGGGAAACTTTCCTTAGGGAACTGGTAAATACAATGAACTCTGATCATTAAACACATGCATATGTTAAGGTATGTGTAACTACTTTTCAGATTGATTTCTTTATCTTAGTCCTCATTCTGATTGGTATTTGTTCTGTATTTTTAAATCTTAGACATAATGAAGGGGTTGTTCTTTTTTTTAACATAACCCTTGCTTGAGTGTGGGGATCATTGATAAATTGTTTACAGACTTCATGGATAGATTTATACTGAAAAAGGGACATGATACTATTTTTAGAAAAAAAATCCCGCAACATATCCAACTATAGTCTATGCCATATGCTTATGACTTTTGGGGACGTTTCTAACACAAATACACTCCGCTTTAACCTAAATGGGGACATTCAATGGGAAACTTTCCTTAGGGAACTGGTTAATACAATGAACTCTGATTATTAAACATCTGCATATATTAAGATATGTGTAATGATTTGGGGGATGGATTGCTTTATCTTAGTCCTCATTCTGATTGGTATTTGTTCCATATTTTCAAATCTTAGACATAATGAAGGATTTTACAACAATAACCCTTACTTGAGTGAGGAGATCACTGATAAATTGTTTGTTGACTTTATAGGTAGATTTATACAGAAAAAAGGAACATGATAACATCTTTTAAAAAATCCCAAAGCATATCCAACTATAGTCATCAGAATGCCATATACTTTTGACTTTTGGAGACGTTTCTAACACAAATACACTCCGCTTTAACCTAAATGGGGACATTCAATGAGAAACTTTCCTTAGGGAACTGGTAAATACAACGAACTCATTACACATACCTCAACATATGCATATGTTTCATAATGAAAACATAACCCTTGCTTGACTGTGGGGATCATTGATAAATTGTTTACAGACTTCATGGATAGATTTATACTGCAAAAGGGACATGATACTATTTTTAAAAAAATTACAAAGCATATCCAACTATAGTCATTAGTATGCCATATGCTTATGACTTTTGGGGACGTTTTTAACACAAATGATTTGGGGGATGGATTGCTTTAGCTTAGTCCTCATTCTGATTGGTATTTGTTCCATATTTTCATATCTTTGACATAATGAAGGATTTTACAACATAACTCTTGAGTGTGGTGATCACTGATAAATTGTTCTCGAACTTCATCTATTGAGTTATACTGAAAAAGGGACATGACACTATTTGTAAAAAACAATACAAAAACATATCTGACTATAGTCATAGGTATGCCGTGCAGTATACTTATGACTTTTGGGGATATTTCTAACAAATACACTCCTCTTTAACCTAAATGGGGACATTCAGTGGGAAACTTTCCTTAGGGAACTGGTAAATACAATGAACTCTGATCATTAAACACATGCATATGTTAAGATATGTGTAACTACTTTTCAGATTGATTTCTTTATCTTAGTCCTCATTCTGATTGGTATTTGTTCTGTATTTTTAAATCTTAGACATAATGAAGGGGTTGTTCTTTTTTTTAACATAACCCTTGCTTGAGTGTGGGGATCATTGATAAATTGTTTACAGACTTCATGGATAGATTTATACTGAAAAAGGGACATGATACTATTTTTAGAAAAAAAAATCCCGCAACATATCCAACTATAGTCATTAGTATGCCATATGCTTATGACTTTTGGGGACGTTTCTAACACAAATACACTCCGCTTTAACCTAAATGGGGACATTCAATGGGAAACTTTCCTTAGGGAACTGGTTAATACAATGAACTCTGATTATTAAACATCTGCATATATTAAGATATGTGTAATGATTTGGGGGATGGATTGCTTTATCTTAGTCCTCATTCTGATTGGTATTTGTTCCATATTTTCAAATCTTAGACATAATGAAGGATTTTACAACAATAAACCTTACTTGAGTGAGGAGATCACTGATAAATTGTTTGTTGACTTTATAGGTAGATTTATACAGAAAAAATGAACATGATAACATCTTTTAAAAAAATCCCAAAGCATATCCAACTATAGTGATTAGAATGCCATATACTTATGACTTTTGGGGACGTTTCTAACACAAATACACTCCGCTTTAACCTAAATGGGGACATTCAGTGAGAAACTTTCCTTAGGGAACTGGTAAATACAACGAACTCATTACACATACCTCAACATATGCATATGTTGAGGTATGTGTAATGATTTGGGGGATGGATTACTTTATCTTAATCCTCCTTCTGATTGGTATTTGTTCCATATTTTCATATCTTTGACATAATGAAGGATTTTACAACATAACTCTTGAGTGTGGTGATCACTGATAAATTGTTCTCGAACTTCATGTATGGAGTTATACTGAAAAAGGGACATGACACTATTTTTAAAAAACAACACAAAAACATATCCGACTATAGTCATAGGTATGCCATATACTTATGACTTTTGGGGATGTTTCTAACACAAATACACTCCTCTTTAACCTAAATGGGGACATTCAATGGGAAACTTTCCTTAGGGAACTGGTAAATACAATGAACTCTGATTATTAAACACACGCATATATTAAGGTATTTGTTCTGTATTTTTAAATCTTAGACATAATGAAGGGGTTGGTTTTTTTTTTAACATAACCCTTACTTGAGTGTGGGGATCATTGATAAATTGTTCTCGAACTTCATGCATGGAGTTATACTGAAAAAGGGACATGACATTATTTTTAAAAATACAATAACTGGTAAATAACTGGAACTGGTAAATACAATGAACTCTGATTATTAAACATATGCATATGTTGAGGTATGTGTAATGATGTGGGGGATGGATTGCTTTATCTTAATCCTCATTCTGATTGGTATTTGTTCCATATTTTCAAATCTTAGACATAATGAAGGATTTTACAACATAGCCCTTACTTGAGTGTGGGAATCATTGATAAATTGTTCTCTGACTTCATGGATAGTTTTATACAGAAAATAGGGACATGATATAAAAAAAAAAATACAAAACTATATCCAACTATAGTCACTAGTATGCCATATTCTTATGACTTTTGGGGACGTTTCTAACACAAATACACTCCACTTTAACCTAAATGGGGACATTCAAAATCCTGCAGTTTATTTATGTTTCTTTGTTTCAGAATAATAAATAAATAAATTAAACAAATAGCATAATATTCCTCTTTATAAAGCTTATTTATTTTTTCCGTTTCATTAGCCTCTCTTAATTAACAAGATAATCCTCATTGTTAGCTTGCACATGAAAAACTTAAGGATGCTAATAAACATCCTTTATTATTTTAGAATCATAAAAGCATAAAAAAAATTAAATCCCCTAAAATATTGAATGTTTGGTTCATTCAAACATCCCTTGATGTTTAATCCAAGACGGCTCTGAATGTGTAACTTATATGTGGCTAGCTTTTTCGGGCTAATTAGCTCAAATCTTTTTTTCCCAAATCATCAAGGGCACATCTAGCAAGCCAGTATTAGCAGTTATTACTAAATAACTTTCTTACATTCAAACAGAAAATGCTGAAACTTGTCAGCAGAACCCTTAAGATATAGGTATAAAAAACTAAAAAAGTTTTAATCACTTTTCATACCTTTAAAGCTGCTCTACATGCTGCTGCACACACCTCTATGGCTGCGATCAAGGCCTATGGTGACATAGAGGTCTTACCTCACCTCCCCTATCTTTAGGCTGTCCCTGCTCTGTGCCTCTTCACTCTCACACACACACGAACTCCAGACCTGCATTCATCTCTTTCCTCTGAGCCCCCCCACCCGACAGACATACAAAACTCTAAACATCGCCCTTTGACTTACTGCCCCACCCCCACTTGCACACAAACTCTTTCCTGAAAGCACTCTGATTGTATGACACTAGTGTTCATTGTATTATGTTGTACATAGGACTTTTGTTTTGTTTTTATCTTTAAGGTTTTCACTGTACACTGTAGACCGTGGGAGCATTACAATTTAAAATTCCTGTGTATCATCTGTACATGTGGGTTTTCACAATAAAGCTGACTTTGAACTTGACTTGAGTCAAGCTCTGCACATATCTCTAAGACCCAGTCAACCATGCTACAGAAGCTAATCTTTCCCACTTGTATCCAGGATATAATTTTTTTTCTGTCATGATCCATATGTAATGACCATTGTCTTACACAGTTTTTGATCAGCTCTTAAAGAAACTTTGGTGAGAATTAAGTTTTATGCCATATGCTTGTGACTTTTTATGCTTTTTAGGTATTAACATTGAAATTTAAATTTAGCTCAGCTGTTTCACCAAATTTTGGATCCCTGCACCATCCAACAGAAATTCAAGAAACATCTTAAATATTTTGCACTAAAAGTATCAAGAATTTAGAGTAATTTATGTCAAGCTGCAGTTCAGAAAGCAAATATGAACCTAAAGTGCTCCATTATTTCATGCATCTGCTTCACATCATGCCAAATAATTCTTTAAAAAATATTAAAACTATTTATATCATAATTACGTGAAATATGACTCTTTTGTATTTTCTAGTGTCTTCTTTGCCCTTTAAAAATATAATCTACTAAATAGTCTACTGATTTCTATTATTTAGTCAAGAGAACAAATGTTTGTTTATATAAAACCATTCATACAGAAGAATGTTGAATAAGATTTTCAAAAAAGATCAATATATTAAAAGAAATCTTACACTATAATAATATAAGGGTTAGGGAGAGGTAATACACACACAAAAAAATCCAAGATATGTCACTTTTGGGGACAGTGGAAATTCTTGCAATTTCACACACTTCCACTAGGGGCAACATAGAGTTATACACAGATTGCAAAAATTTTTGGGGGCAATGTCATACACATACACAAAAAATCTAAAAAATGTCACTTTTGGGGACAGGTGAGATTTTTGGATTAAAATATGTTTTAGAGCATGCTGAACGTTGTTAGAGGTAAATCTAATTGGGGACGGTGGTTTTGGTCCCCAAAGGTAGAGGTGTCCCCAATTGACTGGTGTGTGAGCTGACAGAAGTCCCCAATTTTGACACAAGCAAACTCACACTATGCACACACACACACACAGACACACACACACACACAGACACGCACACACACACACGCGCGCACACACACACACAGACACAGACACACACACAGACACGCACACACACACACAGACACGCACACACACACGCACACAGACACAGACACACAGACAGACACGCACACACACACACACACACACACACACACAGACACACACACAGACACACACACACAGACACACGCACAGACACACACGCACAGACACACACTATGCACAGACTGGTACTCTTTGTTCATACCTGTGTAAGACGTCATAATGAACTTGTGCATATTCATGTAAGCTCAATAAAGAGCAGTGTTACGAGGGAGCAGACGAGAGCGACTGAGGTCAAGTGAAGGAACGGCGCTGTCACAGTTCTCTCCCTCATCAATTGTCTGGTTCCAGCGGTGGGTCTGTGCTAGACGACCCATCACCAGCTTTTTCCACTGGTTACCAGTACGTGGTAGAATCCACTTCCAGATCTGGTTGTCTTTAAATCTGTGAATGGATTGGCTCCATCTTATCTCTCTTTAACAAAAGAATCCAAGTGGAGCCCTCAGGTCTGCAGATAAGCAGCTTCTGACCAGAACTAGACGTAAAAACAGAGGTGAGCTTTATCGATGGCTGCAGCCAAACTCTGGAACAGTCGCCCTTCACATCAGGTCGTCACCAACACTGGACATTTTTAAAAGCCGGTTGGAAACACATTTGTACTCTGTAGCTTTCAATCCTGACCAGTCTTTATAGTCATTACTGTGTATGTTTCCTATTTTCTCTCTACTCTGTGCAGCACTTTGGCTCAAGCTGTTTTTAAATGTGCTGATAAATAAATGTAGATTTCTTTGAATAAAACAGTGGAGCCGAGCTTTGAGCTCAGTGTGTAACAGTGTGTGTGTGAGAGCCATGTAATGTCCATGTGTGCATGCTGACTGTGCTGCTCTGACCCCCCTCCTCCTTTCAGGGTGGAGCCTGCTGGAGTCCGATGGTTGAGACCAGGTCTGAGGAAGTGTAAGTGTGTTTTTAATGGGATTCATGAAAACAAAGCAGCACACATTCAACCATCTTCATCATGTCAGGAGTCATCATCAAAGTGTCAATCAATGAACAGATGATGGATCAATAACTGCAGCTGGATTGTGTTTGTTCTCTCCATCAGATTCCTGTCAACTCACAATCGACACAAACACAGTGAACACAAAGCTCCAACTGTCTGACAACAACAGGAAGGTGACACGTGTGGAGGAGGTTCAGTCATATCCTGATCATCCAGACAGATTTGATTATTATCATCAGCTGCTGTGTAGAAATGGTCTGACTGGTCGCTGTTACTGGGAGGTCGAGTGGAGAGGAGACGTTTATATATCAGTGAGTTACAGAAGCATCAGAAGGAAAGGAGACAGTGACTGTGTGTTTGGATGGAATGATCAGTCCTGGAGTCTGGAGTGCTATAATGATGGTCCTCAGTCTGTCTGGCACAATAAAATAAAAACATCCATCTCCTCCTCCTCCTCCTCCTCGGTCTCTAACAGAGCAGCAGTGTATGTGGACTGTCCTGCTGGCACTCTGTCCTTCTACAGAGTCTCCTCTGACACTCTGATCCACCTCCACACCTTCAACACCACATTCACTCAAACTCTTTATCCTGGGTTTACAGTCTGGTCTGGTGCCTCAGTGTCCCTGTGCTGAGTGGAGTGTAAAGAGTGTCTCCTGTTACAGAAACACTCTGACTGTTGAACAGATAGTTCAGTCTGTACATGTCTGTCTCTTTCACTCACAAACACGTTTTCAGATTCATGGATTCAATCAGTTGATGTTTCAAACTCTTCTAAATGATTCCTTGTAAACTTCTTCCTCTTCAGTCACAAACAAACAGGAAGTGATGTCACATGTGTTCCTGTCCACACAGCAGAATGAGTCTATTGCTGACAGTGATGTACAAACAGAGTGAGCATTTCTGAGGCCCAAAATAAACTGAGTAGTTCACTGAATGAACAATGGACTGTGAGCTCAGTTCCTTCATCATTAGTATGGATTATATATGTATATGTATTATATTTATTCTGCCCTCACTAGGGTGTAAAGCTGGTTTCTAGCTTGGCAGATAGCTAACAGGTCCACAATAAACATCCAGGAGTCAGCGGATACGTTTTAGATGTTTACTGTTGAAGCACTGTAAAACTGGTACAGAAACAAAAATAAAATATTACATTTCTGCTGTAATTGAATTTTCTTTACAACATCAAACATTAAGCCATGCACTACAATGTATATAACACATAAACACAAACTTATCCAAACCCTTTCACTGGTTATCAGGCTCACGCATTTAGCGATTAGCTGACGACACAGGGACTATTGGCCGGGCATTCATGATGGCTGCGACCTCTGCCATCAACGTGGTGAGCACTTCGTGTGAAAGACTAGGGGAATGCATCTTGAGTAAGATGCTATCCAAAATGCGGCGAGCCATCCCTATCATTCTTTCCCATGCTCCCCCCATGTGGGAGGAGTGTGGAAGATTGAAGTCCCACGTGCAGCCTTGGTCTCTGAGGTAAGAATGAAGTGTTGCATCTTCTGGGGTTATACCAAGTTCTTTACATGCACCGACAAAGTTTGTGCCTCGGTCTGAACGAAAGAGCTTTGCTGGACCTCTGATGGCAGTGAATCGCCTAAGCGCATTTATGAAGCTTGACGTAGACAGAGATTCTATCACCTCCAGGTGAACTGCCCTTGTTACTAAACAAGTAAACATAACAGCCCAGCGCTTACTCTCTGCAAGGCCTCCCCTCGTGCGACGGGCACAAACCGTCCATGGTCCAAAAACATCTAATCCAACTTGGGTGAAAGGAGGAGATTGGGTCAACCGATCAGCAGGTAAGTTGGACATTTTTTGTTTTTCCAGACTTCCTCTCAACCGCCTACAGATGACACACTTGTGTATGATACTTGATACAAGTCTTTTTCCTCCCAGAATCCACAGTCCAGCGGATCTGATGGCCCCTTCCGTGAAGTGCCTACCTTGGTGTACTACTTGCTCATGATAATACCGCACCAACAAGGTAGCAATGTGGTTGCTTTTGGGAATGATTATGGGATGTTTCTCTTCCCATGAGATTGCGGATAATGACGTGCGGCCACCAACTCTCAGTACACCATCTGAATCCAAGAAAGGGTCAAGTTTCCTGAGAGGACTGCGTTTTGAGACAAGTTCTCCTTTGAACAGGCTCTTGAGTTCTTCTTTGAAGGCCTCGTGCTGTACAGTCTGTACAATTACTGTTCTTGCCTGTATATGCTCATCTACCTTTGTCAAATCTCCCTCCAGGATCTTAGCACAGGATCTGCCTTTCTGGATGAGCTTTGCTATGCCACATACAAGTGTCTTCCAGCTGGAAAAGCGCTCGAACCTGTGTGAACCAAGCTGTCTTTCAGAAGCTCCTGTCGCAAAGGCTGCTATTAGTGGACGCACGTCTGCATCCCCGTCTGGTTCAACGAGCTCAAAGAACTCTGGTGGGGTAAGTGCAACTCGCTCGTCGTTTTCAAGAAATGATGGCCCAGAAAACCAGTTTGTATCTCTCAACAGTGCAGCTGGAACTGGTCTGGTACCATGGTCAGCAGGATTGTGTTCTGAACTGACAAACTGCCACTGTTCAGGCTGCGAAGACTTCCGGATGCATGCTACTCTGTTAGCAACATACACATAAAACCTCCGGTTGGCGTTGCAGATGTAGCCCAGCACAACTCTGGAGTCGGTGTAAAACTTCACTGTGTGGATTTCTACATCTAGCTCATCCCTCAAGATATCGGCCAGCTCAACTGCTAGTACAGCCGCACAAAGCTCTAGACGGGGTACAGTATGGGAATGCCGGGGTGCTAACTTAGATTTCCCCATGCAGAATCCTACAAGACAGTGTCCTTCATCATCAACTGCCCTGAGGTAGGCAACTGCAGAGATGGCCATGGTGGACGCGTCGCAAAAGACACATAACTCCCTGTGCCGTGTGGAAAGCAGAGAAACAGGTAGGTATGGCCTTGGTATGTGAAGTTGCTCGAGTGCCTTCAGTGAGTCTCTCCAAGACTTCCACTGTGCCACTTTTTCAGCAGGTATCGGGGTGTCCCAATCGCAATGCTCAGCGCATAACTCTCTGACTATAGCCTTGCCCTGGACTACTATAGGACCTGCAAACCCCAACGGGTCGAATATGCTGTTAACTGTGGAGAGAATACCTCTACGGGTAAAGGGCTTCTCCTCCTGGGAGACAAGAAAGGTAAAGCTGTCGGTTTGAAGGTGCCAGTTGAGACCTAAGCTTCTCTGCATAGGTAACGGATCCACACCTAGCTCTAGGTCTTTCAGCTCTTTAGCACGTTCCTCAGGCGGAAACACCTCCACTACTACGTCGTGGTTGGAGGCTATCTTATGTAGCCGTATGTTGGAATCAGCCAACATCTCCTTGGTTTCCTTCAGGACTTGGATGGCATTGTCATCGGTGGGGAAGGAAGCAAGACCATCGTCCACGTAGAAGTTCTTTAGAACAAACTGCTTTGCTTCTGCACTCTGGTCTTCCTGTCCTTGCAAAGCTGCTCTTCTCAAGCCGTATATGGCAACAGCAGGAGAGGGGCTGTTGCCAAATACGTGCACGGCCATCCTATACTCTGTGATGCGCTTGGTGGGGTCATTGTCCTCGAACCAGAGGAAACGTAGGAAGTCTCTGTGATCGTGGCGGACTTTGAAGCAATAGAACATTTGTTCTATGTCTGCTGCCACCGCTACAGGTTCCTTGCGGAAGCGGATGAGCACTCCTAAAAGTGAATTATTCAAGTCAGGGCCACTCAGCAGGATGTCATTCAGTGAGACACCATCCTGCTTAGCGCTGGAGTCGAACACTGCCCGTACCTGACCTGGTTTTCGCGGATGATACACTCCGAAGATTGGTAAATACCAGCACTCCTGTTCACCAGTGGGTGGTGGTACTGGTTCAGCATGACCTGCCTCAAAGATCTTCTGCATGAAGGCAATCATGTGTTCTTTCATATCTGGTTTCTTCTCCAGCATGTGCCGTAATGTCAAAAGACGCTTGACTGCTTGGGCTCGGTTGTTAGGGAGTTTGTGCCTTGGTTGCCTGAAGGGTAGTGGTGCCACCCAACTATTCGAGTCATCTATGAAGACCTCGTTGTCCATTATTTCCAGAAAGAGTTTGTCTTCCACAGACATAGCAGGTTTGTTGTCGTGTGGCGTTTGCCGGAAGACCCCTTCACCAAGGCCATCTTTCCCATCAAACAGGATTTCGGATGCGTTAGCTCCTAGAAACTGATGATGCTGCTCTGGAGTGTCAAGCTTCTCTTTGATGTGGAAACTGTTAGTGCAAGGGTCGAACAGAGAGGTACGACCGTTACTCAGCACGTTGCACCGATAGACGTTTACAAACTCTGGTTTGTGAGCTCTTCCGAGACAAACCTCTCCCACAATCACCCATCCCAAGTCGAGACGCTGGGCGTAGGGGGCATCGTGGGGCCCATTGCATCGCTCTCGAACCTTGTGTGCCTGTGGTACATCTCGACCGAGCAAGATCAGGATGCTTGCTGATGGATCTATAGCCGGGATTTTATCCACAACCCGCTTGAAATGTGGATAATGTCTGGCGATCTCAGGTGTGGGGATTTCAGACTTATCGTCAGGAAGCATGTCACATTCGATTAAGGTGGGGAGTGGAATGTGAGTCTTACCATCTAATGACTCCATGATGAAATTGTTAGCTCGGCGCCCTGTTGTTTCCATAACTCCTGAGCAGGTCTTCAAGGTGTATGCTGCTGCGCCCTCTGTAACTCCAAAAAGCTCAAAAAACTCTGTTCTTGCCAAAGACTTATTGCTTTGCTCGTCGAGAACAACGTACGCCTTAACAGCTTTCTCCCTCTGGCCAGCTGGATAAACTCTGACAAGACAAATTTTGGAGCACGACTTTGCTCTGACGGTAGACCCACAAATGTCTGTGCATTTTGCTGTGACAGCTTGAGGAGCTTCTTCTCCTTGCTCCCCGCCTTGCTCTCTTGCGGTTACAGGAGTCTCTGATATCCAGGGGGCCGGCCCTGGGTGTAGCGCAGTAGGGTGGTTCTCACTCTTGCACTCTCTGCACTGAACGTTTTTGTGGCAGTCTTTCGCTAGATGAGTGAACGAAGCACAGCACTTAAAGCAAATATTATTCTCTCTAAGATAAGCTTTCCTTTCATCCAAAGATTTACTCCTAAACCCACGACAGTTTCTGAGGGGGTGTGGTTTGTTATGGAGTGGGCATTGTTCATCTGGTTCGGCCCTCCTCTTCCCTGAGGGGCTGGCTTGCATGCTTTTAGAGTTTGAGGAGACTTCTGTCTTTTTGACAGAAATGGGTATTTTCATGTTTGATTTGAAGGGGTGTTCTGGCTTCCCCGTCCTCCAACCACTTGTAAGAAGGGCAAAGCTTGGATCATTGAGCGTTTTGGCTTGATCACAAACAAACTTTGCGAAGAAGGAGAACGGTGGGTAAGACGCTTGATGATTTTCTTTGTAACGAGATGCTAAAGAGACCCACTTGTCATGCAGGGAGTATGGCAACTTTTGGATGATTGGAGTGATGCCCCGAGATGTGTCCAGGTAACTGAGGCCTGGTAGGAACCCATTGGCTCTGGCGGCTTCAAGCTCCAAGAGAATGTCTCCCAGCTCTCTCAGCTTTTGATTTTCTCGATTTGAGATTCTTGGAAAATCATCCAGTTTCTTTAGGAGAGCTTCTTCAATTGCTTCTGGCGATCCATAGCAGTCTTCCAACCTTTGCCATACCATTCTTACACCTGCAGCTGCATCGTGTATGTGGACTGCTCGTATCCTCTTAGCATGCTCTGATGACTTTGGTCCCAGCCATTTACATAGCAGATCAAGCTCCTCTCTTGACGTCAGTTTTAAGTCCTCTGTAGAACTGTGGAAAGATTGCTTCCAGGCCCAATAATTTTCTGGCTGATCGTCGAACCTTAACAGCCCAGAGCTTATCATCTCTCGCCGTATTAGATACTTGGCCAAGTCTGTGGTCGATGATGAAGTGGGCTCGTCAGTCCTGGCAGCACCTGTATGAGACTGAGGCGGTTGGTAGCTACTGCTGTATTGTCTCATATCATGTGACTGTGTCTGGTGTCTGTAGGTATCCCTGGATGGATTTAAGCTGTGTGAATGTTCTTGCTTGAACGGGGCTGTCCTGCAGGGGCTTTGAGTACGAGGGTAAAAGGGAGTGGCATCTTGACTCAATTTGGATGTTCTCTGAACAGGCAAGTCGTATTTGCTGATCTCATCACTGTCGACTGGTAGTTGGTGCATCAGAGTTGGTATGAGTTCTGGTAGCTGTGAGTTTTGGTGAGGTTCAGGACTTGGATTACGCTCAACGTATTCATTTTTTAGGCTAACCCGATCTAACTCCCCAAATTCGTTTTCAACGGCTGCTTCAAGAACATTCGCTTCAGCAATGGCAGCTGCAGCCGCGCTCTCAAGCCTCAAGGTATGCAAACTGGCTTGCAGCTCTGCTTTCTTCCTAGCAGCCTCAGCTGCTGCTTTTTGTTGATCTTCCTCAATATATGCTTGTGCTTTTAACATATCTGCCTCTTTTTGTGCAAATAGTGCTTGAGCACGTGCAGCCTCTGCTTTTGCCCGTGCTCTGGCTGCAATGGCACTGGCTGAAGAGCGCTGACTGGCACGTGAGGTGTTGGAGCATATTGACCGCGTCTCAAGCGTGTCGTCGTTACTATCCATTGTAGCTTAGAAGAAACAGAAGAAACTGTGTTCCACGCAGATCCACTTTTCTGTAGGTAGCCGTGTTGGGACGATGCCTTTTTACTAATCTGCCCTCACTAGGGTGTAAAGCTGGTTTCTAGCTTGGCAGATAGCTAACAGGTCCACAATAAACATCCAGGAGTCAGCGGATACGTTTTAGATGTTTACTGTTGAAGCACTGTAAAACTGGTACAGAAACAAAAATAAAATATTACATTTCTGCTGTAATTGAATTTTCTTTACAACATCAAACATTAAGCCATGCACTACAATGTATATAACACATAAACACAAACTTATCCAAACCCTTTCACTGGTTATCAGGCTCACGCATTTAGCGATTAGCTTAATGCTAACATTACATGGGAAATCCCATAGACGGGCTAACGTGTTAGCATCGCGGCCGTTTTTCCTCACAAAAGAAAGTTTTCCACACAAATCTCTAAACTGCTACACATAACTATCGCGGGAAAGCTTACAAAACAAATAGCAACTGCTTACAGGCATGTGCTCTCTCAGGCTGAGCAAGAAAAAGTGAACAAAAAGTGGAATAGACGACAGTTTGTCTAAAGGACTGTTTTTCACTGGTGAGGTACTACGGCAAGTCTGCTGGTACAAAAAACACACACCCAAATGATCATGCCTGCCTTAAAGGGGCAGCACAATATTAGTATCATATATATCAGGTGCTGCTGCTTTCAGTCATTGTGCAAATGTGCTGTTTGTAAGCTTGTAAAGCTGCAGTCAGCTGAGACTGAAGAAGTCACCTGATCAGTGAGCAAACGTTTCTGAAAACGTCCAGATGAACAGAATCAACCTTTTGGGATCAGCCAGCAATGCAGCATCATTGTTGTTCAGCTTCAGAGGTTTGCAGGAATGAACTGATGACCAGAAACAGCTGCAAAGTCCAAGAAAATACCAGCTGGAGTTCAGCTGCATTTGAAGAAGTCAAAGAAAAGTAAGGATGGCAAAGGGCGACGTTTTCTTCCAAAGAGCTGCAAACATGGTCGACGCCTCATTAGAAGAATCATCTGGACATTTGTGAGGAACTCTAACCAAGAAAGCAACGTCACACAGATCCAACAGACAGTTTCCATGACTGCAAGTGTTGAGTGGAAAAATGCTACATTGCATTATTGCATCCTCTCACCACAGGAGGCGCTGTTGGCACCACTGATTGCTGATCAGCTGTTCTCTGATGATCTGATTGATACTGTGAATAACGGGACTCACTGAACTCTGTGACACAGTGAAGATTACAGAGTTTAACTTCACCCTTTAAGACTGACCACAGAACCAAGTCCGCCAGAGCTTTTGTTATATTTTTACATGCTGTGGAGCCATTTGTGGGAGCATTTCAAGTTGCTATACATCAATACAACTGTTATAGCCCTAATTTTAATAATATGTGTGCATTAAGTCCATAGTAACTACATAAACTGCAAAAACAACCTCTGCTCATCCATCTCTGTGTGTATCAGGATACATTTGGTTCATAATACACAGAAAAATCAGAGTTATTACCTGTAATAAATGTGAAAGATTCCTGCAGTGATAACCAGGCAGGACTGAAACACATCCAAGCTGTCACCACGGTAACAGCACCGCCCATCCACAGGTGAGGGGAGGAGCAAAAAGAGGGACTTTGACCATTTTATACTAAAAACACTCAACTAATGTTTCTAATATGAAACAAATAAGCCCACATTAATGTGAGCGTTTATTAAATAATAATAATGATGATTTCCTCCTGATCTCATTTCCACAGCAGAGAAAACTGTGGTGTATATTGAGGTGGAGGGTGTGGTCTGTGGCTCAGGTGTAGAGTGAGGGTGGGGTGCACCACAGCAGCATGCTGGGACTGCTGAGGGTGGAGGAGGGAGTGATGATGACATCAGAGCTGCAGCACAGAGACCAGTGAACACACAGTCTGTTCATCTTTGCATAGATACAATATACAGCACAATATTGAATGACAGACACGCTGTGGGAGCTTCCACAGATACACTGACGTCAGCATCCAGAGTCCTCCTGCTGCTCCCCCCTCAGAGCCCCGTGATCAGCACCAACACATTCAGTTAGATGACAGAGTCCAGCTGCAGCTAGAATCAGCTCCCCTCTGTGAACAACAGCACAGCGTCAGTGTTTCACACTCAGTGAAAGGAGGAAACAGCAGAAGAACACCATGTGTGCTACGTTTCCCAGGACACACTACAAACTGCACAAATACAGAGCAGCACGTGGAAGGACCTGGAGCTGCATTTACAGAGCTGCAGACAGCGTGATGTCCTGTATGGACAGGTGGAAGGAACCAAGTCCTCAGCTGGAACACTCGTGTTTGTCCACAGACAGGAAACACAGCAGGAAACTTCCTCACAGAAGTGCAGCTCATGGATAACACACTTCCTGTCAGTCAGAATGAGGCTGCAGCCAAACACAGAAAGGTGTTTTTGTCCAGATGAGCCCAGAGAAGAAACACGAGTGTTCACAGACATCAGAAGCTCAGAGAGGTGAAACATGAGGTTGGAGTCCTCGTCAGCATCCAGAAGAGCTGCTGTGAAACCCTGAGTACTCATGACAGACTCTGATGGCACAAACACATCATGATTCAAACAGAAAGACAAACATGGAGCTCCTGATCCTCCTGCATGAGAACAAGCTGACATGAGCGCTGTGTCTGAGAGTGTCTCCCTGTCACAGTGACAATAACACAGCTGCTGCTCACAGTCATTAAACTGACCTGAGGTCAGCTGTGCTCCTTACATATGAACCATGTGACCTCACATCAGTGCTGTGGATGACTGTAGTCATAGAAGAGTAGAGCTGTAGCAGGTGGTGTGAGGAGGAGGTGGTGTATTCTAGTTAACGCAGTACTGAAACACTCCAGCAGAGGGCGCTGTTAAGTCCTTATTGTAACACAGTTACTGTGTGCAGTTAGACTTCATACATAATCTGCACTTATTTCCATCAGACATGCTGTCAGTAAATGATTGGTTTCTATACATTTCTAAACACAAAACCTCTTCACTCTTCTAACATGCACATTTACACAACTAAATGGCAGTATTGATGAAAAGAAACACATTCAACAAATCCATTTAAACCTTAAAACAAACAAAAAGAAGCATCTCTATGGACAAACAAACCCCTCCACTTGGTTTGACCTGCTGATGTCATGTGTGACATCAGCAGGACTTTAAAATGAGGAAATGCCGGGCGGGCGTTTCCCCACACCTGACCCTCATGAAGACTGAAAAGACAAACAAAGTAAGAACAAATGACTTAATCTGTAACATAATAAAATGTAAAGAAACATGTAACTGAGTATTCAGCTTCATTTGCAGAATGTTTGATTTGCCAGCAACTGAATGCTTCCACACACAAACCCGGCATAGTGAGTGAAGCAATGTTACTTAACAAATAGCAAATCATAGCAAATACATAGAAACAGAATAATGTGTTTAATATGCAAAAGAAGAAGAAGAAGTAAACACATATGGGACAAATGGAGACCATTGCAGCTCATCCACCAGTGGGGTAAAAAGAGCAACCAAGAAAGTGGCAGCCTGCACGGCCACAGATGTGCTGGAGGAGCTAGAAGCTCTACCCATGGAGAAACTCCTGGAGAACCTTGCTAAGCCTAACAGGGGACAGGTACTTCTGCCCAACCTGGCAGCCACAAAGTGAACTCATTTAGGTAAAGATAACCACATGCACCTAACCAGCCTGCACCAGCCTGACATTTCTTCCTCCTAAGTAAAAACCAATGGATGGATTGAACTTAGAGTCTCAGCTCAGTTTTCTATTTTGACCACCTACACCCCAAGATACTCTTTTAAAAAGTGTTGTTTTCAGATCCCTTTGAAGTTCATAAAGGGCCTGTTCATTTTCATTCAGATGTTTTATTACATAAATGTTACTGTTTTCTTTTGATTTATGCCCCCACTACACTGCACCTCTACAAACAACAATGCCACGGACTGTCAGCTGCTTTTACATGCTGTGAACATGAGTAGGTTTGATCAGAGTTTCAATTATCAAAGAAAAGACAAACTGAGCAAAAAGAAGGAAAAAAAGACCAACTTCTTCCCAACTGACAAGAAAAATACTCGTCATGTTTTCATAATAAAGGATCAGGCTCCCCATTTATGACAGCTTGGACCAATAATGTATGTTACACTGATGCTACTGTAGAGACAGGGTCAACATCTCTATTTAAATATAATTAATATACAAAACACAATAAAAGTTATACATGAATTATTCATTATTTTTACTATTGATAAAATTCATGTATACTAATCACAGTTATACATGAGTAACGACATTATTAATAATGATTAATAATAATAATTCTAATGCCAACATGATGACTGCTCATAGCTCCTGCTTTGAAATACTGAACTTAAACACTGACCTGATGAAAGATCACAATTCACAGTGGCCCACTGTCAGAATCATTCTGAATATAAACTCATCGAGTTAATCTGAACCTTTCTCAAATGTGCTGTGAATAAATGCTGCTGCAAGCCACTGTGGGAAAGCTGTGTTATTATCATGGAAACATCTGTGACACAGAGGACGAGGACACAAAGGGACGACACGCAGAGGCTGTGTTAAAGTCAAAAATCCAAATCTTTAGTCCTAAACAGGCAGTGGTTACAAACAGGAAGACGAGCAGTCCATTAAACAGTCTACAGGGTCAAACATACAGAGAATTCAAACAGCTATTAAAAACAAATAACTGGACACTGAAAAACTTCAGTGATGTGTGAGGCACCAAAGGGAAGCAGCTGAGTATATTCAATGAATTCTCTTCAAATACAAAGACTGAAACTCCTACAGGCAGCATGCAAACTGAGCAGGATACACAAAGATCAGAGATTACAAAATAAATCAGAAAAGGATTTCAAACTTACTGAGAGCAAGGCCTCTGTTACAAATCTGTCTAATAGAAAAACATGCTGTACAGATACACTATGCTCAGTGTTCATGGTCATTTAAAAACTGGCTCTACCTGAACCACTTCAATATTTTATGAAGTCACTGAGTCGACCATTTCTACAGTTTGTTTCCTTCATTGCAGTTAGAGTGCGGCTGGTAAGGATGAAAACACACACAGAGCGTAAATTGTCTTTGTTAGTAACAAACGTCAGCAAAGAAAAGACAAAACACACAAACACTCTCATGATATTCATGAATCATTAGAAAGCATCCAAACATTCTGCTCGTGGACTTTTACAGCCTTATTTGCACTCGCTCATCTTCATAATCATCCTGATCAATACATGACAGGGGAGGCTTTGAGGTAGGCGGGGCTCTCTGCTGATGTCAGCATGAAAGGCAGGACCAGCGTCTGCCACATGTTGGTGAAACATCACAGTACACTGGCGTGGTTTCCTTTCCAGATGTTGGACGTTTGACACTTCAACGTTGAGGCCAACAAGAAGACACAGTTTTGGGTCGGGTTGCTGCAGGGTTTCTAACTGAGCAAAAGCAGAAGCACACAGACCAACAGGGATCAGATGCTGAGTGTTAGAGGAACATCTGTGCTGATCACTGAATGCTGCTGTGGTCTCTTGTTGAAGTTGGCTGGTGGGACAGTCTAATAGTGATATCCTGCCCATCGGAGGAACACTTTTAAAAACACATGCAATACTTTGTTTGTATTACAGTCACAGTTTATCTTATTTTTGTCCTTTAAAAGTGTTGCTGTACTATAAAGTCCTATAATTTGAGGCTAAAATGGCTCAGAGAGTCTCTCTCTCAGAGGATCTCCTTTGAAAGTGGAGACGGCTTTATCCGCTGATCCACGTCACTTTACCTGGATGTTTTCTTTGAAGCTGGATGAAGACTCCTCTCCCTCACTCCTGCTGCAGCTGTGTGGTCCAGTTGGCCTCTGAGGTCACAGTCAACATCTGTAGCAGAAGAGGGGAAATAAAAGTCCAGGTTACCAAAACTGGGAGCTTTTCCAAAATAGAGCGTAACTGGACTTTTTCAGCCTTACAGGCAGATAGTCGTCTGAAGCTGCAGCTTTTTCTTTTTAGCTTTTTCCAATCTCTGCTCTCGGCTTTCTTTGAGAACATGTCTGCTTTCTTGGCATGGGTCTGTCTGCTGTTGGTGAAGAGACTAAATCCACATACTCGCTACTAAGATCTCCTCAAGTAGTCTCAACCAGATTACAGTTTAAGAGTAAATGTCTCCTGAGAGTTTCACCTTGGGGAGATGCTGTCTTGCTAACATGCAATCATGAGCATTAATCTATGAGGTGAAAAAGTAATTTTAAAAGCTCCAGCCACAAGTTTTATTTCATCTGTGTTTTGGTCAGAGTCCCATCAGACCTCCAGAATGGTGTCAGAGTGTTTTCTATCCACGTGATGAGCACAGGCCTCAGGTCCAGACCTCCACGGGCACCATAGCCTCTTTGGAGCTAATAGGTGCAAGAAGGTTTTGTTGGGATAGGAACTGAAGAGGAAACTGACGAGGAAGGCAAGGATCTTCTTCAGCTCCTCCGAGCCGGGACCTCTTTGTGGAGGCCAGCATTGGCCAGGTAGCCCTCCAGCATCGCTGGATGGCCAACAGTGGAAAACCTAGAGGAGGAGGAGAGAAACAGCAGCTTGGAGCATGTCTTTATACTGTTTAGTTTTTAGAGCCACAGACTTTCTTTTAATGTCATTGTTCAGGATCTATGACTGATTATGTATTTATTGTATTCCTCCATGACTGTGTGACAGCAAGTGGAAAAAACCAGCTTCACCTTTGTTGATATGCTTGTAATTTTAATATTGATTAAATGGCCCATGAAATAATAGAAAGCTCATATATGAAAATGTATTTTAAGAAGTAAAATGTTAATCTGAGTACAAAGGAGTACACTCACCTTCTGGTAGATGGAGGTGTAGCGAGCGCTGGTGAACATCCAGGCCTCCTCGTAGAACTGATCACTGATTGGATCCAAAACATCGATGGAGGATCTGTGTAAGCGCTGAGGATCGTCCTGATGGACAGAACAGAAGGAGAGTGAGACAAGTGAAGATATACTAAACAACACTGTGACATGAACTGAGCCACACACAGTTTGATTCACAGGTGATTGACACATTATTTGACCACGAGCAATCTTTTCTGGTTTGACGCCATCTTTGTAGCCAGAAACCAGCTCTCTCCTCGGCTTCCTCCACTACACGCTTCCCCCACGCCAGTCTCCTCCGTCACTATAAAGGGGAGAGTCATGAGCTCCATCACCCTCACCTGTGCCATCCAACGTCCCGCCACTAGCCTCCACTGCAGCAGGCCAGAGACCACACCCCTGCCACAATAAGTAAAAGTATATCCTTGCTGTACCCTTAATGCTAAATGTGCTAAATTAACCGCTGCCTTTGCCCCTTTGGGATTATTCTTATGTCACTGGGATGTTGACCTTTGACCTTCACATTAGAGAGATGGGCAGACATAATTAGTGTATGAATTTTAAAGTAACAGGTAATAAAGAGAGTGCAGCAAATGTAGTCAGGTTTCTTACTCTGTATCACACATGAGTGCCCGAGGGAGGCGGGGCTGACTGGGGAGACACAGGAAACAGAGAGACAGGGCTGACTCGACATGAAACGATGAAACGTGGGACACGGGAACAGAAACTAAACACAGGCTGAAATGAACACTGAGGGAGGGAGAACTAAGATTACTGAGAGCCTGATAAATAAGAAGAACAAAAACCAAGAAAAACAAGAGTCAAAGAAAACCAAAAACACAAAGCATTGGGCCAGGACCCACTGCTGTGACATTTATATGTGATAAAAACATTAAAAACTGCTCAGATGTTGAAATCTTTCTACGTATACTTTAGGTTCAGCTCTGCAGCCTGGCATTTGGTTAAGCATGATTCAAACATTTGATTTTGTTTAACTGGTTTTAATTATAGTTACTTTTTGTGAACATTTGTTGCAGCATTTAAAAATACATCATTTATTTTCAAACTTTTATTTGATTTAGAGCATCATATTTGACCAACGTAAATGTTTTAATTTCATATAAAATAACTGAAACAGTGAACTAAATATCTGAAATCTTTCCTTCCTTAAAAGTTATAATCCTACTTAAGTTATAGTGCAAACGCTTAAGCAACAAATATACTTGATGCTAATTAATTAATATTTCCCTTTGATGTTGCAACTATGCGGTCACTTCTGTCTTTAAACAAAATAATATTTTCCAGTTACAGAAATCATAAAGTCCAAACTAAAGTGCTACTGTTGCTATATGCATTTTATATAAATCATGGATGATGGTCCTGACATGAAGGAAGAGAAAGTTACAGGTTGCATCCTTTGACTTTGTCTCCGTGCCTTTGGGCCATTTTCAGAAGGACAGATGTTTCTGTTCAATTCTTAAATCAATTTTTTCAAACACAAACACTATTTTAAAGCTTCTAGAGAGTAAAATATTAATGATAATTATAATAACAATAATAAAAACAAAAGCTCTCAGATCCATCAAACCAAGCAGCAGAAAGAACAATAACTGAAGAGAAAACTTTAACCTTGTAGACTTCATTATGTTCCAGCTGCTCTACAGACGCTGTGACCTCGAACTTAAGCAGGTCGTAACGTATGTGCAGCTCAATAACTTCATAATCAGACCCTGTGGTATTTAGGCAGCAGAACAACTAAGAATAACAACTACAAATAATGTTTTTAGGTTTCTGTTGTACTGCAAGGTTCTGTACAGGAGAACCAAACCAAGAGCAAATATTACGTCTCATTTACACCTGAGCACGAAGAGCCATCAACATTTAGCAAATTGAATCATCTTTGTTTAGATGCAAGAAGAATCATATAGAAATGAAAAAGTAGAAATAGAAATCCAGAGCAAAGATATCCTCTAATTCAGCGTAGCACATGTGCAGCTGCTGCGATTCACGTAAGCATTCGGCTCGTCGCTGTTGCAGATTTTTCTCTCGCTGTTCTGGCTCACAGCGCTGCAAACACAGAAATAAATATCCCCAAAGGTGTGAAAGGGAGCTGATAGGTTTGTAGCATAAACCTATTCGCTGGAACGTTGAAGACAATATAATTACACTGCATAGCAAGACACAAGGTTCTGGTTTACTCATGCATGAGGGAGGTGTCTGGCTGGAGCCAAGTGTTGTCCCACCACTTGACCTCCGTCAGAGACCCTCAGCCAGGCTCCCCATAGCACTCCTTTTATTGTGGTTACATGAATATGCATAGGTTAATTAACATATGACGTCTACATACACACAAAGAGTACCTTGCCTGTGTGTGTGTGTGTGTGTGTGTGTGTGTGTGTGTTAGATCTGTGTGAGGTCAAGATGTGACCCTGTGAAGACTCTGGCGCTAGCTTGTACCAGGACGTTCCGTCTAACAAAAGGCTCTTATACTTAGACAGATATACGTGTGCTTGCTATACCATAAATCAACAAGAAAAGATAAACTCTCCTAGGGAGTATGTGATTTATACCAAGGACACTCTAGAGGGATGAATGCACTTCCTTCTACACAGAGTTAATACAGACCTCCTTTAAGATGAAACATTCTTTCAATCTACAAATGATTATACACTAAGCATATATGAGTAAATGTTTCTAAGCATAAATCACAATCAACAATACAAACTCTAACAGGAGCTAATTAGTAAGAGTATTGTTACTCTCCGCAGGAGTCGTCCAGCAGTAGAAATCAGTCCAATAACAAGGTGTGTAACATCTAGCAGGGTGACAGAAAAACCCAGGGTAACTTCTAAGGACCTCAACGTCTCTCTCACATTGTGTTTTTTAAACATGCTTCCATTTGTCACTTCAGTCTTTACTCTGAAATACAGGAAGAGAAATCATGGCTGAAACAATTTCTCATGAAACCAGGGGTGTGGTCCAACAGTCAGTTTGGTGAGGAAGGTTCCTAACTGAGAGAAGTGACCCAGAAGTATCTGTGTAGCAGCCACAATGAATCCAGATCATGAGCTTTATTAACTGATCAAAGTCTCTTCTTTCATCTTCTGTATCATTCAGTTTGCATTGGTAATGCCCATTATTGTAATGCTTTTTTAAGACGAGCAAAACTTTATTTCACTTTGGGTTAGCTGGGATAAGTGATGGATGGAGGGAATTTTACTTCAGCCACAGAAATCCTAAACAGGAAGGAGGAGCAGAGTTACAGTGGATCACTATCCAGCAGGGAAACAAGGTTTATTTCAATTTCTTGGCCATGAGTGAGATTTACTGAGTGGGCAAATTAGGGAGACGACACCATCAGATCCCGAGCCCTCCATGTGTTAATCAAGAGACGGCTGCTGTGCTACATCCATAAATAATGAATAAATTAGGAGCTAAAGCTGAAAGGACAGTTTATTTGTACCATCTTCACGTGAACACATTCAAGAACATCACAGATGAAGAAACATTAAAAACTTCCACACTACATTGAAGGAAATCTCCGTCATCCGTAGATCGAGTTTCCTCTTTTTTTTTTTTTTTTTTTTTTTTTTTTATTAATATTTTTGGATGGACAGAAACATTAATAAATAAATATACAACTGCAATAATCATACTGTCAGTTCTCTGTCCATTTCTAAACAAACAAACAAACTAAGACAAGCAAACAAACAACACACTAACAAAAAAAAAAAAAAAAAAAAAAAAAAAAAAAAATTACATAAATAAATAAATAAATAAAATAAATAAAACCCAGGAGAAACAAAATAATACACCGCCTCCTGGAAAACATCAGCAAAAACAAGAACGAATAAGGGTAAAACCCCCTGGTTATCGATCGAGTTTCCTCCTAAGGCGTGGGCACCAATAAGCAGAGTTCATCCTTTAACATATAACAAAATTAAAATATTCTCATGCATGATCAACGGTTAATCACGGTACCGGCCGGAGTACCGGGAGCAGTTTGGAAGAACAAGAAGACGCGGAGACTGTTCTAGGTTGTCATTCCAAACTGACTCAAAGTTTATTCTCTGTGCAACAGTTTTATAGGCAGAAGGGTTCGTGTGTCAGCAAGTTTCAAGTTACAAGTTACAACCATATAAGGAAGTTCCCCCTAGCTCTGAAAGGGGCCTTCTATAATCTCAACATACTTTTGACAGGTCCATTAAACACTAGACAGTTAGAATCCTTTAGTGATATAAGTTTGCACATGGTAGAATACTACATATAGTTATTTGCATAAGGAAATGTTTAACCATATATACCTAAAGGCACGTAATCAATGGTGTGTGATCTTTTAGCAGGCTGCACTGAGGAATGCACTGTCCCACGGCAGGATCAATGCAGCTATGCCTGTTCCAGTTTAAGTGCCTTCTTTACATATAGATGAACTGTTGGATTTTCCAGACTAGCAGGCCAAAGGAAGTTGCCGTGGGGTCACAAGAAGAGGGAATGAAGTTTAAAACAAAGGGCATTGCAGAAACAGGGTCCTTTGTATAATATCATCAAAAACAATATCCTGTAAATGCTAACCGTAGTGCTAAAATTCACAACATACATAAAGCAAGAAAAATAGTTTTTCTTTCAGGTGGTTTCAGAAAAACAGAAACATCAAACATCTCCAAGACTCTCTTTGAAAGAACTAAAAACCTTTGTTCTCATGGTCCAATCATGAGTGAACTCCCCGATGAAGCCTTGTGTGCTAAAACATGTCAGAGTTTTAAAGGTTAAACATGAGTTTCCAAAACGTTTTGCTGGAGAACAATGAACTATTTGACTGAGTTTCAATCATTTACAGACGAGCAAAACCAGGACAGAGAAAACAGGACAAAACTGACTCAGTAAAACAACAGAAAAGAAGATCCCATGTAGATCTGTATTATGTAGAAGTTCAGCCCAGCAACCAGTTCAGTTCAACACAAGTTTAAATGATTCTATCTGAACTCTGTGGAGCCTGATCTCAAGCTTTTTGAGTCTGACACAGAAACCAGAGGATCTTTCTGTGTCTTCAGATTCACTGTGATCCAGTGATGGGAGTGATTTCAGCCCTGAGTGATCGCGCTGATGTTTGCACAGAGCAGACAATGAGGTGAATGTTTGGGCACATTGGTAACAGTGAAACAGTTTATTAGTAACGTGGGATCGTTTGTGTGCAGAGTATGAACTGAGATTCCTGAAGCTCTTGTCACACTGGTCACAGCTGTAGTTTCCTTCCATGTGTGCACGTTCATGAATGTTACGACTACCTGATTGTGAGAAGCTTCTCTCACAGTGTCTGCACTTGTGTGGTTTCTCTCCTGTGTGGACTCGTTTGTGTGATTTAAGCTGACCTGCAGTGGTGAAGGATGACCCACACTGATCACAGAGGTGCTTTTTAACCCCACTGTGAATCAGTTCATGTCGTTTTAACTCACTTGATGTGGTGAAGCTTCTCCCACATTCTTTGCAGTATTTCCGTTGGTCTCCAGTGTGTCTACGTTGATGTACTTTTAGGGCAGCTTGCCGACTGAAAGTTTTTCCACAGAGGTCACAATGAAAGTCTTTCCCACCACCACAGTGATGACAGGGTTGAGAACTGGATCCATCTGTGTCGCTCTGCTTCTAAACAAAGACACAAAGACAGTGTAAGTCAGTCCTTCAACATTTGTATCCTGAACGTCGCCTGAAATAAAGAGCATCTCTGCAGACGTCCAACTACATTTGACTGTTTCAGTTAACACACTCAGTTTACTGGGCTGCAATAACTACAATACTACCACCATAATACTACAGTAATACTAAAATCATAACTGAAAGGAAAATCTGAATAATCACTCAGAGCTGCTTTTCCATGCAGTAGAATTGCTAACATGCTAACACAGTTTAATGAGCAGAGTTGTTCCAAACAGTCAGGCTAAAATGACAAGATAACAATATAAATACATACCTCACAGTAGCTGCACTTGTAGAGTCTCTTTCTGGTGTGGATCTGTTGGTGTCGTCTCAGGTGATGTGGAGATTTAAAAGTCTTCTCACACAGGTCACACTGATAAGGTCTCTCCTCAGTGTGGGTAAACATGTGTCGTTGTAAGTCTGCGTCTGTTGTAAAGTATTTGCCACACTGTTCACAGCAGTACACATCATGTCTGGTGTGAATGCGTAGGTGTTCATTTCGGTGCCCTCTCTGGCTGAAAGTTTTTCCACAGATGTCACAGCTGTATGGCTTAATTCCAGAGTGGGTAACTAGATGCCTCTGTAAGCTGCTACTGTGAGGAAAAGCTCTGCCACACTGATCACAGCTGTATGGCTTAATTCCAGAGTGGGTAACTAGATGACTCTGTAAGTGGCTACTTTGAGTAAAAGCTCTGCCACACTGATCACAGCTGTACGCTTTAACTCCACTGTGGATGAGTTGGTGTTTTTTTAGGGAAACCTTGAAGGAAAAAGACTTTCCACACTCGTCACAGCTGAACGGTCTCTCTCCAGTGTGGATGACCTGATGCTGTTTTAGTGAAGCCTTCAGAGTAAACTCCATCCCACACTCGTCACAGCTGTATGCCTTAATTCCAGAGTGGGTAACTAGATGACTCTGTAAGCTGCTACTTTGAGTAAAAGCTCTGCCACACTGATCACAGCTGTATGGCTTAATTCCAGAGTGGGTAACTAGATGCCTCTGTAAGCTGCTACTTTGAGTAAAAGCTCTGCCACACTGATCACAGCTGTATGGCTTAATTCCAGAGTGGGTAACTAGATGACTCTGTAAGTGGCTACTGCGAGTAAAAGCTCTGCCACACTGATCACAGCTGTATGGCTTAATTCCAGAGTGGGTAACTAGATGCCTCTGTAAGTTGTTACTGTGAGTAAAAGCTCTGCCACACTGATCACAGCTGTACGCTTTAACTCCACTGTGGATGAGTTGGTGTTTTTTTAGGGAATCCTTCATGGAAAAAGACTTTCCACACAAGTCACAGCTGAACGGTCTCTCTCCAGTGTGGATGACCTGATGCTGTTTTAGTGAAGCCTTCAGAGTAAACTCCATCCCACACTCGTCACAGCTGTATGCCTTAATTCCAGAGTGGGTAACTAGATGACTCTGTAAGTGGCTACTTTGAGTAAAAGCTCTGCCACACTGATCACAGCTGTACGCTTTAACTCCACTGTGGATGAGTTGGTGTGTTTTTAGGGAACCCTTCAAGGAAAAAGACTTTCCACACAAGTCACAGCTGAACGGTCTCTCTCCAGTGTGGATGACCTGATGCTGTTTTAGTGAAGCCCTCACAGTAAAACCCTTCCCACACTCGTCACAGGTGTGTTTTTTCTCTCCCTTTCTTCTGTGAGGTTTGTCGGCCTCCTGAGAGCGCTGACTTCTGGCTCCATGTTGGTCCTGCAGTGACAGAGATACAAACAGAGGCAGTGAGTGAAATGCAGTCGTGGAACAAACTCAACCTTCAAACTCCATTAACACTAGTTTTAAACCTGAAGGTGGAGCGTGGCACCAAACACCTTAAAGGTCTCTTATCCCCACCTGCTGGTAGTTCTAACACATTACATCCAACCTGCTGTTAAAGATAATTCATGACTGTTCAAACACTAAAATCATGCACACACACACACACACACACACACACACACACACACACACACACACACACTTTTATAATTTAGATTATTTTGTTGTTTCCTGTTACATATTTCTATAATTTGTATAGATTTATACAGAATTATTCAGTGATAATAAATCCTATGTTTGTTTATTCTAAAGGAACCCCGTTAGCTTCCACAACAGATGTTGCTCGTCTTCCGTCAACAGTGTTGGGGAGTAACGGAATACATGTACCGCCGTTACGTATTTAAAATACAAAATATGAGTAACTGTATTCCATTACAGTTACCGATTAAAAAGGTGGTATTCAGAATACAGTTACATGGTTGAAATAAATTGATTACACTGCAGTACTTTCCTGTTTCATTTTGTCGCGGGTCAGGACTGTTTGGGTTTTGTTTGACAGCTGTTGTTCCAGGCGGCAGCGTTACGGTTGCCATGGTTACAGGGCAACGCTCTCTCTCTTTGCGACTGTGTGTTTCCTGGGTGAGAGAGCGCCTTTTCGTTGTTGTTGTTGTTGTGCTAAGCTAAAAGGCAGAATGCTACAAGCATAGCTCTAAAGAATGTAGCATCATGGGCAGTGTAGTCCGTGTTGCAGGGAGAATGGACTGCCATACACGTTATGGGTCTGTGAGCGAGGAGGGAGAAAAAGGGGAGTGGAAAGGTACGAGTTGTCATTGAGGAAAAACGGGAGCTGGAAGCATGTAAATATAATAATAACCACTGCAGCCAAGAAGAGTGCCTGACGAGCCCAGCTGTAAGTAAGCTATTAAGACTCGACTGTAAACCGTGTTCGTGTTTTCCTCCGAAACAATAAGTTCTGTTGGAGCAGCCTTTCAACGCCTCTCTCTGTCTCTCGCAAGAAAAGTTGACCCACACAACAAAGTAAAGCTATTTTTCGGCTACGAGCCGACAGGGACCCCGCCGTATTAGTCAGAGGTCCCTTTACTACAGTTCGGAGTCGCGGACCTTCAGTAATAGTAATAAATCACACAGCAATAGCACATTCACGTTGTTGTAAAAAGCATGATAATATATTAAGTAATCCAAAGTATTCAGAATACGTTACTGTCATTGAGTAACGTAACGGAATACATTTTGGGGCATGTAATCTGTATTCTGTAATGGAATACATTTTAAAAGTAACCTTCCCAACACTGTCCGTCAAATACTCACATAAAATATTACACAATAAAGTGGATTCAAGATATCCACATAATTTCACTCTTACATCCACAGTGAGGTTTCACAATTGTTCAAATATAAGCAATCAATAATAATAATAATAATAATATCAATAACATTGAGGCGTTAACTTGGTTTTAAAGCCTTTAAAATATACGCCGTTCAATAGTCGACCTTAATCTGACAGAGAATGTGATGATTTTGTGGATAATTAAAGTCAGTCATATATCCACAAACACAACAAGCTGAAAGTCAGTGATGCTGCTCGGTTTGCAGTCCTGAACATCACGGCACAAGCAGGATCCACTGCACTGTTAATGTTAGCTGTGTTATATTGCTGCCTCTGTTCGGCGCACTTTAACGTGTGTTTGAACGAGCTGACGGTTCACTCGTTAAGCTGAAAGAAAGATGCTTTAATCACAGCAGTCACACATGTGTCCACTGCACCATCTGGAACTCTTCTTGTTTACACTCGTAATAACACAAACACTAAATCCTGCTTCTCTGTGCTGTTGTGTAGCAGTGTGTACACCTGAGACTGTCACCTGTCTGTCTGTCCTGCACTCTCTCTCTGTTTCTTTCTCTCTGATTGTGGAATAAAAGTATGAACATGTGTTTATAAGTTACACTTGTGTTTGAATCCTGCAGCTTATCACACATTTGATTTCCATGTGTGACGACTGCAAGTGTCCAGAGTGAGGACAGACTGAGGGACCCACTGCTGCACATCATCTGTGAGGCTTTGCACCCCTGATGATCCACCAGGACAAACTCAGCAGTGTGTGAGGAAGAGGAGGAGGAAGAGCCAGCAGCAGCTGACAGATGGAGAGAATAGACAGACTGTTCCCTGTTTGTGAAGGACTGCTAGGAAAGTTTAACATAACTGTCTGTGCTGAATCAGTCTTATTAGGTAATGTTCAAATAATGTGATCATCCCAGTGTTTTCAGTGTGGGAGAAAGTACTCAGGGCCTTCAAGTTACACACTATGAAAGGCAGCAACAAGTTTAATGTTCAGAAACCTAAAGTCTGTATCAGCAGCAGAATGGAGCTAAAAATAAATGTTGGTTTCAGTTCTATGAAGCTTTGAGTATTTTGGATCAGTAGCTGCTGTGTTTGTTGCATCATATTGCTGTAACTGTTTATATGCTTTATATATTCTGAGCTAAGTTGATCTATAGTGTTACATCATATTCTATAAGGATGTTATGTGTTTGTAGACTTTCTGCCCAGTTTGACCCATTTAGCAGACGTCAGCCTGTTTAAGACTCTGATATCTATTCTGTGTGACTTAAACCAGGTATGACATGGTCTGATTTTCTCACCCAATAAAGGAATATTTCATATATCAGTCTACTCTTCATTCTATCAGACACAGTTATCACATGTTACGTTTCGGTGTTGTCAGTGTGTTGTTTTTGGCGTGACTGTTATGTGTTTCCTGCTTTACTTTGAAAGTCTGTGTTATCTTAGGGTGTTCAGTTTACTTTTCCTTGTCTTGTCAGGTCTAATTTGCCCCAGCTGTGTTTCCCTCCTGTGGTCCATCCCCTGATTGCTCCTTCTATGTATTTAAGCCTTGTGTTTCAGTGTGTCATGGTCGCGATCTCCCCCGTGTTGTAAATAGTTTGGTGTTTTGTTGTAAATAAATAGTTTGTTGTAAATAGATTTGTCGATACTTTCGTTTCGGGATTTTGGTGGTGAGCTTTAGTGGGTTTTTTTTGTGTGTGTGTGTTTTTTTTTCTTTATTTTTACTTTTTTCGTGTTGCACTCCGGTTGCCTAGGCCGGGGTGTAACATATGGGGGCTCGTCCGGGATTGCCTTCGCTGGGGGGTCCGGGGACCGCCCCAGCCTTTGTCGTCGCTGGAGGGTCCGTGGGACCGCTCCAGCCTTCATCCGCCTTTGCTGGAGGGTCAGTGGGACCGCTCCAGCCTTCATCATCTTCGTCTGCCTTCGCTTCAGCTGTCCGTCTCCGCTGGAGGGTCCGAGGGACCGCTCCAGCCTTCATCCGCCTTCGCTGGAGGGTCTGTGGGACCGCTCAAGCCTTCGTCGTCTGCTGGAGGGTCAGTGGGACCGCTCCAGCCTTCATCGGCTTCGTCTGTCTGGATCAAACTTTTCACTTGGTGTTAAATGTTTGATTTTTGGGTGGGGGGAACTATTACGTTTCGGTGTTGTCAGTGTGTTGTTTTTGGCGTGACTGTTATGCGTTTCCTGCTTTACTTTGAAAGTCTGTGTTATCTTAGTGTGTTCAGTTTACTTTTCCTTGTCTCGTCAGGTCTAATTTGCCCCAGCTGTGTTTCCCTCCTGTGGTCCATCCCCTGATTGCTCCTTCTATGTATTTAAGCCTTGTGTTTCAGTGTGTCATGGTCGCGATCTCCCCCGTGTTGTAAATAGTTTGGTGTTTTGTTGTAAATAAATAGTTTGTTGTAAATAGATTTGTCGATACTTTCATTTCGGGATTTTGGTGGTGAGCTTTAGTGGGGTTTTTTTTTTTTCTTTATTTTTACTTTTTTCGTGTTGCACTCCGGTTGCCTAGGCCGGGGTGTAACATCACAGCTCGTACATTTGCTTTTTACACATGTATGTAAGCACTGAGCCAAATTTAGTAATGCCAACAATATAATAACTATAATATTGAACATATTATATTTACATTACCACAGTGAGATGACTTTAGTCTCATGAACAACATCAGCTAATTGTTATTTACAGCTAATCTTAAACGACTGTTCAGCACAGAAATGAAGCCCAACAATCATGTTTCACAGTCCTGTGGTCTCAGCCTCAGATACTCATCAAATCACACAGAGCTCATGTAGAAACAAATGAACTAAATATGTTCTCCTTCATTTCTGTCAAACAAAGCTGTATGAAACGTTTCCAGCTGTTAGTATCATGGTTGCTAGGCAACCTGGGCAGCGCGACGGAGGCTAGACGTCCCATTTCACGAGCCTACGAGCCTCGCACTTCGGCCTTAGCGGTCTTTGAGTACGCGGCCCTTGAGGACTTTAAAGCTGCAGAACCTGAATCGGGATACAGCCATGATGATCTCCAGCCTCGTGCTCGCCAACATTCTCACCTGAGTTAAGAAGACGATCACTGAAATGGTCTCAGCAGGTCCTTTGATGACAGCAATGAAATGCAGTGGTAAGGCTTTTTGGGGATTAAGTTCGTTTTCATGGCAAAGAAGGACGATGCAGTTCATCTGATCACTCCTCATAACATTCTGGAGTGCAGGCAAAATGCTATTATAAAAACTTAAGCAGCAACTTCTCCAGGTTCCAATATTTATGCAATTCTCAAACCTTTTGGCCACGACTCTATAACCTCTTCTGAAGTTTAGTGGATATTATACATGGTTATGCTCAGGATGTGTCGGCCAGTTTCCACTGGAAACGCCTTTTGGTTAAACTGTCAGCGAGGAATTTGCATTTGCACTGTTACATTTTTATATAACTTTAATGCACATAAACAACAGCTGCTTGTTTCAGTGAAAATACATTGATGGGTTTTTAATAAAGTTGTGCAGCTGTAAAGTATTTTGTCTGGTGTCAATTCTATCGTCAGCTACATCGTTATGGCAAATGTTCAAATGTATATGGTGATAAATATCTTTGGTCATATGGTCCTGCTCTGTCTGTCACCTTCTGTGTTGAGCTCATTGTTTCCTCTGTAGTGACTGAGCTGAGTCCAAGTAGCTGAAAATGTTCCTCTGCTGCTCCGTCAGACTCTCCTCCTCCTGCTGATCAGCTGGGACACAAAACAGATCTTTGTTAGGCTCCACACTGCACTGAAGAGTCAAAGTGTCTCATATGTTCATCTGACAAGTAAAAGAACACATTTTTGTTTCCCGAGGTGGGCAACTTGTTGGAAACAAACACAAAAGGTTTGAGCACTGATACCTGCCA
Source organism: Copadichromis virginalis (assembly GCF_057382275.1). Lineage (NCBI taxonomy): Eukaryota > Metazoa > Chordata > Actinopteri > Cichliformes > Cichlidae > Copadichromis > Copadichromis virginalis. The sequence goes on from NW_028188589.1 coordinate 6,437,479, forward strand.
TTGCTGCCATTGAAAGATGCAACGCCAGCAATGTGGATTGTCAAGACTCAAACCAATCATCAAGCAAAGACAACAGGGATCATTTGTTTCCGTTTATTTAGCATTCACAGCATTTGTAGTTGCCTTCTGTGCAGGGGAAGTCCACGCACACTGTGTGGTACCGCCATCCGCAGAAGGTGCACTCAACCTCTGTAAGAGAAACGAGATTGTCTGAGACTGAAATGATATTCACTAAAGAAGTGGTGATTTGTAAAACTTCACATTTTGATCCGGGACGTACTCTGCATGAAAACAAGCGCTCACTCTTCCTGCTCAACAAATGACAAGGGCGGAGCCTTATACCACGTGATACAGAAGCTGTGCCGTGTGATGCTAAAATTAGCAGGGAAACAACAACGGAGAGCACGTCAGGGATGACGAGAAAGTGACAGGAGAAAATCCGTCCCGGTCAACCACCCAAACATCAATAACGGGAACCTTATACAGCGCTTCCCTATACACGTCGAACTCCCGCAGGCACAAAGACATTACGGAGGCTATCACTTATCACCTGACCAAAGATATGGCTCCATTAACACTGTGCAAAACGAGGGATTTAGGAAAACGATCAACACCCTAGACAAACGCTACACAGTGCCGTCCCGCAACTATTTTTCTATTGTTGCACTACCTGCTCTGTACACGCAGCGTCGAGCAACGGTGGAGACGGAATTTCAAGCAGGACAACATTTTGCTGCAACAACAAAACGTGAGACATTTGTTGTTTTATGTTTATTTATTGTTATGAGAGAATCATGATCTCAATTCTAAGCCAAAAAATCATGATTCTCATTTTATGCAAAATCGTGCAGCCCTAACATTAACACAAAACTATTGTTTCACCAGAGAAACACACATGAAGAGAGAGAGAGAGAGACAATAACAGCTACCAAACAGTCGTCATAATTCGTCACACAATGAGAAAAGGACAAATCAACAAGTAACAATGACTAATTAATATTAAAATCTGTAACATAATGTATTGTTTGGAGTTTAGTCTGATTGGTTCAGGATGAGCTGCCATTATCCAATCACACGTCTGCTTACCTGCATCTTTTCTCTTTTTTCTAACCTGAGCACCTGATGGCTTTGAACTTTTGTTGTCCATCTTCCATTGGTTTGAATTTTGCGCTCCAGTACAAACCCGAGGATCAGCACAATTAACCTAACAGATCTACACCTTAGTTCACAGATTCACTTTGTCTAAGGTTGATTTCTGGGATTTCACACAACCCAGGATTCAGATCGTGAATCCATGATGGGCTTGGATTTACATCATCATAAATGAAATGTGCTCTACTTGGAAGCAGCCGGCCCCGCCCCTTTTGACGGGTTGTGTGAGACTTTAAATCATCAAACTGTAAATTATAAATTTAAATTGTTATTGATCCTTTACCCAGAGTCCTAAAGTGTAGATTTATTTTCTTACTCTTCTTATATTTATTGTTTGTTTACTTGCACCGCTGTAACTGCAGCCTCGTCGTCTCGTCTCTCTATATGCTGGACTGTCTGTAGCGGAGATGACAATAAAGTTTACTTTGACTTCAGCAGTGCGCAGGCGCACCGAGGGCTCTCGCGCTCACTTTATAGAATTTAGAAAAAACATCGGTGCAGATTATAAGTCTGTATCATAATATCTGTTTGTTGTGTTGTTTTTATTTTGTTTTGCGAGTTGGTTATTAGATGCCGCTCCAGCCAGCCAGAGACTCCCCGCCGCCCCGCCCTCTCCTCCCTGTGCCGCCAGCAGCAGGCGCACCTCGCAAACGGAGGGCGCCCTTACTCCCAGCAAATGGCTGATAGAAAACCGATCGGTGCCTACGAATTTCCCAGTATGCGCTGGCATGACGTCGGGGAAGCATGGGTACGACCGATTCTTTTATTTTTTTCTTGCCCGTGATGCCCCCCCCCCACCACGATGCATTCTATTGGTTTGCACACTTACACACACCCAGCTGTGGTTTCCTGTTTTGCTGGACTCTGGAGAGCCCCGCCTTTAACGCTCTTCTCTCACAGAGAGCAACAGAAAACTTGGAAAAACTCCAGATTGACTGAACTCAGTTCAAAGTTACCTTGACACCTTTAGATGTGAGAGGTAGTGATGGTCCGCTTGAAGCTGACGTGTGTCAGAAAGATCAACGCGCTGCTTCAGAAGCACCGTGTCGAGGCTTGATTCGTTTGGCCAGAGTCACGTGATCAGTGACGTATGAAGCTTCGTTTAGAACGTACCTTTTTTAAAATCGAACTTTATTGAAACACAATGAGTATACAACATACAAACAGATGAAGTTTACAAAAGAACAGAACATGAACATACAGAACCAGGAGTAAAAAAATGATGATATGAGTAGGCGAAAAAAATCAACATATTGTAACATGCAGTGGAGATGAAGCCAGCCGCAGAGGTGTGCAGGTGGATAGCGAATGAGCAACAGCTTCTGACTTTCCAAAAAGTACTCATTTATTTACAATATCAAAAATAAAAGTGCTACCTCTACCACACATTACTAAAGAGCACACTAGTCCGCGTACACACGGGAGCATCCATTACAAGAGGAGTGCGAAGAAGAACAAAAAGGGGGTGACACCAGTTGTGAGACAGGAGGCGCCGCCATGTGGTGATACACTGCATTACAATAGCAACTGTTACATAGTCCCCCCCTGGTGAGAAAAAGGCTGTCCTCAGCCGTACACAGCTGAAAAAGCACACACCACACCTAACAGTACCCTATACATAGAGGTTACAGCTAAGATTGGTGCACACACACACAGGGCAAAAGACCATTTAAAAATGAAATTGGTGAAAATAAGACAAATATGTACAGTGGAAAATCAGTTTTCTTAGTTTTTTTCACTTTTTTCTTTTGTTCTTTTTTTTTTCTAAGTAAATGCCAAGAATGAACCTTAACGCACGAAAGAGCCATAAAACTGGATTAAGTAGAGCAAACAGAAACATCTACATATCATGACTCAAAGTAGCAATGCAACAAGACAGCATCAAACAGATTTAACCAAAACATTTCACTTCAGATCAAGCCTGGTTGTGTGAAAATCATTAGTCCATCTTTTGTTGCTCCAGCCAGACGTAACTCTGGGGCAACGTCTGGGCCTGAGATTGTAATGTCCACCAGCAGCTGGGTGCTGGACAGATCTGGGTGAAACACTCTCTGGAACAGCGCCCACACCAGAAGAAGAGTCAATGTCCGGTAAATCAAAGGGGAATGGCTTAGAGTCAATGTCAGTGTCTGCAGGGGGGCCAGGGTGGGCCTGAGAGTCAGAGTTCCGACCCTCTGCGGTCTCTCTCTCAGCAGGCAATGAAACAGAATGTTCTTTGGAAGTGAGAGAGTCCCAGGTATGGAACGGTTGCATGTTCACAACATGATAAACACCTGCATCCACACCGGAGTCCACCCAAGTGAGCCTGTAATTAACATCACTGAGTCTCTGAGATACACACAATGGTCCCTGAAACAGTGGTGCAAGTTTAGCAGTAAAGTTAGACTGAGCGTCTGACCTGGGGTGCGTCTTAACTCTCACAAGGTCACCAACACGAAACGTGGCATGTCGATGTCTCAAGTCATAGTAATGTTTTTGTCTGTCATGGCTATAGTCCAAAGCTGCTTTGGCGTGGTTGTGAGCTTCCTGCAGGGAGGCTCTCAAAGTCTCAGGGTAAGGCACACCCGGTTCATCAACACCTGCTGTAGAAGGCTGAGTGATAAGGTCAAGCGGGGTGTCTAACTCACGACTATAAAGCATCATGGCAGGAGTCATACCTGTACTGTCATGGGGGGCGGTGCGCAGAGCAAAGCAAATCTGAGGGAGAAACTTGTCCCATGATGTGTGCTTATCACCTACATAAGCGCGGATTGCAGTTTTCAGAGTCCGGTTGACGCGTTCAGTAGCATTTGTCTGAGGGTGATATGCCGTAGTGAGTCTGTGCACCGAGCCTAAGGCAGAAACAACCTGTTCAAAAAGCTCACTCACAAAAGGAGACCCTCTGTCAGAAATGAGGTAAGTGGGTGTACCACGCCTAGCAAAAATGTCAGTGACGAATTTACCAGCTGCTACCTGAGATGTAGCTTCTTTGACAGCACTGGCTTCAACCCATTTAGTCAAATAGTCAACAAACACGATCAAATAAGCATTACCAGTGGGGGTGCGGGGAAGTGGCCCAACAAAATCCACACCCACATACTCCCAGGAGTTCTGGGGGACAATGGGAACCAAAAGACCGGCTGCTTTTTTCTGACTTGGCTTGGTGAGTTGGCACACTGAGCATGAAATCACATAGCGTTTCACATCAGCTGCCATTTTGGGCCAGAAAAACCTAAAACGCAGTCTAGCCAATGTCTTAGAAACACCCAAGTGACCTGCTGTGGGGTGGTCATGGTAATAGTCCAGCAAGGTGCCTCTCATGGAAGTAGGGGCAAACAGTTTCAGCTCTTTCAAAGGGTGCAAAGCACATGTGAACTTGGGTTCTCTGTGATACAAAAGAGTCATACACAACATACTGTAACAAGGTGGCATTGTCCGAGCTGTTCAGAGAGTCTGCTTCAATGTCTCTGAGGAGTGGACCTGTGACATGATCGTCTAACTGCAGCTGTCTCAATTGTGAACGGTCAGCCAGAATGACGGGGGGCAGAGTACGAATGTCCAGGCTGCCCATAACAGCATGATCTGGTAAAAGATCAGTTGGCCTGTCACAGGTCAGAGGCAAAGGGTTGCGTGACAGTGCGTCGGGAACTTTGTTCTGTGCACCAGGTTTGTGCACTATTGTGAAATCAAAGTCCTGCAAACGAAGTGACCAGCGGGCGAGTCGGCCCGTTGGGTTTTGACGAGACATGAGCCACCTGAGACTGTTGTGGTCAGTGAAGATAGTAACATGAACACCTTCAACATATGGGCGGAAGTGTTCCACAGCCCATATCACAGCGAGGCACTCCTTATCTGAAGTGCAGTAGGGGAGTTAAGCTTTGTGAAGGGAGCGACTAGCAAAAGCCACAACGTACTCACGACCCTTGTCATCCTTTTGCATCAACACTGCCCCAAGACCAATGTCACATGCATCGGCGTGAATGGAAAAGGGACGGTTGAAGTCTGGAAATGACAGGATCGGGGCTGATGTGACATGATCCTTCAAAGTGTCCATGGCCCTTCGACAGCTGTCGTCCCAGTGGAAAGCATTGTCCTTTCTGGTGATGGCGTGAAGAGGTTCGGCATGGCGGGGATAGTTCTGAATGAAGCGTCGATAATAGCCAGTCAAGCCAAGGAACTGACGGACGTGTTTCACTGAGGTTGGGGTATCAAACTCCTTAACCGCCTTTACTTTGTCCGGATCGGGCTTAACACCTGATGATGTGATGCGGTATCCGAGAAAGGTGAATTCATCGAGGCAGAATTGGCACTTTTTGAGCTTCAATGACAAGCCAGCAGCCTGGAGTCTTCCCAGCACCTCCTCAAGATCCACTAAGTGCTCTTCAAAGGTAGGTGAGGTGATAACAATGTCATCCAGGTAGACTGCGCGCGTTTTGTAAATGAGGCCAGCAAGCACAGAGTTCATGAGTCTCTGAAAAGTTGCAGGTGCGTTGCAGAGCCCAAAGGGCAGCACCCGAAACTGGAAGAGACCGCAGTGAGAGATGAAGGCAGTTTTAGGCTTCGAGTCCTCTGCTACAGCAACCTGCCAATAGCCTCGCGCTAAGTCCAATGTCGAGACAAACTTTCCTCTTAACAGAAAGTCCAAAGACTCATCTACACGAGGCAGGGGATAAGAGTCTTTTCGGGTAACTTGGTTGAGCCCTCGAAAGTCCACACAAAACCTTGGTTCCGTGGCCGCTCTATTTACAATGACTACAGGAGCTGCCCAAGGGCTTGTGGAAGGTTCAATGATGTTGTCCTTCAACATTTGTTGCACCTGTTCTTCAATCACACGTTTCTTAGCAGGTGACGTGCGATAGGGTGGGAGTTTGACAGGTGTTGCATTGCCAGTCTCTATGGCGTGCTCAGTGAGAGCCATTCGACCAAGTTGACCATCAAACAAGGAGCTAAACTTGCTGAGCAGATTTAGTAAAGCATCCTTGTTGTTCTCTGAGAGACTTGCTTCAGACAGTTTGGCTGTTAAGTCTGAGCGAACCAAGTCCAAAGACATCAGTGTTCCAGGTGAATGTGAGTAATCATTTTGAAGGTCCTCTTCATTGTCTGCAAGTGGGCAGGGGATGTCCTCAATGTAGACTGTTCTAGTGGGAATGTGAATAGAAACAGAAGCTCTTGCCATAAAATCCATTCCCAGAATGAAAGGAGAGGACAAATCTGGTATTATGGCAAAACGCTGGTAAAAGTTCTTGTTCATGAATCCAATATTGAGACAAATAACACCAACAGGGATACAGGGAGCATTATTGGCGAGGTTAACTGCAGGACCATTCCACTCACTTGTGTTTCTAGGGTAAGAGTCATTTACTTGAATGAGATCTGTTCGTACAGCCGAGAGGGAAGCACCCGTGTCGAGGGTAGCATCCACAGATGAAGCATTGAAGTTCACTTTCGTTCTTAGTGGGGTATTCCAGTGGACTTGTGAAAAATTGTCTTCCAAGTGTCCAAGACTGTGTCCACCCTGTAGTGAATCGGGCGTGTGAGGCTCCGTTAGTAACTGGGGGAAGGTTGGCCTCTGTGAAATGTCCTCCCCCCCCTGTAGTTTCCCGAATGCCTGTATTGTGGCTGGGATGTGGTGCTGACCTTTTCATGGCCAGGATCAGAGGGGCCAGAGTGCTGGCAATGGCTGGACTGGGCCATGCCTAGCGGTGTTCGAGGCTCGTTGTGGCAAATGAGGTTGGGTGTTACAGTTTGGGCAGGTGCGTGTAGTGAACCCTGGCTGAGAGCATTTGAAGCAGTAAGGTTCAGGCTTATAGTTGTCTTTGCTACATAAAGCAGGCTGTGGTCTTTGTGGTCCAAGCACTGAGTGAAGCTCATGAGCGCGTAGCAGCAGGTCCATTACAGAAGTGACATTAGCGCCATACAGGGCAACTCTGTATTTTTCGAGAGCATGTTTACTAATTAGGTCAATTCTGTCTTTTTCAGGTGGGGGGCTCTTCAGTTTGTCAAACTCACTCAACATGTGGGCGACAAAGGTTGGGAGCGGCTCGTCCTGAGCCTGAACACGATCCAAAATTCCTCTCAGGATGCGTTCTTGGTTGTCGGAGGGCAGAAAAACTGTCTTAAACAGTTGACAGAATTGAGCCCATGATGTGATGTGGGAGCTCAGTGCCTTGAACCATTTCCCGGGCTCTTTTGCAAGAAAGTGTGGCAGTTCGTTTAGCAATTGCCCATCAGTTAGGTTCAATGAGGCTTTGTATGTGCCAACTGCATTTAACCAGTCCTCAGGTTGCACTTTTCCGTCCCCAGCATACACAGGAGGCTCCAGCTTTGCGTGATGTAAAGCTGCCGCAATCACTCTGGAAGTGCTGCTGAGTTCAAGTGAGTGAGATGGGAGGAAAGGATTTGTAGGTTGAAATGGGTTGCTGGGCAGGAACGGATTGGTACTGTTGGTGGGTTCAGTTTTGTCCATCACATGAACATGAGGTGTCGATGTGGCCATTGGGAAAACAGGAGACTGTGGGACTGCAGGAGGGGGAGAGTTTCCTGTTGTGAGTTGGTCCCACTGCCTTAGTAAACTCTGCTGTATGTTCAGTGAGTCACGTAAACAATCACTAAGCTTATTCACCTCAGTTCTTAACTCCACCACTTGTTGGCTAAGGCTAGGAGTCACATTTTCAACTATCTGGCACATAGGTAACGAGGTAAGTTCCATGTCTGAGTCAGAGTCGTCTGGGCAATGTGCCATTGCGATTTCAAAAAAATTAAGCCGCTCCAGGGCACAGCACAGTTATTGATATAGCAGTAAAAGAGTCAGTTAGGTCAGACTAGAAAGACAAAACTGCAAAAATGCGTTCAAGATTAAATTTAGAAAAACCACATATAAAATTTCGCCCAACAAATGAAATTAGACTGGAGTGATCAGAACCATGTTATTACAATAGCATGTCTGCAACACTAGAGCTCAATGCAAGATTAGTTTTAAGTCGTTTTGTTATACTGAGCCGAAGACCAGCACCAACGGTTGTAGTCAGCCAAGCTATCACTTACATGTGCTACAGTCAGTCTCAGCAGAGGTAAAGGGGAATGAAAAGCCAGCAGAAATGTTCATGTCCAGGCTCTCCACAGAAGAATTAATCCTTAGAAGACGAAACCAACAACAAATAACAAATCCACGGAGTCCATTCGCGTCGCGGAGTCAGCTTCTCTCTTTTTCTTTCTCCCAAGCGGAGCAGCAGCACACCACGGTATCCAGAAATTAGTCGGGTCCCACCTGAGCTGAGGCTGCGGCCATGGCTGGAGAAAACGTCCGAGCGTCCGCAAAACTGGGGGGATTTCCGAGACAGTTCACGTGCTAGAAGAGAAGAATCCTCGGCGGGATGCAAAAATCGTCTGAAGTCCAAGGGGAAAAAGTTCGGGCACCAGTTGTAACGTGCAGTGGAGATGAAGCCAGCCGCGGAGGTGTGCAGATGGATAGCGAATGAGCAACAGCTTCTGACTTTCCAAAAAGTACTCATTTATTTACAATATCAAAAATAAAAGTGCTACCTCTACCACACATTACTAAAGAGCACACTAGTCCGCGTACACACGGGAGCATCCATTACAGGAGGAGTGCGAAGAAGAACAAAAAGGGGGTGACACCAGTTGTGAGACAGGAGGCGCCGCCATGTGGTGATACACTGCATTACAATAGCAACTGTTACAATATAAATATTGTTCTGAGAGGCTTTTTGTTGGTTGAGTCTGAAATTGATTGTATGTACAATTCATATCCTTATAAAACGGCAGAAATATGGTGTTTTATTAATAAACTTACATTTATGGATATAAAATAGCTAAAAGTATTAACAATTTTTTTTTATAAAAAAACATTTATCATTCTTCCTGGGGAACTTAAAGAAAAAGAATAAAACATTTTCCCATCGTAAAGAAAACTCCCTTAAACTATAGACAATAACAAAACTGCTAAATTCTTCCAGAATCTCTGTGTAGAGGAACCAAAAGAGATGTGCCACAGTTTCTGGATGATCCCCACAGAAAGTTCAATTAGTATTTATGTCTCTTTTAAATGTTACCATATAGTGACTGGCTGGGTAACATTTATGAAGAATTTTATATGAGATTTCCTTCACCTTGTTCACAATTAGATATTTATGGGATCATCCAGACTGTCTTCCAGGTGATATCTGGAACATGTCGGTTCCAGTAAGATATTCTATATATGGGAGAGACATGATATCTTCTTGGAATAAACTACGTATTCTCTTATTGCTGTTACCAAGTTCCTGTGAAAAGCAGATTTTTCCCACTGCTGACTCAGCTGGATCAGGGAGAGTGACTGAGGCAGATATTGAGCTGTCAGTGTTTTTATATAACATTAAAGTCCCTGAGGGTATGGCACCAAGCACCATTGAGAATTCCCCAACACTGTTTGACAAGTTTGACGAGCATCTTGACTTTTGGTCTTTGGATATTAACAGTCCTGGATATGTGACTTCTTGTTTAACAGAAATGTTACAGAGAGCATTTGCAGTGCAGCTTTTAATTGCTAGTAATTCAAATTTTTTTAGATTTCGACATAAAGCAGATGCCTCAGAGAAATCACTAATAACACTAAGGGCTGGACGGATTTGATTTGCATTCTTCAAGAAGAGTGTGGTGTCATCAGCTAGCTGGCTGATGATGAGCTCCTTATCAGCTGTGCTGATTCCTTGTATAACAGGTCAAATCTCGGGGTGGAGTCTTAATCGTTTTAATTGAGCTATTGCCATTCGTGTACAAGGTTTTGATAGCTTTACAGAAAAATGCCAAATTTTTCCAAAGAGTGGAAAATAAATTGATGTTCAATTGTATCAAAAGCCTTTTAAAAATCCAGGAAGAGAATGAAGCTATAGTCAGATACCAAATCAGAGTAATCAAGTAGATCTAAAACCAGTCTCATGTTCTTAGAAAGGTGTCTGTTTCTCATAAAGCCTGATTGTGTCTCATCGATAATTGTGTCCAAGAACTCTTTCATTCTGTTAGCAAGTACTAAAGCCATAATCTCATAGTCATCATTGAGCAGACAGATGGGTCTCCAATTATCAATAAGAAGTAAGTCTTTGTTTGGCTTTGGAATAAGTGTTATGAGACCCTGAGTAAGAGTAGGAGGGAGGATGTTATTCTCTACACTTCCTATGAAAAGCTGCAGTAAGAACGGCGCCGGGAGATTAGAAAATGATTCATAAAACTCTGCAGTTAAACCATCTGTGCCGGGAGATTTGTTGGCCTTAAGTGCAGAAATAGGATTACAAACGTCCTCCACAGTCAGAGGGCTGTCACAGTGACTTCTATCTTCCACAACAATAGTTTTTAGGTTTTTAATATTATTGAGAAACAGCGTTGAGACATATATACATTAGGGGTGCAACGATACACAAAATTCACGGTTCGGTTCGATACTTTGGTGTCACGGTTCGATATTTTTTCGATACAAAAAAATGTTCATGCATTTTTAATTTGTCATTTATTAAAATTATAAATATATATTTTAACTCAAAAGTACAGTTTTTAAATTTAACCCTAACCCTTGTGCGTGTTTTTTATTTTGACAGCGAATACGCACCTGTGGACCACTTATGTGCAGCCCTGGTTATATAGCTCGTCATATTGCAGCCACAGAAATTCTTTTGTCCATGAAACCATAAAGCTGCACTTTCTTTTTGCCTTATAGTCTGATTTGTCATAACTTCTCCGTTTTGTGGTAAGCTTTTCTTTGGCTGTCACTTCTTCACCCTGACCTGTCTTATTTGGCTCAGCAGAACTAAAATAATATAAAATATATATCATATATCCTGCTGCTTTTACACACGCACTCAGCGATTCTCTGCGCGATCAACCTCTCACATGTTTAAGCTGCGGGAGATTTCACTTGTCATGTTTGCATAGTAAGCTAACGATTAATAAGACGATGTCAGAGGAATTGGTGCACAAATTATCATCACTCACCAATCAGTACTGTCGCTCTCTATACACAGTTCGCGCGATTGCAAAGTGAAAGCAAAAAAACAAGCGCAAATTCAAACGCGATTTCAATATGTCACATATTGACAGTGGCTCACCCAATGACATAATTACCCAGCTACATTTCTGAAAGAATGCAAAAGTATTGACATATATTTTTCCTTCCTACAATAGCCCGACGGGCAGGGCAGAGATAGATTTTGGTACCCCGACTGAAAAAATCGCTAGCCCCGGGACGTCGGGCTAGCGATATTGCGAGCCCTGTATCTGATTGAGGAATCACTCATCTTGGAAAAGAGAGTTTATTACAGAAAAATGTCTCTTTCCAAAATAAAAGCTATACTATCCGCTTCTTCTGGGCTATATTCTCAGCAGCATATTAAACATATCAGGTCTCCATAAGGAGAATCATGTGCTAACAGCTGTCTAAATGACTCGGCTAAAGTTTGTAGCATGCGTGCTTGTTGTTTTTGTCTTTGCACTAGGATGATGTCGGCGTAAATGTGCAGTCATATTCGTTGTGTTCCCACTAGTGCTTTCAGATTAATCTCGTTGAAATAACCTTAACGCCACAACACGGCAAATCTCCGTTAACGAGCTACCGCCGATCGTCCCGTGCATGGGGCTAGACGGCCAACACGTTAACCAGCTAACTGCGCTAACACACTAGTTCACACCAATGTAATTGAACATTGCATGGCACATCCAACATACTGTTTTACCTGAGTCCATGACTCGCTTACCTTCAGGGTCATACGTCACATGAAAACCAAAATAATTCCAAACGCCAGATCTGAATGAGGGTGGGGGAGGTCCACTTCTGTCTCGCTAGCTTGCCCTGCGCTCTTCCTTCTGACCATGCTGTCTGTGTTGAGCGCTCAGTGAATCTGCGTTCGACTACTCCGCCTAGGCTGTACTCTCAAGCCTAGGCGGAGTAGTCGAACGCAGATTCACTGAGCGCTCAACACAGACAGCATCGTCAGAAGGAAAGTTGATAAAATAAATTACAAATTTTGTATTGTTCGATACATATGCGTACCGAACCGAAAGCACTGTATCGAACGGTTCAATATCGATACGAATATCGTTGCACCCCTAATATATATATATATATATACAGTGGGGCAAAAAAGTATTTAGTCAGCCACCGATTGTGCAAGTTCCCCCACCTAGAATGATGACAGAGGTCAGTAATTTGCACCAGAGGTACACTTCAACTGTGAGAGACAGAATGTGAAAAAAAAATCCATGAATTCACATGGTAGGATTTGTAAAGAATTTATTCGTAAATCAGGTCTGGATTAAAGAGCTGATTTGTTAAATCGGGAACTCACAAAATACCAAAATATCACCACCGGTGGATCACACCTCTCAGATGTTCTTATCTCAGTGCACTGTAACAAAAGCACAAACAAACGCAACCAATAAAATACTAATAAAGTAACAAATACTGGGGCCCATTGCAAACATGTCCAAGCATAAAACCATCTTTCTCTCTCTTAGAGAAAGAAAACAATCCAAACCTCACTGATAAAATCAACCTAGTGTTAAGCAAAACCCAAAAATCAACCAAAACTTCACCAGAAAGTTTTTCTCCCTCCCGGGACAATATTGTGCAGGAATACAGGCACCGTAACTCCTTTTGCACTGACAAAAACATGTTGGATTTACTTGATTCAATAGTGGACACTGGTTGCACACAAATGTTTTGCTTTGGCAGAAACTTCTTTGCAAGCTCCTTTGACTTAAACAACTGAGTTAAATCAACACAACCTTTTCATATTCAGTAAACCTGCATGTTGTGTTCATAAAACACGATTGAAACATGTTCAGATGGAGTAAGTTGAGCTCCTGGAACATTTTAATCCTTCAATTGAAATTGAATGGGTCTACAACAACTACCATCCTCCTATCTCTATCCTGGTTGCAGCAGGGCTGGGAAATAACCCTGAAGTGATAGGTTACCAGGCAGGGTACACCCTGGACAGCTCACCAGTCTATCAGATAGAAACACACAGCCGTTTACATTCATGGATAATTTAGCCCAGGACCTTCTTACTGTGGAGCAACAGCACTAACCAGCATGCCAACAATGGAGGAAATACAGGAAAGCTATGATTTCCTGTATTTGAGGCAGAATTCTTTTGTTCTTGCCCTTGACAGGTTAATCCACAATAAATAGCAACAGCATGCATGTGGTGTGTGTGTCGTTGTCTGCCTCTTATAACTCCAGTGATTTTCCTGTAGTTTGAAATCTTATGCGGTGTTGACACAATAATTTGTTGTAAACCAGGAAATTCCCAACTGTGGTAGAAAGCACAGCTTAGCCTTAGCAAATGTTCAAAGAAAAGTCGTCACTTCCTGATTTCTGCTTCACTGATAAATATTGTCACACTGGGGTTTTTGCAAATGATATCAGTGAGCACTGTGTGGCAGCTGGAGTCAGACAACTGAAGCTCCCACAATCAAGACCACAAACAGCTTTCAAAGGAGATTTGAAGCTTTTCTGGCAGCAAGCTTCATGATTTATGGGACTGGAACTGGAACAGAAACTACCTGATCACCAATGGTGAGCTGGCATGGAATTATTTTTATGACATTTTATCAAAGTTATAAATAAGCATGCCCATTAACACATAGTGAGTGAGCATGTTGTCTTCCCACGCAGTGAACAGCGGATGCTAATGTTTTTGTCACTTTTTACAGAGTCAAACTCAAAGTAAGGTCAGTGCTTCCACGCTTTAAACGCTGCACGCTCACACTCTCTCCACACTCGATAGATTATCCATTGTTCATCTGCACACAGCTGCGGTTTTAGTAACGCAGTAACGCAGCGTGCTTACGGCAAAGTAACAGTAATCTAATTACCTTTTTTGCAATAGTAATCCCTCACTTTACTCGTTTCTTGAAAAAAGTAATCGGATTACTGCCCATCTCTGGTTGGAGCTGTGCACTTGTGGGTTCCACCTTGTGTACACGTTTATCTTTGCTGTGTGTACTTGTACCTCTGAGTGGAAGCTGAACTCTTGAGTTCGAGTATCGAAGCATCAGCTGTGACGTTAAAGTCCAAACAGCTCGTTCATTTGACGTGCAAATGAACGAAGGTAACGCCGTTTTCATGTGGATGTGTCACTGAGACACTTTCCACATCCACAGCTCACAAAATGGGAAAACTGTAGAAGTATAACAATGAAGAAGTTACTATGTTACGGGTCCCAAGGATGAAGACCTCGATGACAAATATGTTACCTGTAAAAGCAGGTGAAGAGCAGAGTAAGGAAGACACGATGCGTCTCTGCTTTCCTCCAGAACGTGTCTGAGTCTGATTTATTTCACACAAATAAATGCTATAAAACACTAAACATGAGCTTTCAATATACTGTTCAGCTGGTTCCTCATTCACATCAATTACATTTACTTATTTCACAACATCAGTGAAATATACTCTTTTTAACTGGTTCAGTTTCTCAAGTTCACACTTCTTTCCATAACAGCTACATCCTTTTATCATATCAATAAACACATCACATTGTCTTCTGCAGTGTCTTACTGGCTAAACAGTTCTATTCAATAACAGCATTGGTAAATACATTACATTTGTTCCCTCCAGTAATTTACTGGCAAAATCACTATTTAGTGCATCATGAAACACAGCTTGTTGAATCAACCCATGAATGCCTCTGTTAGCTACACAGAGTTGCTCAGAGTGCTTGTGTTACACTAGCTAATCTACTCAGTCACTTTAACAGAACTATTAACATTCACATCTCACAGAACTGATTTGATTGGAGCATTACAACACGTTTGCACAGAGCATAGGAGCGCACTGACTCTGCTTCACGAGCGCTCCACCTAACGAGCGGGCTCGCGGTGCGGTCGCGCGGGACACTCCTCTGGTTTTCTCCCGTGTTTACATATAAATAACTTTGGCGGACCGCCTTAACTCTCCCATTCACATTAACGTGGGTAACCATGGTGACAATAAACAACATTTTCGGTGCGAGCACCGTGTACCGACCTGTAAAAGCAGGTGAAGAGCAGAGTAAGGAAGACACGATGCGTCTCTGCTTTCCTCCAGAACGTGTCTGAGGAAGCAGCGGAAGGTGGGCTCCACTTACTGCACCCCGAAACCCCGGAGCAAGCACCAAAGTTCCGCCCTCACTGCTTTCTAACATAAAATGAATCCCTGTTACATGGATTTTCTATCCTCTTAAAGAAACTGAAAATAAATACATATAGCAATGAAAAATGTCCCGTTACATGAGTGTTTTACACAAAATAATATTCATGTGGTCATTCCCTCACAGGGGTGCCACAACTACACTGCTGTTTTGACAGAGACACAGTGTGTTTATCTAACTTGGCTGAAGCCAAAGTTCTCCAGACAAATTCAGTCTGTTTCTGCCAAGTGTGAACTCACTGGATGAGCGCCAGATACACAGAATCAAAAAGGGATAAATTACTTTTCTTATGTCATGTTCCCGTCACAAACTGGCTCAAGGAGAGGGGAAGCAGGAGTCCACAGATGAAATGTTCCTATAAATAAAGTGGAATTTATTCAAACTTTACCAAAACTTCAACACATCAAATACAAGCAGTTCAGCAGGGAGTGGATGTGTGTTGCATGTGCCAGGTGGATGCAGAGAGAGGCCAGGGCCACGTTCAAACCTGAACACGCTGCACAGTGTTTTGTTCCATTTGTTAGGGATGAATGAAATGCTTCCTTGAAAGGATGTGTGCAGTCACCAGTGGGCGTGGAAGCATGTGCGCCCTCATTTGGTGGGTGTGCAAGAAAAGTCATCCTGTCACACAGCAATGCCTACATAAATCACACCACTCTGCTTAAAATAATAATGTTTAGTGAAGCAGGTGAAGCAAAGGGCTGCTTTTAATAGGCTGGGAGACCCAGGTGTGCTGCTTTAGCTGCTGAGCCTCTTATGACAGAACAGCGGAGAGTGGTAAGAAGGGAGGAGGGGGTCTGGCTGTGTTTGTGAACGATAGATGGTGTAACTCTGGGCATTTATCTATCAAAGAGACGCTATGCTGTAAGGACATTGAGCTGCTAGCGGTTAGCATGAGACCGTACTATCTACCACGAGAGTTTACACACGTGATTATGATAGCTGTGTATGTCCCGCCCTCTGCTAACGCTGCAGCAGCCTGTGAGGTCCTGCACACTGTAACCAGCAGACTCCAAACACAGCACCCTCAGGCCCTTTTCCTGATCTCTGGGGACTTTAAAGATGATGTAACCATTTAATTATGGTTACATAATTAATTATGTAATTAATTATGCAAAATGCAAAACGCTCAGCTGTGTCTCCAATCAAAGCTCTGTAACTTCAGAGGTGATGTTCATATGTTGACTAATGGTTTTCTTTCATTTTTGATGTACTGCAGAATATTTGTATAAAATCCAGGCCAGGAAAATCTCCTTCATGTGTTTCTGTGTTTTGTCTTCAGCTACGTTGACACAAAGGCCTCTGCTGTGACGCTCACACCTTTGATAAAGTCTGGAGAGTGTCAGCTTCCTGTTTATAGATACAAAAATATGTAATGTTGTGAACTCTGGCCGCAGCGGCGCAAGAAAAAGGAGAATTACGGGAAGCACTCACAACAGGTAAAATCAAAATAACAAAGTAAAGTAGGATAAAATAAAAAACAACAAAAGAACAACACAATATACTTCCCCGTACTGTTACTGCTAACCTCTGTTAACCTAGTAACTCTTACCTTCTAACTGACAGCTGGTCAATAAACGAGCTCCATAAACGCTCCATATTCACCTTTACATGGAATATAAAGGGAAAAGAAGAAACACAGTGCTGTGTCAGCGTTAGACATATAGATATATCCTTGCTTTTAATACATTTGAAGGTGGGTGGGAGAGGTGCTTCTCCGTGTAGTCTACGGTCTCTTTGGGATCGGTAAAGCTTTTCCTCACATCACCATGGGTCACTAACAGCTTTGCAGGGTATAGCAGTCTGTACCTGACGCCGGTCATCCCACGTAGTCTTCCTCTCATATTTGCAAATGCGGCTCTGCGTTTCCAACAGAGGGAGGGAAATCTGGGAGGATGTTTATTTTAAAAACCCTTATACATCAGGTTCTTGTTCTCTGCAGCTTTCAGCAGAATTTCCTCACCAATGTGGTAGTAGTGCAATCTCAAGATGATGGGCCGAGGAAGATGACTTTGTTTGGGACGCTGGCGATTCACTCTATGTGCTCGATCGATGAGTGGCTTCTCCTCGAGAGATAGCGCCTCCGCCAACAGGTGTGAACCAACTCAGTCATCTTGGGTCCCTCTGTGCCTTCTGGTATTCCTGCAGTTCTTAAATGATTCCTCCTGGAGTGCCTCAAAAGCTCCACATCTCTCATCTAACTTCTTTACCTCCGCAGACAAACGCTCCACAGTGGCCTGGAGAGTGGTGATGGTGTCAGAGTGGTTCGAGGCACAGTCCTGCAGTTCAGTCAAAGTGTTATCATGCCTGGCCACGTCGCTTTTTATGTCCGAAATTGAGGGCTGGATGCTCTGGTTCAAGGATGATATCTCGCCTCCTATGGTGGTAGAAATCTCTAATATGCAAGTGTCCAGTGCTAGTTAGTTAGTTCTAGTTCTAGTGGTTAGTGGGGCTTTATTTGATGATTCTAGTGTGTGTTACATTGTTGTCATATTGTTGAGTCGCAGAGCTGTACAGTGTTACAGTTTCTGTAGAGTCTGGTATAAGGAACTCAGATCCCTCTGTGAATAATGTTCACTGAAACTGATCTGTAGTTAATGAACTAGTCAGGATTTACACTAGAGAATGTTTCTGCCATTACATGGCCTGTATTTGTAGAGCGCTTTACTCGTCCCTAAGGACCCCAAAGTGCTTTTTTGCCCAAGGACACAACGACCGAGACTGTCCGAGCCGGGGCTCGAACCGGCAACCTTCCGATTACAAGACGAGCTGCCATGTATCGTGCTCACCCCCAAGATCCTATATGTATTTGTAATGAGAGTGTGAGTAATGTGAATGTCTAAGTTGTGGGATAAAATTGAGGCAGAGGCAGCCAGAAGGGGACAGAGGGGGGGGTAGCCTCCTCTGCACCCTGGTGACATACCCCTACTCCAAGGCCCTGCATGTGTGGGTGGTTGTGGTGGAGCGGGAAGAGGGAGGCAGCTGGAGATGGGGAGGGAAGGAAGGGAGGGGCAAGTGACCCCTCCCTGGGGCCAGCTCCCCCGCTGACCCCAGTAGGCACCCCCACACTCCGCGACCCGCCAGGGAAAGGGGGCCCAGGCCCATCCAGACCGGGGCCCAGTGCAGCAGCGCCGCCCGGCCCCACAGAGCCCGGGACAGTCCACCCAACCCCACCACAGAGAAAACTGCACCCACTCCACCATCCACTCATCTTCCAGACTACATAAGACAATAAACACCCAGGCTGAGATCTTCCTCCACCTCTCCTGTATCTCCCCCTCCTGCAGAGGCAGCTCCTGAGGAGAGGAACGCTCCTGCAAGATGTGACCATCTCCCCCACCAGTTGAAGAGCCCCCCAGGTGGCTCGATGCACCGGCGGCACCCTGCTCCAGGGATGGGCCCCCATGCACCCACCCGCCCACAACCCCGGCAACACACCAACCAGGACCCAAGCCCCCGAGGCCCGGTCCGGGTCCCAGCCCAGAGACGGAGCGCCCCCAGAACCTCACGCCCATCCCGGACCCACCCAGGGGCAGCCAGGCTACCAGGTCAGTGACCCACGTCCGTCAGCACAGACCCTCCCCTAGCCCCGCTGCACGCAGCCGCGAGGAAACAGTCACCTGAGAGCCAACAGAGCCCCTAACCGGACATGACCGCTACCCCGGGTTGAGCCCCCCAAGGAAGATGCCTCCGGGGAACCCCCCGACGCCCTAAGCCTGTCCCTACCCCCACACCAATCACAACAGTGAAGGCGGGACCAAACTATGACCCCCCCCCCCCACTAGGTGATGGAGCTGATCAAAGGAGCCCAGAGCAATTGATCTGATGTGGTGGCAGAGGCTGTATCGAGACTAATGTAATCTAATAGATAATTTCTATATTGGTTAGAATTAAGATTGTTTTTATTTTTCCAGTTCATGAGGACTGTTTTCTTGGCTATGCATAGGGCAGTGAAAACCATATGGGCGATATTCTTTTCTGAAGTGACATTATCTAAGCTGCCCAGTAGACACACTAAGGGGGAAGTTGGAATGTTACATTTCAGACACTTTGATAAGTCTTCACATATCTCGCGCCAAAACTTCTGAACTGGTGGACAGAACCAAAGAGCGTGGATATAATTGTCCGGTGAATTGGTTTGGCAGTGTGAGCAGTTGTTGGTAGACGTAAAGCCCATCTTGAACATCCGATGACCTGTATAGTGCACTCTATGTAATATTTTGTATTGAATTAATTGAAGACTGGGATTTCTAATTAGATGAAAGGTTTTTAAGCAAATCTGAGACCAGAAGTTTAGGTCTAAGTTAACTGATAAATCCGCTTCCCATTTTGCAATAGGAAGTGATATTGATTCATCTGTTTTAGAAAGCATTCTGTATATTTTGGATAGTAATTTGGGGGTTTTAAGAGTAAGAAATTGAACCACACTTGGTGGTGTTTGTAGTTCAACTTGACCCGGTTTAAATTTCTTTTTTACTATGGATTTAATTTGTTGATATTCTAAAAATCTTTTCTTGTTGATCCCATATTGTGTAACTAGTCCGTCAAATGAAATAAATTCTGTTCCTTCTAGTATATGTTCTAAATATTTGATTCCTTTATCACTCCAATCTGAAAAGTTTATCATATTATTGTTTTGTAATATGTCAGGGTTGTTCCAGATAGGTGTACGTTTGCATGGGATTAATGAAGACGCCGTCAATTTTAGAAACTCCCACCATGCTGTCAGAGAAGAGCTGATGTTGATGCTTTTAAAGCATTCATGTCGTTGGATGTTTGAGCTGATAAATGGTAGGTCTGAGATCTCTAGATTATTGCAGAGTGCTTGTTCTACATCTAGCCAAGGTTCATCTAAGAGGGTGTGTTTTAGCCATCCTGAGATAAACTGAAGCCTGTTGGCTAAGAAGTAGTGCTGAAAGTTAGGCAGTTCTAGTCCTCCTTTATCCTTGGTCTTTTGTAGTGTTTTTAAGCTTATACGTGGGGGTTTATTTTTCCAAAGGAATTTGGACATACATGAATCTAGAGATCTGAACCAATCTTGTGGCGGTTTAGTTGGGATCATTGAGAATAAATAATTTATTTTTGGTAAGACCATCATTTTTATAGCGGCAACCCTTCCCATGAGTGATATGGGTAGACATTTCCACCTAGCCAGATCATCTTCTACCTTCTTTAAAAGTGGGATATGGTTTAATTTAGTTAGATCTGCAAGCTTGGGAGAAACATTAATACCTAAATATTTTATATTTCCCGATTGCAGTGGTGTAGAAGAGGAATTATGGAAGGAGCAATTAATCGGTAGGACTGTAGATTTTGACCAGTTAATTGAGTAATCTGATATTCTTGCAAAAGAGTTTATCAATTCAATCACCCCAGAGATATTGGTTTGTGAATTTTGGAGAAAGAGTAACACATCATCCGCATAAAGGCTGATTTTATGTTCCACGTTCTTGCATTTTATGCCCTTAATTACTGAATTCTGTCTAATTGCTGCTGCTAGTGGTTCAATAAAAATTGCAAACAGTGAAGGGGAGAGTGGGCATCCCTGCCTGGTGCCCCTCAAGAGACAGAAGCTGGAGGATGTCTGGTCATTTGTTCTAACACAAGCTGTTGGGGAATTATATAATATTTTTAACCAGTTTATGAAAGAGGATCCAAAACCAAATTTGTGTAAAGTTGCAAATAGAAATTTCCAGTTAACTCTGTCAAATGCTTTTTCTGCGTCTAAAGAGAATATTGTAGTTTCTAGGTTTTTACTGTATGAGTAGTCTATCAAATTAAGTAATCTACGTGTATTTGTTGATGAGTGCCTACCTTTTATGAAACCAGTTTGGTCAGGATGAATTAAGAGGGGGGTTATTTTCTCTAATCTCTTTGAGAGAGCTTTGCAGATTATTTTAAGGTCTACATTTATAAGGGATATTGGACGATAGCTTGAGGGATATACAGGGTCTTTGCCTGGTTTTAGCAGGAGATTAATGTTTGCAGAATTCATATTTGATGGAAGTCTGCCATTTTCTTTAATTTCCAACAACGTTCTGTAGAAAACTGGTGCTAGAATCGACCAGAATTCTTTGTAGAATTCTGCAGGAAAGCCGTCTGGACCTGGAGCCTTATTATTGGGCATACTTATCAGGGCTTCCTGGAGTTCACTTGGCGTCAGTGGCGAATCCAGTGCCATTGCTTGACTGTCTAGTAATTTTGGAAGAGTTATGTTGTCCAAAAACTGATCAATTTCTTTTTTAGATGGGTTTATTTGTGGTGAATACAACGTTTTATAGAAATCCCTGAAAATGTTGTTTATTTGTATCGGATCATATATTGTGTTCCCAGATGAATCTTGAACAGCACATATATTTGTTTTTTCTTTATTTATTTTTAGCTGGTTTGCTAGAAATTGACCGGATTTATTACCATGTTCATAATTTTGTAGGCGTAGTCTTTGTACTAAGAATTTTGTTTTTTTATCAATTATCTCATTTAATTCTAGTTTTGTTTTGCGTATTTTGTTCAATGTTTCCTGATCTTGGTGGGACGCGTAGGCTTCTTCTAGTGATTTGATGTTTTTTTCTAATTCCTGAATATTTTTGTTTTCTTTTTTCTTTTTATGTGATGAGAAAGAAATTATTTTACCTGTCATCACAGCTTTCCCTGCTTCCCATAGAACAGAAGCTGATGTTTCGGGAGTGTCATTATAGTTCAAATATGAAGTCCACTCTTTTTTAAAATATTTAATAAAGTCTTCATCTTTAAGTAGTGATATATTAAATCTCCAGTTTTTTCTTGGCGTAGTATTATTCTTGTGCATTAGTGTTAAAGATACAGGACCATGATCGCTGACAGCTATAGGATGAATCTCAGTGTCTGAAATGTCGTTCAGCAGTGAGCTGCTGACCAAAAAATAATCCAGACGAGAGTAGGAGTGATGGACATGTGAGAAAAAAGTATATTCCTTACTGGTGGGGTGAAGGGAGCGCCATGCATCGCAAAGACCAAAGTCGCTCATATACTGTTTGATTATATTTGTGGACTGCCAATTACGCTGAGTTCCCGCTGTATTGAGCCTATCCATGTCTTCATTTAGTCCAAGGTTGAGGTCACCTCCAAGAACAAGTGTGCCATCTAAGTGTTCAGAGAGTGCACTGAAAAAACCGTGAAAGAATGAGGGATCATCAACATTTGGACCATATACACTTGCAATACATAGCTTTTTATCAAGTATAGATAGTTTAATGATTAAGAATCTGCCCTCTGGATCTATAACTGTATCGAGTACTGTGAAATTAATATTTTTATTTTAATTGCTGCTCCCCTTTGTCTAGAATTATAACAAGCTGAGAACACATTGGGAAACTCAGGTGTTTTAAGTTCATTCGAACCTCTAAGAGGTCTGTGGGTCTCTTGTAATAGGACAACATCTGCCTGTAGTTTTTTGAGTTGGTTAAATATTTTTAACCTCTTTTCTCTGGAGCCAGCTCCATTTATATTCCATGTAATGAACCTCAGTGTACCCATAGATGTTTGTGTATAACTAGGGATGTATGCTGTGTGCGTCGCTTAGACAGGTGGAGAGAATACGTCACTTGTTCATAAATAAAGAGAAGGAGAGAGAGAAAAAATGTGTGGCGAGATGCTCCCTGAGTCTGACTTTGTGTATGCATAGTTACTAATATGAGTAGGCTTGGCTTAAGTGTGTGTGTATCTTATATGACTGTGTGCGCTGTCTGACTGATGTAAATGTGCTGCCGTTGAGCGCATGGTGTGTATGTGTCGAAATAAAGGATGTTTGTGGATGAGTGTCGAAGCAGGTGATCGAGGCAGTGAAAGGAATAAAGAAAGAAACCAAGGACAGGGGTGAGCAGCATAAAACCAAGAGGGGGAAAAGAGAGGAGGGAAAGAAGGAAAAAAAAAAAAAAACGAGAAGAAAAAAAAAGCAGAAACAAAACGTAAACATTCCAATTAAATCACTGACGGAGAGTGACGGTGTTAATTCTGCTATGAAATCACACTTTAAGATGCGATTTGATACTGGTAAGTTAAACAGATGTTAATGCAAGTTAGTGTGAGTGGATAGGGAAATGGTGTAGCTGATTCTTATCTGGTGTGAGGTTAATACAGCCACGGAGTGATGTTGGGGTCGCGGTGGAGCTGTCCGTCCACGTACAGCCGGTCCACAGCGATGACAGCGCGGGAGCCCTTCTGGATGAAGCCGCGTCGGATTGGAAAGAGGACCCTGCGTCGTTCCAAGATCTCTTCGGGGAACTGGTCGTTCACGCTGAAGTCCGTTCCTTTTAATTCCCTGCCGCGGCTTTTCACATGTTGCTTTTGTTTGAAGTGGCCGAATTTGGCCACGATAGGACGTGGTCTCCCGGCCGTAGCCCGAATGGGGCCGAGGCGATGTACCCGATCGAAGACGATGTTCTTCACAGTGTCCTCCGGCAGCTTCAGGTGGGTTTTGATGAAGCTTTTTACCGTGGTCTCCGCGTCCTCTCCAGCGGCTTCTGGAATACCAGAATATACCAGATTATCACGCATGCTACGAGCTTGTAGATCGATAACTGTTTCTTTTATTTTTTTATTTTCTCTATTGAGCTGGGTAACATTTTCTGTGAGACATTTCACCGACTCCCTTAGCGTGGCATTTTCAGCAGCAAGCGTTTCCACCTGCTGCTGGCTGTACTCCAGGGATTCTCGCAAGCATTTAAATTCTCGGTGAAGAATCTCCACCAAGGACAGCCTTGCGTCGAAACTGGACAATCGCTTGTCGATTGACTCCAATATGTCGGCAATATCTTTGCCGGCTGGCGATGTTGAGCCGGGGGAATCTGCCGGGCGTTGTCTTTTCGACGACGGCGTCTCAGCTTTGGCCGGGGAAGCTGCACACTGGGCCTTCTTCATCACGAGATCCTGAAAGCACTGATCGATGTAATCTTGGAGAGTCTCTAAACTCTCCTCGTTGTTCTCCAGGGTGTTGGAGATTATTTAGACAAATAGTGTTAGTTATAAGACAATTGATAAGTGTATTTGGTAATGCTGAAGCTTAAATGAATTTGTTCAAATCTAAACTACCATTTGCTTTAATTTTCCGCCAAAATCTCCGGCGTCTGACGTCAGTTACAACATGAGTCGCTTACCTTGTCCGTCACTTCCGTCACTTACTCACCTGCTCCGTCTGCAACATGTACTTCTATAATGACTTCACCATTTAGGTTATTTGGTTATGTTTCACCCTGGATTTTGTGTGATAATATTTATTTTGTCCACTGATTTAAAAACAACAAACTATATGAATATAAAACAGAGTGAACAACAAAACATCAGCTTTGGAAACTTTGATGTAAAATTCTGCAATTGTTTTCTCAGATATAGCATAAATCAAACTAACATACATCAGTGTATTATTAATGTGCACACACACACACACACACACACACACACACACACACACACACACACACACACACACACACACACACACACACACGTGTTACAATAAACAGCTCTTATGCTTCTGTATGATTCTCAGTGCTTTCCATTTGCGTGTCCACAGGTTGCTGTAAGTGGTGCTTGACTGCAGTTTGCTCTAATTTCAAGTGGTTTGCTGTCACAAAGCCAACAGGAAGTCCGGCCATGGTTGAGCCAACTGAAGATGGGTTGAAGGTGGCGTCCTCGTTTCCTCTGAGTGCGAGAGGACAGACAAAGCAAACACCGTTTGGACAGCATTAAAATATTTACACTGATGATTAATGTTGTGTCTTTGCACCTGTAGCGATACATGTTGGAAAATGGAGACTTTAGCCACCAAGACTGACGTGCCTGGAAACTTCCCTGTGAGTACGCCCACAAAGACAGGAAACAGTTTAGCCACCGCGGTTAATCCTCCATCATCATCATCCAGTATTTTCCACATCTTTTCTTCTGCTGTTTCCCTTGTTGTCAGTCACGGGGTTTGTGACTGAAATGCGTGTGGTCGACGGGAAGCCTGACGAGTACGGCCTGAATCATTCCATCAACACCGGACGGAGTGAAACCTTTGTTGAAAACAGATTATATGGTAACGTTGCATTTAGCTTCAGTAAACTGTGAAGTTACAGCAGCAGATTTACATCACGTGGCTTCACAGGAAGTAGTCTGGACCTCAGCGCTGAGGTTCAAGCAGCTCTGCTTGCAGACGGCATCCTTCCTGAAAATGTTCTTCATCTTCCTAAAACCAGAACTTTTACATTGGTGCTGAAGTTCTATATAAAAACAGCCTGAAATACAAAGTGATGTTGTGCACTGATTACCTCACACTTTCCATGTTTCCTTCTACAGAGGAGTGTCCGCCTGAGTGTTTTGTCTGATCTGTTGTTGATCGTCTCATTGACACTGCATGCAGATCTGACACCAGGGCTGGACTGGGACAAAAAATGGTCCCGGGCATTTTGACTGGAGACCGGCCCCCCAGGTATTAAAGGAAAAACCATGAAGCCTTTGAATGAAAACAAACGCTGTTGTCACAGTGATGGACGCTGTCTTGTTGGTATACATGCATCAGTCTAATAAACTTAAACCTGCACCATCCTCCCTGTCCTGGTATTCTAAACAGGAAGTAGACTGTTGCTCGAGTTAACCTCCTGAACATCTACAACACACGGTGAAAACCTGACATTAAGACAGAGACTAGAGGTGAGACATGATCATTGCTGATTACTGATGACAGATTTAGATATATTTTCATAAACCTTTCATTTGCCACATCAATAAACAGCACGGCAGGGCAAAATATGTTTTCTAACATGGCAACCTTTAAAAAGTGAAAGGAGACAGAAAGACAGCTGAGAAAGAATCAAACGGACTTTTTGATGCATTTTACACACAGTACTGGTGCAGAATCTAGAAAATGTGGGAAACACTGGCATCATATGCAGTACTTACTTCTGAAGAAATTATGATGGCACCCTAAAAAAATGACTATGTACAATAATGGATTTCTATACATTTTACATCAGATGAAAACGTTTGTTGTAAGATTCAGATAATTATTTATTAAAAGTGAGACATTTTAAATGAGAACAAGAAAGAAAAGTATTTCTTTGTGCCCCCCTCTCCCTGTTAATGCCCTACCTGCCCCCCTGGCAACACTTTGCTAGACCCGCCCCTGCACAGTTACCAGCTACACAAAAAAGGATCCTGGTGTTATTTGTCTCTCAGAAACAGTTCATAACTTCAACTCATTTTTGTTTTGTCATGTTTTGTTCTTTACATTGTCTTTCTTCTATATAATTGTTAAACATTTAATAAATATGTCTACAAAAAGATTTTAAAAATCAGACATTTCACACAGACACCCAAATGATTTCTGACTGATGAAGGGGGCTGAAGGTGCCCTGCTCTTGCCCAGCTTCTGCTGCTCTCTCCCTGCTCACTGTCAGCAGCTGGCAGCCTCGGTCCTGCCTGAGACTCTTCATCTATCAGTGCCAAAGAATATGGGAAATAGCAACGCACAACATGCACATTACAAAACAAGCACATGAATCAGCATTACATTCATTAGTGAAGTGCTGACGTTCGTTCCTAAACTTTGGGCCTTAATTAACATCACTGTGAACTAATGTTTGCTTTGCTTCTTAACCAGTGAAGCAGCGAGGGGCTTTCTGAGGTTCCTGCTCGTAAATGCCCAAAATGAGTCGAGTATTTCTCTGCAACTACAAACTCTGTTTTCATCAGAGGTGTAAATATTACAGCACTGTGTCAGAGTCACTGAGGCTGGAACACAGAAAAAGGAAGTAGATGTATTTATTTTTAGACTTTATTGCCTGGAACCACTTTAAAAATACGCTTTGGGTCACAATTAACTGCAGAAACCAGGAATCCACATATGAACATTATCTGTGCAGAGATTTATGCTTCTGAAGGTAAACAGTGAAAACTTGCAGCACTAAATGCACAGATAGCCAGGCGTTTCACATTTTGGGACCATCTGCCAGTTTTCATTTCTTAGGTATTGAAGAGCAGAAATGATTGAATTTTATTTACATGCTTAAAAATGTTTGCTTTTGAATATTATTTGAAGAATTACCCACACACTCAGGCACTGTGGGCCTGTTTCCCTTTGCACAACCGAGTGTTGGAAACGGGCCTTTTCTCTTTAAACTCTGAGGGGCTGTAACTTTGGCTTCTATTGGCAGATTTGCATGATTGACCCTCTTTTTAAAATAGTTTTAGCCAAGAGAATCAAGCTAACATCACTGTTTTTACGTCAGCTCACGTCACACGAGCTGTTTCAAGAAAAGTCCTCCTGTCACACAGCAATGCCTACATGAATCCCACCACTCTGCTTAAATAATAATAATAATGTTTAGTGAAGCAGGTGAAGCAAAGGGCTGCTTTTAATAGGCTGGGAGACCCAGGTGTGCTGCTTTAGCTGCTGAGCCTCTCATGCTAGCCTCCATCTATAAGCTGGGATCACAGGAGCACTGCAGTCCTGACTAGATCAAGGATTGTTATTCATGCAGGTGACAAAAGTTTACATTCACAGAGTCATAGGATTGAGCCTGGTTTGAAAAGCAGCTGTTTAATGCAGCTGCTTAGAGTTCACACACAGTAGAAGAATCAGACTTGAGTCACATTTCAAACACTGTAAAAATACTCAGCAAGTAACAATGAAAACAGCACAGACTCAGTATATCCTGTTCAGTCCTGTGTTTGATATGAATGTGCTGTTCAGAGAGGATCTCATGTCCTCTTTTACAAAGCCTTTGTTTCATGATGTTTGTGTATAAATGAATGTAGGTGTGTTTCTAAGTGTGAAGGAGCCCTGGGAGAAAAGACTGAAGCTTGTGCCAAAGAACAAACAGGAAAGAAAGATCAGCATTAATGAAGACGAGCACAGAAGGAGCCCAAGCACGTGTTGCTTTTTCAGATTTCTCTAAAAGTGTGTGTTCATTTGTTCCATCCTTCACAACAAACAACAGCTGACAGACACACATGCACTCTGTGTCACTTCACAGGGGCTGATGAAAGTGGACACAGTAAAGGGAGAGCTGGACCTGCTCTACACATCCTGCACTCTGTTAACAGACTTTATTCTGCAGCATCAACAGATAAAAATATATGAAGATATAGAAACGTTTAACATTGTGACTGTTCACATTAGTGAAGCTGTTACTTTGCTGCCAGGTGGGAAAAGAAGCCTAAAGCTGAGTCTGATTAAACATCTGCTGCACCAGAGAGTTTCATGGCCCTGCTTTATCCTGTGCTTGCTGACCACCTCGTCCTGAAACCTCTTCATCATCCTCACAGTTGTGTGAAGAAAGAGGGAAGCAGGTGGAAACCATCTGTGCTGCTGTGTTCACTTGTGTGTGTGCGTCTATGGTCATATCTAATGTGTACCTACAGACAAACACAAACACCTGGCATTGCACAAGAGTCTCTATGGAGCAACCTGCAGATGTCAGAGATGTGATTAGAGGGTAAAGTGGACTAGTGAGAGCATCTATGTTGTTGTTGTCTGCTGGGGGACAGCATCAGCTCCAGAGATGCATCAGGATCAGCAAACTAATCTGCAAGGCTGCAAGTGTCACTGAAGGAGTTTGAGTCAGTGAGGGACTCAAACTCACACAGCTGGTCAAGAAGGCTCAGCAGCTGCTGTATTTCCTGAGGAGGCTGAGGAAATTTGGTATGTTGGCCAAGATCCTCAGCAGGTTCTACAGCTGCACTGTGGAGAGCAGCCTGACAGCTGCATCACTGCATGGTACGGCAGCACTACTGCAAACCGCAAATGCCTGCAGAGAGTGATAACAACTGTGGAGAAGATCATCAGGACCCCGCTGCCCTCTCTGCAGAGCAGCTACCATCACAGAGTCCAGAGGAGAGACACACCTCTGCCCTCGAGACGAAGGTTCAGAAGTGTGAAATGTAGAACATCCAGACTCAACAACTCCATCTTCCCCACTGCTATCAGACTCCTGAACAGCTGACCGACCTCAAACTGCAGTTTGCACATCAGGTCACTTTGCACACTAAGTTCATTTTGCACATTAAACTCCATGTACATCCATGTACATCGACATCTGCAGACCACACGTGTCTTCAGTTACTTATTTGTACTTATTTGCAGTTATTTATCTTTTTATTTTATTTTTTTAAGTTATTTTTTATCCTTATTTTATCTTTTTATTTATTCTTATCTTGTTCTTTTAACCATTATCTAACTTGGCATTGTGCACGGTGTGTTTAGATTCAGTTTAAATTCAGGGACACGGAGCCCCTGTTGATCCTCTACCTAATCACACGAGCCACGGTGTGAGAACGGGTGTGGGTCTCAATCAGCCAAGGTCTTGGGTGAACCCATTGTGAGATCTAGCCCCACGCTATCATGTGATTTCCTGTGATCAAATGTCCCAGGATGTGAGTGGGCGTTAAGACGTCCATGTCCCTCTTCAAGCAACTTAAAGAAGTCCAGACACTTTTCTTTCCAAGCTCCTTCAACAACATCATTCATAGAACAGCTTCCAGCTTCTTTTGCTCGGCTACAGTTTGGATGGATTTGCATTTAAAGATGCAACAAGACTAAAATGGTTAGGGTCAGGAGGTCAAAGGTCAGAGCTCCTGTGGGTCTGAGGGCGGCCTCACGCTGGAGAAGGATGAAGGAGTCTGACCTGAGCCAGTGTTTGACATGAACACATCAGCACTGCTGTCAGTGAGCCTAACGACAGCCGTTAGCATCATTTCAGTGTTTCAGTCATAAAAACACTTCCTGTCTCTGTGGTGGTTACAGTGACATCATGCAGTTTGTGCTTTGACCTCCAGAGGGCGACAAATCAGCACAGACAGAGAGCTCCATTCAAACTTTGCTGCCATCAGGAATAATTCTTCAAATATAATCATCAGTGTTTGAGCAGTTATGATATCAGGGACAATCTAGACATGTGTGACAATACTGAACATGTCACATGACACACCTCAAACATCATGTGATCCACTCTCAGTCTGCACTTTCATTCATGACTTCAACAGGTTGAAATGAGCTTTGAAGAAACATCAGTTCAGTGCTGAAATATTTAAACGCTGCAGGAAGAACAACAACAAAGTGATGACGGATGTTTGTGCTTCAAACAGGAAAACCAGCAGAAATAAATCACAGCCTGCCAGAGGTGTGGAGTTTCCGAGGTGCAACTGAACGCAGCACAGTGTTCCAATGCTCCTGATTGTCCTCAAACGTCTCTTTGGGTGTTTCCTTCCTGCTCAAAGTTTTCTTTCACTTCCTGAACTTCGTGGAGTGGAGCTTGTTGTTGGTGTGTGAAGAAACTGTAAGTTTGCTTTGTTTCCTCCTTTAACAGTTTGTCTTTAGGAACTTTACTGTTTGTTCAGCTCGTGTTTGATTTCTTCACACAACAAACTGTGTGTGTTTGTATTTCCGGTCTCTCCATTAAAGTCAGTGTGTAATGTTTCCTGGCTAACATCAGCTGTGTGCAGCTTAGTTCAGCACAAATCTGCCGCTCCATAGTTCACGGTAACGGACTCACAGCTGGACCAACGAGGCCGAGTGTGTCCGCCACTCTGAGCTACGTTCGTGTTTGTGTACTTGTAGTTTGTACTTTGAGTTCACTCAGAGCCCACAGAGGACGCAGCGTACGTGATGACGTCACAGCCCTTTACCTCCTTTACTGTCACTGTGATTAATATTTACACACGAGACACCTGCAGAGCTCTGACGCTAAGCTAGCACACAGCATGCTAACACTAAGCTAAAGCTAGGCTAGCCAAGAACCCAGAGTGAGGTTAAAGCTAGTGATGGGCAGATGAAGCTTCATGAAGCACTGAAGCTTTTCATCCAATTGGTTCACCCCAACGCGAAGCTTCTTGAAGCTTCATTTGCTCTAGTAGGACACCTACTGGACGTAAAAATATTAGTTGGCATGAATTTGAAGAGTGTGGCCTTTTTGCACACAGCCTGTAAATGTCAACAACAAAAGGAGTGTGTAAAACATGTATATTGTAGTGATGCAGTGTACTGTGTATATTTATACTGGCAGTATGGAACATGATTATTTGGAAATGCCTAAAATGGAAATGATCATATACTGTGAGGTGAGGTGTGGACAGTGGTTGTGCTTTTGTAACATTGAGGCAAGGACAGTGATTAGTGTTTAGGGGACACATCATTGGTTTTTATTAAAAAGAAACAGTTTCTCCACTGTGGCAGGTCGTAGGCGATTTTTTTTTTCTAAACTGTCTCTAACTCTCACTAACCGCAACTCTGCATCAAACGCCCACATTTTGTCTGAGGGGTTTATATCGCTGTCATAGCTCGCGGCAAAGTTCGAACCGCTTCCTGAACCAGTCACGTGGTACAGCCGGGCAGCGAGGCTTCGGACGTCATCATTTTCAGCTCCTCCCATAAATGAAGCAAGCCTCGATACGCGCTTCGCGGAAACGCCCCCTCCATTACTCGACACACGCTTCGAAGCCTCGATACAGAACGTCACATCACTAGTTAAAGCTGAGTAAACACTGACCCCAGACCAGCACCGTGATAAAGTGAGCTGCTGCTGCTGAACTTGAACAGGTAACAAAGTGATGAGCAGTCAGGCTGCAGGTTTCTACCTGTTCATGTTTCTACAGTAGAATCACTTTGAAGTGTCTTTGTGCTGTTTCATCTTTGATTTGTGTTCATAAACACTCAGAGAAACATCACGTGACCTCATCAGGATCTGTGTTGGTGTGTGGGGCTGTACCTCAGCTTTATGTTGTTACATGCTCATTTGTTCATTTTAACATCAAAGTAATGTTATGAGGAGTAATGAAGTAACGTACTCCATTACTTTTAATCAAAGTGTTCTGTGTAATATGTGTAATAATGACTGTTTTGAGTAATGACCAACACTGATCACAACAAAGAGGAAATGCCTCCAACATGCACAAACATTTGAGCCACAACATGCAGTTAATGTGCACAAATGTCTTTGATATGCTGCTCAGTGATGGTGGTGACTGTCAGAGCAGAGCTACTGAGAATCAATAAGTAATATCAATGATGGGATCAGAATCACTAAATTCTTCTCATCCCTGTCAGTATCATACATGTGCTGTATAATGTGATAAATGTAGAGGTGCTGGCTGTTCTCTCACTCTGCTGTTTAGCTGTAAAGGACGCCTCCCTGCCTTTGTCTCATTCATGACCTTTAATAGTCTCTTCTAACATGCAGAGATCTGTATGATCTGTTTCATAGAGTCTAACCAGCCTGTACAGGTAACAACAACAGTCACTGCATCACTGACACACAAACGTCATCTCTGTCAATAACAACATTCATACATGGAATAAAAACACATCAGTGGATCATTGCTGGAGCTGATGTTTGTGCTCCTGGTGCAAAGGCTCTCAGTTTCCTCCTTGAAATAACATCAGTGGTGGGTCAGCGACATGCTTTCTTTCCCTCTCAGGTTTAAATATCTGGGACTCTCCACCGTTTGGTTTTAGAGCTGAAGAAGCTTCTCAGATGAAACGTCTTCCAGAAACTTAAAGACGTCTCTTTTCTCTCCAAGCTCCTTAGATCACATGACCTGGATGACTGAACCTACAGACATATTGACCTGGTTTCATGGTCACATGACAGGTCAGAGGTCAGCGACTGTAACTCAGTTCCTCCTGTTAATGTGAACTCACTGAGTGTTTGTGGTTTACCTCTCAGACTGACTGAAGATGATGATGGAGGAAGAGGAGGACAGAGCAGAGTCTGCAGGGTCCAGCTGTCCGTCTGTGAGGAGTGACCGGTCCAAAGGTTATAATCCAGACTTCAGTGGTGAACCTGGAGCAACGAGGTCAGAGAGCTGAACTCACTGAGTAACAGAAATAATTCTGCACTGACATTATAATCAGTGTTGACTCTGGTTGATTGTCTGACTGTGTTTGTGAGCTGAGAGGAAATGAAAATGAGTTTGTAACAAAAATCAGTTTTGTCCAGTTTTCCTGTAAAAAGCTGAACTCTAATCTAAGAGGATGTTACTGACAGGAAACAGCTGCATTATCTGCAGTCTGTGTGATCACAGCTGCTTCAATCATGTTTGTGTCTGCAGAGGTCAGAGGTCACAGTCTGCAGGGTCCAGCTGTCCGTCTGTGAGGAGTGACTGGTCCAAAGGTGGAAATCCTCCAGACTTCAGTGGTGAACCTGGAGCAACGAGGTCAGAGAGCTGTGATGACTCCTTTACATGTTTGTGTTTCCTGGATAAATATGACCTGAAACATCCTCAGATTGTTACAAAGATTCATTAAAAAGAAAACAATGAAAGAGAAAAGATCCAAATGTTCGACTTGGTCATTTGCTGTTTGAGGACAGTGATGCTCATATCTGTGGGGAAAGTGTGACCTGAGTGGGTTCATGTTTGTCTTTAAAGAACAGAGCTGCTCTGATTCTCTTTGTGTCTGATCTGTTAAACAGTCTGAGAGGTCACACAGAGACCCAGCAGCTAAAGCCTGGATCATACTGGCTGCTGTTACTCCATCAGGACAACACTGAACCACAGTGGTGTGGATGTAGTGGATAAATCCCACCATACTGATGCTCAGAGTTAACCACAGGGAACAAAACCAGATGTTACCTTCAGATTGTGACCTTTGGAGTGGACGATGCAGATTTCAATAGAGAATAAATGTTGTTGTTTTTCAGCTGTGAAGAAAGAATCTAATTTTCTGAACTTAAGAATTTATGATGCTGGAAACAACATGGAGACTATAACACAACATTTCCACTGTGTTCATAGAATGAATGTAAAACTGTCAGACATTCATTAAATATGCAAAATGTCTACAGAAGCATCAGAGGGTCAGACGTGAAGCACTCAGTGATTTTGATCAAATGACTCATCAGTTATTGATCTGTACTACACTGATCTACCACGTTAGTAAAGCTGGTGTTCTGGTGGTGGAGGGAGACTCGGATCATGTTCTGGTTTTGGAGCAGTGATCTGCTGATGGTTCAGTTTGATGAGCTTCTTCAAAATCATCCCTGACATCACCACTGAAAGGACGTCCATGAAAACAGACTGAAAATTACTGATATCTTCACAATCTGAGAGTTTAAAACTTGACAGACTTGATTCAGATGAAGTTATTTGAGCAGAAACTCCTGGATCTTTATCCTGTGTTGATCTAATCCTTCATGGTTCCTCCACAGAGTGGAGCAGCAGAGCTCAGAGGTTCCCAGTGGTCAGTCTGCCCAGCAGCATCAAACACAGCTGGACTCCATATTTATGGTCTGTACATGTACAACAACTACTGTTACATCTGTTCTGTTCACAGTCATCTCCATGCTGCTCTTTGTAGACCAGTGGATCGTCAGTGTGTCCAACATGGATCTGATGTTTGGCTCCATGATTTCAGTCTGATTGGCTCATTCATAAATATTCTGTTCCAGCTGCTGGAGGACAACATCATCACTTTTGTGAAGAACGAGCTGAAGAAGATCCAGAAGGTTCTGAGTCCAGATTACCCAGAATGCTTAGAGAGTCAGAGGAGCAGCAGCAGAGAGGCATTTGTGAAGATCACAGTGGACTTCCTGAGGAGAATGAAGCAGGAGGAGCTGGCTGACCGTCTGCAGAGACGTAAGAGGATTTATCTAAAGATTTAAGCTGCTGGATAAATGAACATTTTCCAGAGATGGAAGATGGAGCAACATGTTTTAAAGATTAGTTCTTTTTGGAATTGAGTGTTTATTTTTCTTCTCATTCAGAACTTCAAGCTGCAGTTTGTCACCGTAACCTTAAATCCACCCTGAAGAAGAAGTTCCAGTGTGTGTTTGAGGGCATCGCTAAAGCAGGAAACCCAACCCTCCTGAATCAGATCTACACAGAGCTCTACATCACAGAGGGAGGGACTGCAGAGGTCAATGATGAACATGAGGTCAGACAGATTGAAACAGCATCCAGGAAACCAGACAGACCAGAAACAACCATCAGACAAGAAGACATCTTTAAAGCCTCACCTGGAAGAGATGAACCAATCAGAACAGTGCTGACAAAGGGAGTGGCTGGCATTGGGAAAACAGTCTTAACACAGAAATACAGCCTGGACTGGGCTGAACACAAAGCCAACCAGGACATCCAGTTCATATTTCCATTCACTTTCAGAGAGCTGAATGTGCTGAAAGAGGAAAAGTTCAGCTTGGTGGGACTTGTTCATCACTTCTTTACTGAAACCAAAGAAGCAGGAATCTGCAGCTTTGAAGACTTCCAGGTTGTGTTCATCTTTGATGGTCTGGATGAGTGTCGACTTCCTCTGGACTTCCACAAAACTACAATCCTAACTGACCCTAGAAAGTCCACCTCAGTGGATGTGCTGCTGATAAACCTCATCAGGGGGAAACTGCTTCCCTCTGCTCGCCTCTGGATAACCACACGACCTGCAGCAGCCAATCAGATCCCTCCTGACTGTGTTGGCATGGTGACAGAGGTCAGAGGGTTCACTGACCCACAGAAGGAGGAGTACTTCAGGAAGAGATTCAGAGATAAGAAGCAGGCCAGCAGGATCATCTCCCACATCAAGTCATCACGAAGCCTCCACATCATGTGTCACATCCCAGTCTTCTGCTGGATCACTGCTACAGTTCTGGAGGATGTGCTGGAAACCAGAGAGGGAGGACAGCTGCCCAAGACCCTGACTGAGATGTACATCCACTTCCTGGTGGTTCAGGCCAAAGTGAAGAAGGTCAAGTATGATGGAGGAGCTGAGACAGATCCACACTGGAGTCCAGAGAGCAGGAAGATGATGGAGTCTCTGGGAAAACTGGCTTTTGATCAGCTGCAGAAAGGAAACCTGATCTTCTATGAATCAGACCTGACAGAGTGTGGCATCGATATCAGAGCAGCCTCAGTGTACTCAGGAGTGTCCACACAGATCTTTAAAGAGGAGAGAGGACTGTACCAGGACAAGGTGTTCTGCTTCATCCATCTGAGTGTTCAGGAGTTTCTGGCTGCTCTTCATGTCCATCTGACCTTCAGCAACTCTGGACTCAATCTGATGGAACAACAGCAAACAATCTCTACATGGTCTAAACTATTTAACAAACTAAAACTTCAATCTCTCCACCAGAGTGCTGTGAACAAGGCCTTACAGAGTCCAAATGGACACCTGGACTTGTTCCTCCGCTTCCTCCTGGGTCTTTCACTGCAGACCAATCAGACTCTCCTACGAGGTCTGCTGACACAGACAGGAAGTAGCTCACAGACCAATAAGAAAACAGTCCAGTACATCAAGAAGAAGCTCAGTGAGAATCTGTCTGCAGAGAAAAGCATCAATCTGATCCACTGTCTGAATGAACTGAATGATCGTTCTCTAGTGGAGGAGATCCAACAGTCCCTGAGATCAGGAAGTCTCTCCACAGGTGAACTGTCTCCTGCTCAGTGGTCAGCTCTGGTCTTCATCTTACTGTCATCAGAAGAAGATCTGGATGTGTTTGACCTGAAGAAATACTCTGCTTCAGAGGAGGCTCTTCTGAGGCTGCTGCCAGTGGTCAAAGCCTCCAACAAGGCTCTGTGAGTAAATCTGTGATCATGTTTATTTTTAAAATGTTGATTAAAAGTGGTCATAGATTTCTTCCATGACAGATCCATGTCCTAAAACCATGAGACAGCGTAGTTGTATAGTATAAAAGAAAAAAGGAGAACTTTTGACCACAATATTGTAACTTGAATGAACTTTTGAAACAGCCTTTAAACATAAAATTTATGAACAGAATCGGTGACAAAGGGCAGCCCTGGTGGAGCCCATCACCCACCGGAGTTATTACTATCCAACGTATTGCCGGCTATGCCAACCAAGCTCTTGCAATGGTTGCAAAAGGATCGAATGGCCATAAAATGTTTCTCAGTTTTATTATTTTCAGTCACATCTGTTTTTGATTATTAACTGAATATTTTAAAATTCAGGCTTTTTATGTTATACAAAACATCATATTTTCTTATGATGTCTTGTATTGATTCTGAAGGAATAGTTTTCATCAGTATCGCAGATACCAGCCTGAATTTTACTTTGTATTGGATCAGAAAGGAAATCAGTGGCATCACACATCACTTACAGCAACTTCAGTACCTCTTCATTTTAATAAACTGGGGGGAGTTGCACCAAGATTCAGTATGAGATAAAGAATTATTTTTAACTGTAAGGTTGGAGAAATCTGTTGTTGGAAATTGGAAGAACAGGTCATCTTAAAAATCACTGCATTGTAGTTTTATTCAGGCCCCTTCAATCTGTGATCGCTGTTGCTTTGCATTGTAAATGCTACTATTACAAAAGTCACAAATATTAGTGTATGTGTGTGTTGTTGGGTAATAAACCAAAAGAACAGAATCTACCAGCACCTCACTGATTTCTGCTTAAAAACAACAAAAAAGCAATAAAGCTCTGATTTGTTTGGTTGATCTTGTCTCCCTTCCACCTTGATTTCAGACTGAGTGGCTGTAACCTGTCAGACAGAAGCTGTGAAGCTCTGTCCTCAGTCCTGAGCTCCCAGTCCTCCCATCTGACAGAGCTGGACCTGGGTAACAACAACCTGCAGGATTCAGGAGTGAAGCTTCTGTCTGCTGGGATGAAGAGTCAATACTGCAAACTGGAAACGCTGAGGTCAGATCAAGCAATATCGATTTTTTTTTCATCAATTAACATCATTTAATCAATTTCATTTGGAAAAAATTAACAGTGTTTATGTTTTGTTTTTTTAATGAATCCATCCAAATCACACTAAACTGCCACATTTGTCTTTTGTAACATGAGGCAATAAGGATTCCAGCATGTCCTGAAACAGTGTTGAAATATTGTAAATGTAGTAGCTCCTCATGGCACCATGAATATACTTTAACACAAGTGTTTCATGTCTTCTTGTCATCCTTTCTTCAGACTGAGTGGCTGTAACCTGTCAGACAGAAGCTGTGAAGCTCTGTCCTCAGTCCTGAGCTCCCAGTCCTCCCGTCTGACAGAGCTGGACCTGGGTAACAACAACCTGCAGGATTCAGGACTGAAGCTTCTATTTTCTGCAGTGGAGAGTCCAAAGTGTACACTTGGGATTCTCAGGTCAGGATTCAGTCTTTTCTGATGATGATTTAAAACCTGAGTCAGGTCGATAAATGGCTTACTCATTTACAACAGACATGATTTGTCAAATCACCTTATATCTAACCCAAAGGTCCTGTGTTTTACTACTTTGATTTTTTAGTAAAACACAGGACCTCTTAATATTTATCTAAGAGACCATATATAATTTTTTTCCCTGGATCATGTGTGTACCCTCCTGGTTGGAGCTCCAGCAGCCTGTATCAGTGAATGGGACTTTAAATGAAATTGCTGCCCCTGTCAGGAAGAGGTCTGAGTGACACACAAAACAGAAAATATGAGCACTGCATGTGTCTGAGGCTACTCGGATACAGACCTGAATGAGACACTAACTTTGTCTCTGAGAGATAACTTTTATTATTAAATACACTTCATTTCTCATCTGTGTAGAGAATGTAGAGTTTGACATGCTAATATTACAAAATGAAAAATCACACTGAGTCACAAAGAAATTGTTTTGGAGTATTTATGGTTCAGCTGATGAAATTGTTCAAACAAACCAGTAATTTACACCGAAACAGCACAAGTGAAACTTTTTCGAGGGACTTACACTAAGCTTGTCCTGGTACACCTGTAGAGCCCAGCTTCTATGGACCATGAGCTTAAGTTCTGTGCTGCTCTGATTTATTGCCTGTGCTGTCTTTCAGTTCAGCTTTGTCGAGTCTCTGGTAGGATTTCTTTTACATG
Source organism: Copadichromis virginalis (assembly GCF_057382275.1). Taxonomy (NCBI): domain Eukaryota; kingdom Metazoa; phylum Chordata; class Actinopteri; order Cichliformes; family Cichlidae; genus Copadichromis; species Copadichromis virginalis. The sequence continues at coordinate 6,476,566 of NW_028188589.1, forward strand.
ACCTGTGTAAAAACAAAACAGGAAACACATTAAGCTGAAGTAAGATGCACAATTTGAAAAATGGGGCACAAAAAATGTTGCTGCTTTCTGGAAAGTGCGTCTAAGAAGACCCAATGGAGAAAGTGAAGAGAAAAATCAAAGATTAAGAAGAAGAAAATGGCAGAGGCAGTTTCTCTTGGACTGCCTGCAGATGGGGTGAGACTCTAGAAACAGGGATGATTGGAGAAAATGCAAAGAGGCCATAGGATAAACCAGGAGATGAATACTCTGGTGTTCTGGGGATAGTGGGAGTGAGAGGGAGAGATGCCAGTAAATGATTTCAAGGATAAATTTGAGAGAATCAGAGCTAAGAAACCAAAGCAAGTGGGGAACTACAAACATATGGACAGACTCATAATTAGGCCAAAGACACATTAAAGCAATTATTACAGGTTTAGAAACAGGGATGGATATGAAGGAGCTTAGCATGAATTTGCATTGAGGAAAGAATAGCAACGAGCATCAGAGGAAACAGTTAGGAAAACTAAAAGGATGTACTGGCAGGAATACTGCAGTACTTTAGGAAGAACTACCGTATTTCCCAGACTACAGAGCGCACCTGAATATTAGCCGCACAAGCTAAAATCAGGGGAAAATCCTGTTTTGTACATACATTAGCCGCACCTGACTAAAAGCCGCAGGTGTTTCAATGTTGACTCATCATATGTAAGAGAATATGCACAAAGCGAATTGTCAGGAAAGAGATGGCTGTTTGGAGACACACCCCTTTTATTAATATTTTGAAAAACAAGTTATGGGTACATATTTGCATAACTTTTTAGGTATATGTACAAGTAGCGGTAATTACAAGTACAAAACATGTGCTGTGCTTCATAAATGAGTAACAAATGTAGTACATAACAATAACCTACAGCACACCAGAACAATTGATTCGGACTACCTTTTAGGCTCAGGTGCAGTGACACAGCTTTAACAAGAAGAAAAGTCAGTCATTCACCACCATCTTCCTGCGCACTAAAACCACCAAAGTCCTCTTCTCCAGTGTCGGAAACAAACAGGCTCAGGGTGGCTTCGTCATCCACTCTCAGCTTCTTTCTTTCGTTGTCACTTTCAAAACCAAAGAAATCCTCGTTGTCAGTGTCAGAGTCGAACACCCTCAGAAGGGCCGTGGCAGTGTCCTCCTCTCCATCATGCAGCATTCAGCCCTTCGAAATCTGTTGGTGATCGTGGATGTTTTCACACTTTTCCACGCTGTCAGAATCCAATGGTGGAGTTGGGCATAACTTGCTTTTTGCAAGTTTATCGCCGCTCATCATCCAGGCCTCCAGCTGAACGGGTAGCGCTACTTTGAAGTTTGTTTTTTGCGCTACCTCGTACTGCACTACGTTGCCTGACGGATGGACATGTGACCAACATACCACTCTTGAACCCCGATCCTTCCGCCAGGCAACGTAGTGCCGTACAACAGCGGAACAAACAAAACAAATCCGCTCATGGACAATCCATAGAAAAGCCGCACCTGACTAAAAGCCGCAGGGCTCAAAGCTTGTGCAAAAAGTAGCGGCTTATAGCCCGACAATTACGGTACACCAGTTCAGAATGTGTGGAGTACAGTTAAGAACATGAATGCAGACAGGAAACAACAGCAGCTGTTGTAAAGTAAATTCAAACTCCTTCATTAAATGCAGCTGGTTGAGTTGAAAACAATGGAGAATGATTGTGTTACGTTGTTTATTCTCTATAGAAATGGAGCAGGAGTGCATGCAGAGCTGGACGTGGGCTGTATATACATGCGTGTATCTGTTTTGTCTGTGAGCAGAGAAAACAAAGCGCTGGAAATGTCATATTGAAATGTTAAATCAGGAAAATCCTGGAGAAGAGGATAGTTCTAATGTTCAGTTTGTAATGTTGAATTCAACACAGCTCTTAAATGCATAAAAATGACTTCACCTGACGTCAGACTGAGCAATCGGATTAGCTACTGATATTGATTTAACCCTTTAAGACCTACCATAGAACCAAGTCCGCCAGAGCTTATATTATATTTTTACATGCTGTAGAGCCATTTTTGGGAGCATTTCAAGTTGCTATACATCAATACAACCATTACAGCCTAAATTTTAATAATATGTATGTATTAAGTGCATAGTAATTACATAAATTGCAAAAAAGTGCAATAAACTACAAAAAAATTGAAAATCGTTTTTGTTTTTTTAACATATATTTCTAGTTAGAGAAATTTAAGAGGCTTATCCCTCAAAACTGTAAATACAAAAAAGTTGCACAAAATAGTTTCCCACCTCAGGAAATTTATTTTGAGTGCCTTCATAGTTTTATTTTTGAAATACACCAATTTTTATATACTGCAGGAAAAACGAAAATAAATATTATACTGCAAATTTGCAAAATAACAGCATATGCATCAAAATAAACTATTTCCAGCAGAGCAATATGAGTCCTAAGCATATGTGGAAGGAAACTGTAACCTAGGACAAGCTGATGGCATAAGATGTAAATACAACTCCTATGGTTTCATATGCAAAAAAAATTATTGCGCTAGCTCACGTGATTACAGTGCTACCGGGATTTAAAAATAGTTGCGCAAAACGGAGTGTGCCCACTCTGACCAGTTTTAAAGGGTTAAAGCAAGAAAATATGGTATTAGCATTAGATGCCAATTCCTATTAACCTTAAATTAGCATTACCTGCTAATGGCAGTCTACTTAGCATTAACTCCTCACTAATGTAATGCTAATTCACATCAAATTATCTTTAGCTTTAGCATTAGCTGCTAGCTTCAGCCTACCTAGCACTAGCTGCTCACATTGTTAAAAGGGAAGAGAAAACGATATTAGCATTAGCTTGTAATAATTATTCACCCCTAATTAGAATTAGCCACTAATGGCAGCATACTTAGCATTAACTCCTCACATCGTTATAATGCAAATGATGCTAACTTGCATTAAATTAGACTGCTGTTATTAGCTAATGCTATTTAGCAGTAGCTGCTCACATTGCTATAAAGCAAAGGAAAACGATATGAGCATTAGGTTCTAATGCGTATTTGCCTTAAATTAGACGTAGGTGGGCAGCACGGTGGCACGATGGTTAGCACTGTTGCCGCACAGCAAGAAGGTCCTGAGTTCAATTCCACCATCAGGCCGGGGTCTTTCTGTGTGGAGTTTGCATGTTCTCCCCGTGTTTGCGTGGGTTCCCTCCGGGTACTCCGGCTTCCTCCCACCGTCCAAAGACATGCAGCTTGTGGGGATGGGTTAATTGGATAATCCAAATTGCCACTAGGTGTGAATGTGCGAGTGAATGTGAGTGTGAATGGTTGTCTGTCCCTGTGTGTTAGCCCTGCGACAGACTGGCGACCTGTCCAGGGTGTACCCCGCCTTTCGCCCTATGACAGCTGGGATAGGCTCCAGCGCCCCCCGCGACCCTGAAAAGGATAAGCGGAAGCGAATGGATGGATGGATGGATGGATAGACGTAGGTGCTAATGGCGGCCTACTTAGCATTAGCAGCTCAGATGTTGTAATGCTAGGGAAAAGAGTGTTAGCATTAGCCGTTCACAATGTTATAAAGTTAAGGGAAATAGTGTTAGCATTAGCTACTCACATTGTTAAAAAGTGTTAGCATTAGTGCATAATGCTAATTCACATCAAATTAGCATTAGTTAATAACGGCAGCCTATTTAGCATTAGCAGATAATGTTGACCTTGGCCCACTGGAAAAGTTCAGAACTAAAGATTTAGGAGTGTTTCTCGATAGCTCTTTCTCGTTTGAGAAACAAATAAATTCTGTTATTAAAACCAGCTGTAAGGTTTATATTGTTGATTGTCATTTATGCTTAGAAATATTTACTCATATATGCTTAGAGTTGTATAATCGATTGCATGATGATAGAGGTTTGATCCTGAGTAGTCTGTAAAGACTCTGTGTGCCTTCCAGAGTGCTCTGGCATGCACACACCACTTGGGGCCATGAGAGAGGTCGTACCCTCTCTTACTGATTTATGGTGTAGGACAGGGGTCTCAAACTCAATTTAGCTGGGGGCCGCTGCAGGCAGAGTCTGGGTGAGGCTGGGCCGCATTAGGTTTTCCACAAGAAAGGCATGGTTAAAAAAATTCCAATCCTCTCAAATCTCTTTATTTTTATTTTTTAATACAAAATATGAAAAATAAATAAACAAATTAAGAATTAATAAGAAAATAAATCAATCTGTAATACATAAATAAAATAATAAGATATTTTTAGTCAGTGAACTTGTGTGTATCTTTCAGTCTTCTATATCTGCTGTATTTAGATTGAAATGTCTGTATTAACAGTTCTATAACCTTCTTCTGAACATGAATGGAACACTGGAGAAAATGAACTGTTCTTCTGAACATGGCTTCTCTTGCCTACTCCTTGCTGCTAGAGACCTGGCAGCGTTTCCTCTCGCATAGCCGAGCCAGATTTGGCCTGAGGGAGGAAGCAGTTGCGACCCTCAGTATGTCTTGAAGCTGATCATCCGTAAGTCTGGACCTGTACTTGGACTTATTGAAGTTCAAAGTGGAGAAGAGCTTTTGGCACAAGTATGTGCTACCAAAAAGGCACATGGTCCGCTTGAACATTCGGGAAAGCCGAGGGAAACTAGGGCTCAATTCTCTCAAAAATTGTCCAAGCTTGTCTGCTTTTCCACTCACCTCCCTGAACTTTGCTTTGAGTTCAGAGTTGCACTGCAGCTCAATGAGCTCCATTTGAAGCACAGAAGGGGCATCTTGCACATTAAAGGAGAAGGGGTCCGCAAAAATGTGAAAGGTGGCTCTGTGTGTCTTGAAGTCAGCAAATCTGTGGTCAAATTCCTCCTGTAGCCTCAAAATGACATCAACATACTCGTCAGCACTGAATGGTGTGCCTGCATCCACGAGTGCCTTGCATGCTGGGAAATGGCAAAGGTTTGTCTGAGAGAGCTGAGCTTTCCAGAGCGCCAGTTTTGTGGAGAATGCTCTCACGTTGTCATAGGCAGCACTGACAAGTTGCCCCTGGCCTTGTAACGTCTTGTTCAGTACATTAAGCTCATGTGTCATATCAACAAGAAAAGCTAAGTCCATGAGCCATTTGGGATCAGTTAGCACAGGAACACTAACTCCATCCTTCTCCATGAAGGCTTCACTTCTGCTCTCAACTCAAAAAGTCTCTTTAATACATTTCCCCTGCTGAGCCAACGTACCTCAGTGAAGTCGAGCACATCCCCATATTCTGACTCCATTTCCTCTAAAAAAGCACAGAACCTTCGGTGCTTTAAGCCCCTGGATCTGATTTGGTTGATGCATTTCACAACAATAGACATCACATTGTCAAACTTCAGGCATTTGCTGCAAAGGACCTGCTGATGGATGATGCAGTGCAGAGCAATGGCCTCCTCCACGCCTTCCTCTTCCAGTTTGTTTTGTGCCACCAGTCCATGTTTCCTCCCTGTCATTGATGGCGCTCCATCTGTTGTTATTCCAACAAACCTCTTCCATGGCAAACCAACATTCTCAATGGCATCACACAGCTTGTAAATATCTGCTGAGCGGTGGTCTGGCCATGCATTGGAATTACTGTGAGCAGCTCCTCCATCACTTCAAAACTGTCATCAACACCACGGACATACATTGGGAGCTGGGCAGTGTCGGTGATGTCTGTGGTCTCATCAAGAGCGACTGAGTATACACTGAAACATTTGGCTTTCTCACACAGTTGGTCATAAATGTCACTTGACAGGTCAGAAATGCGATCTGCTGCGGTGTTGGCAGAAAGGCTGATGTTGCTAAACTGACCTTTCTTTCCCGGACAGACTATATTTGCAGCCTGCAATATGCACTTTTAGACAAATGCACCTTCTGTGAATGGCTTCCCTGCTTTAGCAATCATCTCACTAACCACGTGGCTCCGACTGCTGCATTATTCTCTTTGGTTGCTTTCTTGGAGAAATCTTGCTGCCTCAGTAGATCTGTTTTAAGACTGGCAACCCGGTTCGCTCTCTCGTCTCCCTGGTATTTTGCATCCAGCTCAGCATGTCTAGTTGTGTAATGACGTTTCAAATTGTATTCCTTGTGCAGCGCAACTTTCTCTGTGCAAATAAGACAGGTCGGGGTGCCCCTGTGCTCAACAAAGAAATATTGCATTTCCCACTTTTCCTGAAATTGTCGGTGCTCATCACCAACCTTTCTCTTCACCGCAGGCTTTGAAAAAGACATGTTTGGGGCTATGTGACATTTATAATTCTACTTGGTGTCACTGTCGCATTGAAGTTTCAATCAAGCGTTTAGCCGACGGACGGGGAACGTCTCAACGCGTAGAGAACGTCATTTCTGCTTCTTTTTCTTGCAACCGTAGCACGGCGATCGGCAGATAAAAAGCCGGTAGCAGTCTCCTTTGTTTTTACGCTCGATGTTCATGTCTTTCATGACGACACGAACACCGTGGCGTTTGCAGATGGTAGAAAGTGCAGGGATAGCGAGCGCAAAAAAGGCGACTGCTCACGGCGCCGGGCTGTTGTTACAGGAGAAAGAAGCGGAAATGACACCGTGACATATAACAAATAACATCAGCTGTTTCTGATGTTAGTTGTTTTGACTGCTTTTACATTATATTGAAATATATGTAATGTTCATGTTTGCTGCAATGCAAACGCAGTGATGCAAATAAAAACATCGAGCCACAAATTACGGTGCGACCCTATAATTAGTCCGGGTTACCGGGGACTGTTGTTGCCGATGAACAGGTGTCGCTATGTGACTGCAGACTAAATTGGGCTGCATTGAGTTCATGACTTTTCTTTTATCCCGCCGCCTACGCATCACTGTGAGAGTTAATATGAGATCTCTCTCTGTGGAAAAATAACTTTAAATCCCACTGACGTGTGTATAAATCTATATACGTATAAAGTCCCGCTGGGCAGCAACTTAAAAAAACAACTTTTTTTGAAGTGTTGTGAACGCAGCGCGCTGGGGCGAATGTCGGCGTTTGCCCAATAGAAAGGAGGAAGCCAGCCAGGCACAGGAAAGAAAGAAACACTCCAGGGCAACGCTGCTGGAACTTTGACTCATTGAGAAATGTTTCCCTGCTTGCATCAAGCCCGGCTGGTGTCCCCTGAGATCCATATCCCACCCTGATTGGTGGGTTAATTCAGCTGCGCCCACAACACTGTAAAGTGTCATACATTATCAAACTAACATTACATTTTCATATTAAGGTGGGGCCAAAAACTATCGTCCTGCGGGCCGCAATTGGCCCGCGGGCCACGAGTTTGAGACCCCTGGTGTAGGAGGACACCTACTCTGTGTCTGGTTAAGTATAAGAGCCCTTTGTTAGGGGGACCGCTGGACTCTTAGCACCAGCTTTGGGGTCACAGGGTCACATCTGGAACACACACACACACACACACACACACAGACACACACACACACACAGACACACTCACGTACACACACACACACTCACACGTACACACACACACACACACACACGTACACACACACACACACACACACGTACACACACACACACACACACACACGTACACACACACACTCACGTACACACACACACAGACACACACACAGACACACACACACACACACACAGACACACACACACACACTCACGTACAGACACACACAGACACAGACACACAGACACAGACACACATACACACACAGACACATACAGACACAGACACACACACACTCACGTACACACACTCACGTACACACACTCACGTACACACACACACACACTCACGTACACACACACACACACACACAGACACACACACACAGACACACACAGACACACACACACACACACACAGACACACACACACACACACACACACACTATGCACAGACTGGTACTCTTTGTTCATACCTGTGTAAGACGTCATAATGAACTTGTGCATATTCATGTAAGCTCAATAAAGAGCAGTGTTACGAGGGAGCAGACGAGAGCGACTGAGGTCAAGTGAAGGAACGGCGCTGTCACAGTTCTCTCCCTCATCAATTGTCTGGTTCCAGCGGTGGGTCTGTGCTAGACGACCCATCACCAGCTTTTTCCACTGGTTACCAGTACGTGGTAGAATCCACTTCCAGATCTGGTTGTCTTTAAATCTGTGAATGGATTGGCTCCATCTTATCTCTCTTTAACAAAAGAATCCAAGTGGAGCCCTCAGGTCTGCAGATAAGCAGCTTCTGACCAGAACTAGACGTAAAAACAGAGGTGAGCTTTATCGATGGCTGCAGCCAAACTCTGGAACAGTCGCCCTTCACATCAGGTCGTCACCAACACTGGACATTTTTAAAAGCCGGTTGGAAACACATTTGTACTCTGTAGCTTTCAATCCTGACCAGTCTTTATAGTCATTACTGTGTATGTTTCCTATTTTCTCTCTACTCTGTGCAGCACTTTGGCTCAAGCTGTTTTTAAATGTGCTGATAAATAAATGTAGATTTCTTTGAATAAAACAGTGGAGCCGAGCTTTGAGCTCAGTGTGTAACAGTGTGTGTGTGAGAGCCATGTAATGTCCATGTGTGCATGCTGACTGTGCTGCTCTGACCCCCCTCCTCCTTTCAGGGTGGAGCCTGCTGGAGTCCGATGGTTGAGACCAGGTCTGAGGAAGTGTAAGTGTGTTTTTAATGGGATTCATGAAAACAAAGCAGCACACATTCAACCATCTTCATCATGTCAGGAGTCATCATCAAAGTGTCAATCAATGAACAGATGATGGATCAATAACTGCAGCTGGATTGTGTTTGTTCTCTCCATCAGATTCCTGTCAACTCACAATCGACACAAACACAGTGAACACAGAGCTCCAACTGTCTGACAACAACAGGAAGGTGACACATGTGGAGGAGGTTCAGTCATATCCTGATCATCCAGACAGATTTGATGTTTATCAGCTGCTGTGTAGAAATGGTCTGACTGGTCGCTGTTACTGGGAGGTCGAGTGGAGAGGAAGCGTTTATATATCAGTGAGTTACAGAAGCATCAGAAGGAAAGGATACAGTGATGACTGTTTGTTTGGAAACAATGATCAGTCCTGGAGTCTGATCTGCTCTGATGATGGTCCTCGTTATGTCAGGCACAATAACAGATCAACATCCATCTCCTCCTCCTCCTCCTCTGTCTCTAACAGAGCAGCAGTGTATGTGGACTGTCCTGCTGGCACTCTGTCCTTCTACAGAGTCTCCTCTGACACTCTGATCCACCTCCACACCTTCAACACCACATTCACTCAAACTCTTTATCCTGGGTTTAGGTTTTATGGCTGGTCTCGTGGTTCCTCAGTGTCCCTGTGCTGAGTGGAGTGTAAAGAGTGTCTCCTGTTACAGAAACACTCTGACTGTTGAACAGATAGTTCAGTCTGTACATGTCTGTCTCTTTCACTCACAAACACGTTTTCAGATTCATGGATTCAATCAGTTGATGTTTGAAACTCTTCTAAATGATTCCTTGTAAACTTCTTCAGTCACAAACAAACAGGAAGTGATGTCACATGTGTTCCTGTCCACACAGCAGAATGAGTCTATTGCTGACAGTGATGTACAAACAGAGTGAGCATTTCTGAGGCCCAAAATAAACTGAGTAGTTCACTGAATGAACAATGGACTGTGAGCTCAGTTCCTTCATCATTAGTATGGATTATATATGTATATGTATTATATTAGTATCATATATATCAGGTGCTGCTGCTTTCAGTCATTGTGCAAATGTGCTGTTTGTAAGCTTGTAAAGCTGCAGTCAGCTGAGACTGAAGAAGTCACCTGATCAGTGAGCAAACGTTTCTGAAAACGTCCAGATGAACAGAATCAACCTTTTGGGATCAGCCAGCAATGCAGCATCATTGTTGTTCAGCTTCAGAGGTTTGCAGGAATGAACTGATGACCAGAAACAGCTGCAAAGTCCAAGAAAATACCAGCTGGAGTTCAGCTGCATTTGAAGAAGTCAAAGAAAAGTAAGGATGGCAAAGGGCGACGTTTTCTTCCAAAGAGCTGCAAACATGGTCGACGCCTCATTAGAAGAATCATCTGGACATTTGTGAGGAACTCTAACCAAGAAAGCAACGTCACACAGATCCAACAGACAGTTTCCATGACTGCAAGTGTTGAGTGGAAAAATGCTACATTGCATTATTGCATCCTCTCACCACAGGAGGCGCTGTTGGCACCACTGATTGCTGATCAGCTGTTCTCTGATGATCTGATTGATACTGTGAATAACGGGACTCACTGAACTCTGTGACACAGTGAAGATTACAGAGTTTAACTTCACCCTTTAAGACTGACCACAGAACCAAGTCCGCCAGAGCTTTTGTTATATTTTTACATGCTGTGGAGCCATTTGTGGGAGCATTTCAAGTTGCTATACATCAATACAACTGTTATAGCCCTAATTTTAATAATATGTATGCATTAAGTCCATAGTAACTACATAAACTGCAAAAAAAACCTCTGCTCATCCATCTCTGTGTGTATCAGGATACATTTGGTTCATAATACACAGAAAAATCAGAGTTATTACCTGTAATAAATGTGAAAGATTCCTGCAGTGATAACCAGGCAGGACTGAAACACATCCAAGCTGTCACCACGGTAACAGCACCGCCCATCCACAGGTGAGGGGAGGAGCAAAAAGAGGGACTTTGACCATTTTATACTAAAAACACTCAACTAATGTTTCTAATATGAAACAAATAAGCCCACATTAATGTGAGCGTTTATTAAATAATAATAATGATGATTTCCTCCTGATCTCATTTCCACAGCAGAGAAAACTGTGGTGTATATTGAGGTGGAGGGTGTGGTCTGTGGCTCAGGTGTAGAGTGAGGGTGGGGTGCACCACAGCAGCATGCTGGGACTGCTGAGGGTGGAGGAGGGAGTGATGATGACATCAGAGCTGCAGCACAGAGACCAGTGAACACACAGTCTGTTCATCTTTGCATAGATACAATATACAGCACAATATTGAATGACAGACACGCTGTGGGAGCTTCCACAGATACACTGACGTCAGCATCCAGAGTCCTCCTGCTGCTCCCCCCTCAGAGCCCCGTGATCAGCACCAACACATTCAGTTAGATGACAGAGTCCAGCTGCAGCTAGAATCAGCTCCCCTCTGTGAACAACAGCACAGCGTCAGTGTTTCACACTCAGTGAAAGGAGGAAACAGCAGAAGAACACCATGTGTGCTACGTTTCCCAGGACACACTACAAACTGCACAAATACAGAGCAGCACGTGGAAGGACCTGGAGCTGCATTTACAGAGCTGCAGACAGCGTGATGTCCTGTATGGACAGGTGGAAGGAACCAAGTCCTCAGCTGGAACACTCGTGTTTGTCCACAGACAGGAAACACAGCAGGAAACTTCCTCACAGAAGTGCAGCTCATGGATAACACACTTCCTGTCAGTCAGAATGAGGCTGCAGCCAAACACAGAAAGGTGTTTTTGTCCAGATGAGCCCAGAGAAGAAACACGAGTGTTCACAGACATCAGAAGCTCAGAGAGGTGAAACATGAGGTTGGAGTCCTCGTCAGCATCCAGAAGAGCTGCTGTGAAACCCTGAGTACTCATGACAGACTCTGATGGCACAAACACATCATGATTCAAACAGAAAGACAAACATGGAGCTCCTGATCCTCCTGCATGAGAACAAGCTGACATGAGCGCTGTGTCTGAGAGTGTCTCCCTGTCACAGTGACAATAACACAGCTGCTGCTCACAGTCATTAAACTGACCTGAGGTCAGCTGTGCTCCTTACATATGAACCATGTGACCTCACATCAGTGCTGTGGATGACTGTAGTCATAGAAGAGTAGAGCTGTAGCAGGTGGTGTGAGGAGGAGGTGGTGTTTTCTAGTTAACGCAGTACTGAAACACTCCAGCAGAGGGCGCTGTTAAGTCCTTATTGTAACACAGTTACTGTGTGCAGTTAGACTTCATACATAATCTGCACTTATTTCCATCAGACATGCTGTCAGGAAATGATTGGTTTCTATTGATTCTACTTCCTGTTGACTCGTTTGATGACAGTGAAACAATCACAGCTGATTGTGTGATGATGTAAACTGTCACTGTTACATTCAGTGTGTGTGACATAATGTTAGTGCAGGCTGATAACAGCCTGGTTCTGTTAGAAACACATGAACGTGTCCATAGATCAGTGTGTGTTTAACATGAGAGCTTCAGCCCTGCTGATGTGTTAAATAAAGACATGCAGGAAAACTGATGAGACTCTGAAATAACTCTTTATATTTATAATGTAACTCTGCATCAAAAGAACAACAAAGGATCCCAGACAGGTTTCTGTGAACAAAGACCATTCTGATGTTTCTGTGTTTCTAACACTTTGACATTATTAGTAAACAGACTGCAGTGAGCAGCATTTATAAAGAGCTTCTATATAAAGATATGACAGCTGTTTGACAAGTTTATCACTCTGTGTTTGGACCTGATCAGTCCAGCTGTTTACTTGAAACATGTTCATTTACCTGTTCTGTTATATTCATGTTCTTGTCTCTGTTGAAAACACATTTTAATGTCCCTCAGATTTTTCTCCCAGATGAATAAATCTAAAAATGACACAAACTGACTGCAGCTACTTTTTGTCCTTTCTGTCAAAAACCTTCATGTGACTCATGAGAGACACGTTTCAGCTGTTTGTGACAGATCAGAGGCCAACAAGTCATTTATAACACTTTCCATCATTGTTTAAAGTTCTCAGTGTTTCTGTGTTGCTGCGTATAGGATCTCCCAGCATCATCACTGTGCTGTCCAATCATTGTGTGCGAGGTTACCCTTATAGTGCGATGTGTGTTTGCACAAAGAGAAGCATGTGTGTCAAATATAAATAAGCACAGAACAGAAACAGCTGCTCGTTTCTTCTGTTTAGAGTCAAGTTAGTGTTTTGTGTCTTTGTTTGAGGCCTGATGTCGAGCAGAGGTGTGTGTAACTGCACTGGTCTGTTATATGTGTGAAGTGTGTGCTTCTCTTCAGCATCATCTTTGTCACTGCTGATTCCTTTGTGTCATCATGTGTTGAGAAGAGAGAACAGTTATAACGGAGGAGCAAAAGGAAGCCCTGAAATCTGCATCAACAAGGAAGTGTTGGCTCACCAGTGATCCCAGCAGAGCCACTGGTTTGGCTCCAGTTGGTATAGATTCAATGATGTTGTTGCTACAGATACATGTCAGCATCTTTATTGAATTTAATATGAAGCAGAAATGGTGTCATTAGGAGAAGAAGAGGAGAACAAGTCCGGCGAGGAGGCAGCAGCTCTTAAAGATGAAACAGCAGCTCAGCCCTGAGCTCAGAGAGCTGCACATGAAAAAGCTCCTCAAGCAGATCCTGTCAGAGGTTTGTCATCAACAGGAGGAACTGTTCACATCATAGGATGAAGATGCTGTCAGCTGGATGAAGAAGGTTATTTAATGCAAACGTTCACACTGAAGTCAAATTGTTGTCGTGTTGAACAGATTCATGTACTGATCGTCTCCAGAATGTTAGAAGAGCTTCAATGAATCATTAGAAACAACTTACAGCTGCACAGCTGTGTCAAACACATCTGTGTGTCATTGTGGGATTGTTGTGTTTCTACATGTGACACACGTCTAAAACATGCACACAATCTGAACACAAACAGGGACTCATGTGTTCCCACAGCCAGATGCTGAGAGCCATTTCCTTGTAGTCCTGTGTCTACATACATGAACCATTAGATGTTATTGGAATGATTGTCAGCTCTGATAGTTTCATGTGTGTTTAGCTGGACGCTGTTTGATCCTCGACATGTTTAAAGGTGTCCAGTCCTGAGACACTGGGGCTGGAAACAGCTGTGATGTCATTGGACTGTCACACAGACAGAAGTGCATGAAGTGAGCAGCCGAGGAGCCGCTGATGTTTTGGATTCAACAGCATTTGAAAGGTCGACACAGACACATTTGCACACAGAAAGCTGAATCTGTCATATGCCACAGTGAACTCACTGTTCAGTGTTTTTCAGGAAGCTTCTTAACTGCCTCTGCTGCCAAACAAGCAGCTGATGTCCTTGAGAAGAAGCTGAAGAAGTCTTCAACAACAAATACAGGAAGTGGACTTTCAAATACTAGATTCACTTTAGACTCACAGAGAAATGACTCAACCAGCTGTGTTTGACTCCTTTGATTATATGAAAGGTCAGTGTGTGTCTGCACACAGACTGTTGTGTTGGACTGTTATTCAGTTGTCTGCTGAATGGTTTCAAATGTCTGCATCTCAGCTGTGATGAGGCTGGGGGTCATGGGAGGCCACCGTAGCAGCCTCTTCAACATCATGACATCATCATAAATGCTGCTGGACTGTCTGATGGGCTGACGGTGAAAAAGCCGTCGGGAAGGAAACAGAAGACATTTCAGAGGCTGCAGCAGATTTCTTTGATTCGGGGCCTTTTTCAGCTTTATTGGACAGAGCAGTGAAGATAAGTGACAGCAAAGCAGAGAGAAAGGGGGCGTGGCCCGGGTCAAAGCCAGGCCAGCTGCTCTCCACCTCGTGGCACATGGTCACCTGCTCATCCTAGTGAGCTCCACCAGCAGCCCTTTCACACACTTTACACTGTCAAACACTGTGTGTGGACCTCAGCTAACAACAGGCTACATTTAAGTCTGGACTACATGCTTTTATATTGTTTTTATTCCATCAGCAGCTCAACATCATGAGCAGCTTTGACATAAAGACATCAAACTCAAGCTGACTTTAAACTACTTTTAATACAGGGGCTCAAAAACAACAACATCTTTATTATATATCAGGACACAAAGTCATTTCATCTCAAAGGGAAACAGCTTTATTTGGAATAACCAGCACTATCAACTGGTTTGGGATCTCCACCAGTTTCATGTCTTTGCAGCTTCTCCAACAAAGTTCCTGTAAAATCAGCATGTTTGTCTTTATTGGTTTGATAGTGATTGATTATTCAGTCCCAATCTGCTGTCATCTAAAGAACAAAATGATGTTTCTATGAGTCACAAAGCTCCAGATGTTGTCGGCTTCACAAAGAAAACAAAGAACTTAAACACAAAGTGTTTGGAGCCAAAATGTTCCCAAGCTGCTCTTTTTGAAATGGCAGAGGTACAGTGGTGTCTAACAGCACACTGTGGAAGGCAAACATGTTATTGTTGGATGAAACTTCATGAATCCTTTGTAGATTTGAGCTGTTGGAGCCTTTCTTTTCTCTTCAGGTGTACAGATGCTGAGGAGGCAGGTGAAGCAGGTGGAGCTGTTGTGATGCTGGCAGAGGGTGTGTCTTAGTAACTCTGTGAGGCAGAACTGGATCCAACATTGTGGATGTGTTGATGTTGGAGCCATTAAGAGTCTCTGGCCACACTGTAGGATTTCCCTTTGATCCACTGTGGGGGCATTTTGGAGTCTGTCAGTGAAACTCTTCATGTTTGTGTTTGACTCCAGTTTATAGAAACAGAGAAATGTGTCATGCTTTTGTTCGGCCTCCACAAATACACACATTTGTTCATTGGTTGGACTTTTTGGAAGGAGACACATTGAAAACCATGTTAATAAGATCTTGTTGTTTCCTGTGGATCCGACACAGAGAGTGGACTTCAGACAGAAAGCGTGGAAGAGATTTTAGAGGCCGTGTGTGGCAACAGGAAGTTTCTGTGTGTTTGCTGATCTTACATGTGGAAAACAACACGTGATGTTTGTGAAGTTCTACAATGATCATTGTTCTCACAGCATTTTGAGTGGGAACAGTTCAAACTGGGAGTAGTGGGAGTTATTTACTGATTGAAACAAGCTGAATGTTTCTGTGACGATGAAGATCAGCAGCTCAGCTGATCAATGAACTGACATCTATCAGTCGTTTCATGAGATGAAGTCATCAGCAGACATTTGTTCTGACTGTGTGATGAATGTCAGAAGGTCAGGGCTCTGCTTTAGTCACTGCTTGATGATCATTGGCTCATTGTTGAATCCAGGGGCCCAGTCTGACCTCTGACCTTTGCTGCAGGTCTTCTGTGTTGTCTCCACTTTCATGTCTGATCTTCTGCTGTATCGTCCAAAATAAACATCTGGATCATTTCCAACACTTCAGCAGATCTTTAGTTTGGGCAGTGCAGCACAGAATAACACATATTGTACTATACTGCCCACTTCCTGATCTTATTGGATCTGTGTGTGAGGTTGGTGAAGGAAACACATGTTTACTGAGTGAGTCGCTGCCATTAGGAACTAGTTTTTCTATCACAGCCTGGAAATCACACAGGACCATTTCTGCAAGTGAAAAGTCGTCATTGGAGGAAAATCATTGTGTAGTTTGTGCGACTGAAGAATTGTCCCAACTACATGTGCTGCTGACCTTTGACCTTTCATTTAGGTGCACAGAGGAGTCTGTGGAAACATCCAGAACTGAGGCAGTGCTACAGATGCTTCAAATAAAGTGGTGTATTATTCATGTTTTCTATGGATCACATCCAGTATCCTGATCTAACGAGCCCCCTTTTTGTGGATTTTAGAGCCTCTGACTTTTGCTGCGTCTCATTTCAAGCACAAGAGCAAGAAGTGGATGAAGAAATGGGGCGAGTGGGGTCAGTGTGGTGCACGTCAGCTGTGCTCACACATGCTTTCACAAAGAACATGTGTGTTCACCGGCAGCATTAAGGTGCACTTTAGTCTTCATAATAATAAAGTATTCTGACTTTATTCTTCTGAATCCTCACAGTCATGTTGCAGCTCTGCTTTGCTTTAAGAAAATGTTCTACCAGGATGTTACTTTCCTAAACGTGTTCTCCAAATGTTCCAAAGACTTTGTTCTAAGTAGTTCTACATGATGAAACATCCACACGGAGTTTAAGAAGGACACACAAACACCATCTGTCCTTTCATCATGTGTACAAATGTGTTCAGATGTCAAATGTACCGTGAATGGATGTAAATGTGGATCGTTCCAATAAAATGAGACAGTTTTGTAAGTGGATCCCAGTTTGAAGTTCATTAAAACCTATAAGAATATGTTATTCAAACCAACTTTATCCAACAGGAAGAAGCATTAGGGGAACAGGAAACATTCAAACATGTTTACTGTAAGAACTGCACAAAGGAAGGAAACACAATCCTACACACGAGCACTTTAAAATGGACATTTAGCTTTTCAAACATCAGGGAGCTGCAATAACAACACTTTGCCCATTCTGATCAGACTGAAAGATTTATAGAGATTTATCCATGTGCTGGAAAAGGATTTGATATCAACATAGATGCAGATTAGCAGGAGCATTTTCTTCATATTGATTTAGAGTTCAGTACCAGGAATATGTAGAATTAACATCTGTGTGCATGACGAGTGATGAAAATTCAAAGTCAGGCTTTCAAAGGATGTCAGAATTGGTGTCTCTATCTGTGACTGTCCCAGAGGAACCTACCTGAGGGATTATTACAGATCTGTCTATATAGAAAGACTTGCATTGATTCACAGTGTACAATTCTTTCTAATCTATTAACATCTTCCTCCAAATCCTGTTTCTGCTGTTTAATGACATATGTCTGAATACAGACAGTGGAAAAATGTCAGTTTTAGTTTTACTGGATCTCAGTGCAGCATTTGATACAGTTGACCACAACATATTACTCAAACGACTGGAGAACTGGACAGGTCTTTCAGGAACTGTACTAAACTGGTTCAAAACATACTTAGAAAACAGGAAATACTTTGTATCAATAGGTAACTTCACATCTGAGCAGACAAGTATCACATGTGGAGTTCCCCAAGGTTCCATCTTGGGACCCTTTCTGTTTAACATTTACATGCTCCCACTGGCACAGATTATAAAGAACAACAAAATAAACTGTCACAGCTATGCAGATGACACACAAATATATATCACAATGTCACCAGGAGACCAAGGCCCCGTACAATTTTCTCCAGCTAAACAAAACAAAACTGAGGTAATAGTCTTTGGCGCCAAAGAAAAACGATTACAGGTCACCAGAGAACTTCAATCTATACATCTAAAAACCACAAACCAGGCGAGAAATGTGGGTGTAGTGATGGATGCAGACCTAAACCTAGAAAAACACATTAAGACAATAACAAAGTCAGCTTACTATCGCCTCAAGAATATTTCAAGGATAAAAGATCTGATGTCTCAACAGGACCTGGAAAAACTAGTCCATGCATTCATCTTTAGTAGGCTTGATTACTGTAACAGCATCTTTACAGGTCTACCTAAAAAATCAGTCAGACAACTACAGCTCATTCAGAACTCTGCTGCTCGAGTCCTCACTAAGACCAAAAAAGTGGACCACATCAGTCCAGCTCTGAGGTCCTTACACTGGCTGCCTGTCCGTCAGAGGATAGACTTTAAAGTTCTGATGCTGGTCTATAAAGCTCTGAATGGTTTAGGACCAAAATACATCAGTGACCTCCTGACCCAGTATGAACCTTCCAGATCCCTCAGGTCATCTGAATCCGGTCTTTTATCAGTTCCCAGAGTCAGAACCAGACACAGAGAAGCTGCATTCAGCTTTTATGCTCCTTATATCTGGAACAAACTCCCAGAAAGCCTCAGATCAGCTGAAACACTCAGTTTATTTAAATCCAGGTTGAAGACTCACCTGTTCTCAGCTGCATTTGAATAAAGCACCAAATCCACACTTTTAAGCTTAAATTTCAAAACTTACATTAACTACTGATTTTATCTACTGTTCTGATCTGTTTTGATTTTATATACTGTTTTGTTTGTTTGTTTGTTAATTAGTTAGTTTGTTTGCTTGTTTTAATCAATTTTAAATCATGCTTTTTATTTGTTTTTGTTTCTAATGTCTCTGTAAAGCACTTTGAATCACCTTGTTGTTGAATTGTGCTATACAATTAAACTTGCCTTGCCTTGCCATCAGAAGGGCTCAAACCTCCTGCTGTTTCTACTGGACCATAAATTCTACTTTATGATCATCTTCAAAAATAAAAACGTGAGTTTATTTGTGAACTCTGTGAAATGTGTCTGATGTTTAGTTTGAACCAATCCTGTGTCAGCTGCAGCCACATCATTGCCACACATACAAATGGGTGCGTTCCTGTTTAGACCTGCTGGCTGTCAATGGGCTTCATTCCATTTCAGACTGCCGGTGGTCGGCTGTGATCTAAACTCAACATGGCTCCTGTGTTAGAAGAGCCTCTGATTTTAAACTTTGCACATTTAATAGTTTCTTTCCAACACTGTGGAGCTACCAGCCCAGTATATGTAGCCACAGTAGATGGAGTTATCAAGCTGACTGACAAACATCAGGACTCATGTGATCCCTACATGTGGACCTTTCACAGATGGATCCAAGTGCAGATTCAACTCTGCATTACATTTGACTTCAGCTGTTACACACTTTCTAGCTGTGTCACTTCCTGCTTTTTGGATCAGATAGTTTATTCATGTCCACAAATGTTTGGCTGCATGTTTTTATCATCTATATTTCCAGTCTTCATACAGCCGATATTTCATGTGAACTCCCAGCTGCCAGCTGCCATCATGTTTTCAGGGTTCATTCAGTGTTGAAATGTTGGACAAACAGCAGCACATGTTCTCTAAATGTTTGCAGACATTTTAAATGAAGCTGATACTACATGAGACATTTTCCATATTTACTGTCTTTGAACAGAGAATAATAAAGCCATCAAACATATACAGGCTTGTGCAAATACAAACTTCTGTGGTGCATTTGATGACCTGCAGAGGAGAACAAGTCGGGCTTTTCAGCCCTAACACAACCTCTTTGTTCTCAATACTACAAAACCTTCAAAGGCTGATATGCAAGTTTGCATGAATCACCAACACAGTTGTATTTGTTTCTAGTATAATTATAAATAAGCTGATCAGATATCTGCTGACTGATTAGATCCAGTATCTGTTACAGATGAACTGGATATCACAGCGCATGTTGTTAATCCGTCATATCAAACTAAACCGTGTTGCTGGTGTAAATATCCTCCAATAAAGTCAGATGAGGGCTGCTGTTGCCAGGTAACGATGATGTCTGATGTTGGCTCATGTGTTGTTAAACACCAACATGACGTTCTACTAGTCAAGGCCTCACCTTCACCCACTGATGCTGCTCACACAGACCCACTAATAGAACTGTTTTATCAGGGTTTGATGCAGCGTCAGCATTAATGTCACATTTAATCAGACCACATTTACATTACAAGCCCACTACAACCATATGGAACTCCAAAGTGTTCAAAATTAAATAAATAAATAAGTCATGATGAAATAAATAACTATGTGAATAAATAAGACACAGATATGTAATGTGAGAATGATATTGTGAAATAATTGAACACATTTTGAAAAGAAGCTCATTATTGTGAAATATATTGCATTCTGCTATATAAATTTACTTATTATTGTGAAATATTATTTCATGATCATTATTTTTCACAATAACAGAGATTATTCCTGAGGCATTTTATTTATTCCCAGCCATTTTAAATCCAAAATGTCCTTTTTTTCAAAGTCAGTCTTTATTTCAAAATCCCGTTTTTCCCAATGGCCTATTTATTTCATTATTATTACACATTATTTGACCACGAGCAATCTTTTCTGGTTTGACGCCGTCTTTGTAGCCAGAAACCAGCTCTCTCCTCGGCTTCCTCCACTACACGCTTCCCCCACGCCAGTCTCCTCCGTCACTATAAAGGGGAGAGTCATGAGCTCCATCACCCTCACCTGTGCCGTCCAACGTCCCGCCACCAGCCTCCACTGCAGCAGGCCAGAGACCACACCCCTGCCACAATAAGTAAAAGTATATCCTTGCTGTACCCTTAATGCTAAATATGCTAAATTAACCGCTGCCTTTGCCTCTTTGGGATTATTCTTATGTCACTGGGATGTTGACCTTTGACCTTCACATTAGAGAGATGGGCAGACATAATTAGTGTATGAATTTTAAAGTAACAGGTAATAAAGAGAGTGACATGTCAGACAAGTGGAGGGGTTTGTTTGTCCATAGAGATGCTTCCTTTTGTTTGTTTTAAGGTTTAAATGGATTTGTTGAATGTGTTTCTTTTCATCAATACTGCCATTTAGTTGTGTAAATGTGCATGTTAGAAGTGTGAAGAGGTTTTGTGTTTAGAAATGTATAGAAACCAATCATTTACTGACAGCATGTCTGACATGTTTGCGAGGTGCGCCTGCTGCTGGCGGCACAGGGAGGAGAGGGCGGGGCGGCGGGGAGTCTCTGGCTGGCTGGAGCGACATCTAATAACCAACTCGCAAAACAAAATAAAAACAACAAACAGATATTATGATACAGACTTATAATCTGCACCCATGTTTTTTCTAAATTATATAAAGTGAGCGCGAGAGCCCTCGGTGCGCCTGCGCGCTGCTGAAGTCAAAGTAAACTTTATTGTCATCTCCGCTACAGACAGTCCAGCATATAGAGAGACGAGACGACGAGGCTGCAGTTACAGCGGTGCAAGTAAACAAACAATAAATATAAGAAGAGTAAGAAAATAAATCTACACTTTAGGACTCGGGGTAAAGGATCAATAACAATTTAAATTTATAATTTACAGTTTGATGATTTAAAGTCTCACACAACCCGTCAAAAGGGGCGGGGCCGGCTGCTTCCAAGTAGAGCACATTTCATTTATAATGATGTAAATCCAAGCCCATCATGGATTCACGATCTGAATCCTGGGTTGTGTGAAATCCCAGAAATCAACCTTAGACAATAACAAAGGGAACAGAGATGTGGGAACAGGGCAGACACAAACATAGACTGAACACGGGGATATAGGAACTTAGGATACACATAGACGCGAACTAGACAAGGGGATGCAGGTGATAGGGGACACAGAGCAACTAAAGAAGACAGAGACCTAAGCCATAAGACAGAACTCAAAGAAACCAAAAACTAGACAGTATAAATAATATCATAAACTCAAAAACCCTGGGTCGACGACCCAGGCATCCTAACATGTACAGAACCTTGCAGTACAACAGAAACCTAAAAACATTATTTGTAGTTGTTATTCTTAGTTGTTCTGCTGCCTAAATACCACAGGGTCTGATTATGAAGTTATTGAGCTGCACATACGTTACGACCTGCTTAAGTTCGAGGTCACATCGTCTGTAGAGCAGCTGGAACATAATGAAGTCTACAAGGTTAAAGTTTTCTGTTGGGTCTGTGTTTCCACAAGCCCCGCTAATTCTAGAGACTTATTCATCATGAAGAAAACAAGACAGTCGATCGATCGATTACTTGCGCAAGGGAGGCCTCTCATCTGTGTCCAGCATGACAATGACCCCGATGATGGCCTCCTCTCGCTGCCTTTTATTGACAAACATCAAACAATAGTTTACAAAACACCTCCCCTTGCAACCCCCTTTGGTTACAAAGACAAGTCACTGTATGTAAATGTATACCGTATTTTCACGACCATAAGGCGCACTTAAAAGTCTTAGATTTTCTTCAAAAAGTACGGCGCGCCCTATAGCGCAGTGCGCCCTGTGTGTTGTAATGAGGACGTAGTAGAGAACACCATGAGAACGCTAAAGAGTGAAGTGTGCGCGTTGACTTTATGGCACATACCTGTATAAAAGAACAGGTATGCAGGACATCGTTGTTTTAACAACCCTGAAAATGGCAAAGAGACACGCTTATGAAGCACAGTTTAAACTGAAGGCCATCAGCTACGCGGAGGAACATGGAAATCGAGCAGCGGCGAGAGAATTTAAGATTAACGAATCGATGGTTCACAAATGGAGGAAGCTGGAAAACAAGCTCCGGCAGGTCAAGAAAACGCAGCTGACTTTCCGCGGACATAAGGCGAGGTGGCCCGAGTTGGAGGAAAGACTCGAGCGGTGGATCATCGAGCAAAGAACGAGCGGGAGAAGCGTTTCGACGGTCACCATTCGGCTAAAAGCAGTTTCACTAGCTGAAGAGATGAACATTGAACATTTCCGAGGAGGCCCGTCTTGGTGCTTTCGTTTTATGAAACGGTGCCATTTTTCCATCCGGACCAGGACTACGGTAGCGCAGCAACTTCCAGCGGATTATAAGGAAAAGCTGGCCATCTTCCGCTCCTACTGCAGCAAACACATCGGCGACAAACACATCCAGCCCAGCCACATCACAAACATGGACGAGGTCCCGCTCACTTTTGACATCCCGGTGAGTCACACTGTGGAGAAGAAGGGGACCAGCACGGTAGCGATACGCACAACGGGGTATGAAAAGTCTTCTTTTACTGTTGTGCTTCGCTGCCATGCTAATGGACAGAAACTGCCGCCTATGGTGATTTTTAAGCGAAAGACTTTGCCTAAAGAGAAGTTTCCAGCAGGAATCATCATTAAGGCAAATGAAAAGGGCTGGATGGATGAGGAAATGATGAAAGAGTGGCTGAGGGAGGTGTATGTAAGGAGACCAGGTGGTTTTTTCCACGCATCACCATCGCTCCTGTGTTAACACTAGGAGTCCCAGGCTTCTACCTTTCTACCTTTAAAACCCGGAGAGCAGCCAAATGGCTTTTAGCTAAGCTTTAGCTTCAGCCAAGTGGAAGCTAAATTGGCTAGTCATTCATATGTAAATTAGGTTGTTACCTGGGAATTCTGGAGGGAGGGGAGTGGGGGTGTGTGAATGAGGGGGTGCTGGAGCTGCTAAAAGCTGTGAACTTGCTTTTGTGTTTCATCTTGATGCATTCTCAATCATCCAGGGAAATAAATCTCCAAAAGTCACCAACTTGGAGTGTTTCAGTTTGCCGTCTTAGGGAGAAATCAACACACATGGGTGTATGTCCTTTGTTGCTGAGATTTATTGATAAAAACAGTACAAAAAACCAACCATTTGTACACATATTTACAAATAATAATAAAAAGTGAGTGAGTACATTTCAACATTTTCAGCAATCACTCACAATCCTGGCACTGCCATGGTATCTGTAGTCTGCATTTACCACATGTGTATCTGTAGCAGTGAACACATCGCACAGTGGCATGATTGTTCTTGCATTTGTGTTTGACCTGACACGTGGCTCTTTTTCCAGGGCTAGGTGTGGAGGGTTGTGTGCAAAGCAACTGTTCTTTTCTTGCCTTCTTCTCAGCTACATGAGAGTGAGCCAACTCCCTTGCAAGCTCCACCAGGAAGTCCACCCGTCTTTCCTTCGTCCCGGTGCATGCTTGATACAGCACATGTGCATTCAGTGCTGCCATGTCAATCATGTTATAAAACACGGCAACTGGCCAGCGCCGTGTTCCTCTGCGGACAGTGTACTCCCGAACCATCTGGTCCATCACATCCACGCCACACTTTGTTTTGTTGTAAAGGGTGACAGTGTTTGGCTTCCTTTTGGTAGTGTTATCAGTCTGAACCACGCTGTGCATGCTGCTAAGAATATAGACTGTCTTCTTCCGTTTGGCCGCATACGCCGTCAGCGTGGCAGCAGAGGTTAACAACCTAACAACCTAATCGTACCCCTGACACTAAAACACCATGTTTAGTCTCCAAAACGCCTTCAAACTCTTGGCGACGCTCATTTTGTCCACAAGTGGAGTCACGTTCCAGTTTCTGTAAACATGGTGCAAACACACACACGACCCTGAGCTGAAAAGATGGATGGATGTGTAAAATCCATATTGCTGCTGTTCACAGCAGGACTTTGTTTAGCTTCTGTTCCAGTATTCCTGGACTGGCTTCTCCAAACCGGCAGCCTGCTGTTACGATCAGCTGTGGGAAATCTACAAACTCATTACAAAATATCAGAACTAAGACTTTTATTTTGACGGGTGGCGTCTCAGCTTCAGCGTGTTGATGGGCACAGCCATGGTTACCACAGCTGGAGTTGGTATACGGCGAGCTGTGAGAGGACAGAGATGGAGAACGCACATTTAACTCTTTAACAGGAGATACGTTACGACTAACAGACGACTGCTGTCTACATGATGTCTTTGCAGCCCTTATGCTACATGTTACACAACTTTTCTTCATGCCAACAAGACTGAGGTGCCACATAGTCGACACATACAGCTGATTATGATGCATGTTTTACTATTGCTATGTTCACATCATCTGCTTGGCTTTATCACTGAAAGCCTGGAGATCCTCTGACGTGTGCATGGCTGATGTGAAGTATGATTAGTCCTACATGACATCAACAACAGAGGCAGTGAAAGCTTTGTTGTTAACAGGTTGTAGGTAAAGTCAAATGTCTACTTCTACACTTGTGTTGGGTAAAGTTCTTCTCACGGCAGCAGATTTATATCTGTGCTTTCACAGGGCGTGATGTGGAGCTCAGCGCTGAGGTGCAGGTCTCCTTGGAGACGGCATCCTGGCTGAAATATTATCATGCTTCCAAAACATTTCAGCTTTTATTTTGAAAGAAACAAGACTTGAAAACGAATCCCCTTCTTCCTCTTTGTCTTTGTTCTTCAGAGGAGTGTCACCTGGACAAACTCAGGGCTGTTCTAGAGCCTTTCTTATTATTTGACTCCATAGAAATAAAACTGAATGGAATCAAACAAAAACTCCCAAACAGCTAAAACACTTTGCTTTATTCTCTTTTTTAACAAATACGTTGAAGTCCATCCACAACAACACAGCTGAGATCTCCTTTGTAATCAAGTGTTTACATCCTTTGTACAGATCTGCATACAAAACAATCATTTACGTCCCACAGAAGTCTAGTTACACGTAACTATACAAGAACTGGTGAATGACAGAAACATGAGACACATGATCACAGGTGATAACAAAAAGAGAAAGAATTCATGTGTTAGTGATGTTTTTCAGCCCTGATGGCTCATGTTGGAGAAACAAGCTGAGGTACGTGGAAAGTTCACACACACAAGTGGGCGTGAGCGCACACACAGAGAGAAACACAACTGAAGCATCTGTTTGCTGTTTCTGCTTTCATCATCTCTGCTGCTGTGTCAGGCTGGGGTCTCTCAGTGACGTGGTTGAGGTGAAGTATGACGAGTATCCCTGATTCAGTCCATCGAGACAAAGGGCAAAGAAAGCTGTTGTTAACAAACTCTATGGTGATGTGGCATTTAGCTCTGACTCTACGCTCTGCTGAATCCTTTGAACCTGCTGATCAGTAAAGCTCTACGTGCTGCAGCAGATTGACCTCATCTGTGTTCACAGGTGTGGACCTCAGCGCTGAGGTGCAGGAGACTTTCATTCAGTTCTCCCTGCAAACAGCATCCAGCCTGGAAATACTGTCATCTTTCCCACAAATGGTGCTCTTATCTCAGAGAAGAAGTCTGATGTAAATAACTGCAATCAACAGTGATGTTCTGCACAGATCACTTTTCCATTTTGCTCTCTAGATGAGTCCCAGCTGCCTGACCTTGTGTCCAGGTGATCGTCTCACTGAGGAGCTTTTGTTCTGAAAATCTCACGTCCATCACCTGTTTCCTTTTTACTATCTCTGCTCTTTCTTTATTCACAATGCTCATAATATCACACAATTATATTCATCACCTGCATGTTTTTATCCACCTGCTGTTAGAACCAAACAAATAAAAAGGATGAAAAGCCTGAAATCCTTTGATTTATTACATTTGAAACAAATATGAGAGCATCCCTAACAGCACAGCTGAGACCTTTGTTTTAATCAAGCCTTTGTATCGACACACTTGTAAAGATTCATATACAAAACATAATAGAATAAATCAATATAAAATACACATAATCACAAAAATGCAGCCATGTTGTGAGTTTGCATCTAAAACATGCATGTTTCCCTTTGTACAGGCAGATTTACAGCAGACAAAGCAACACGCTGATCGACTTTGACCGCTGCAAAAACAAAATACCCACCAAGTCTGAAGTCGATCAGAGGAACTGTTGACAGACTGACAGACTGACATACAGATGCTTGATTCATTAGTGCGATTAAATGTTCTTCTTTAGCAGCATCACTTCATGTGTTTGTGTTCCAGGAATAAAGGTCTGTTTAAACTGGACGTCTCCTCAGCATCACTCGTGCTGTCATGGTTTCAAAGCTGTGCAGAAAGAATCTGAGGGATGATACAGAGGTGACCAAAGTTACAAACATCCAGCTGTGCTGCAAATGTTTGCAGAGCTCCAAACTCTTTGGCTTTCTGCAGAGCAAGTATGGAAGAAGCACCTGAGCTAACTTCAGTTTAGACGATATGAGGAAAAATGCTGCTTCCCAAAGTTTCCTACAAGTATCCAGTTTATATTTAGAGAAGCGAAGGCTCTTTATCCTGACAACTACTCCCTGGTGGATCCCTGTCCTGTGACAGCAGCAAAGACTGTGTATCAGTATCATCAAAGCCACTTCAATAACCAGTGTTTAAAGCTCTCTAGCAGATGGACTTCAGTGGCAGCAGCCTCTGTCTGCTGTGTACAGAAGGTTCTCTGATGAAGCACACAGCAGATGCTGCACTACAACAGCAGCAGCAGCTCAGCTTCAGTTTGCTTCGACGCCCTTTTTGACCTGTGAAACAGCAGAAAATGAAACATTTCAACACCCGTTTGTTAGCGTGAGCTATTCTGCTGTTTTTCATCATTTCACAGGTGAAATAAAATCACATTTACTTCCTGTAGGAGTGATCGTGTCCAGCCTGACTGAGACCATGTGCTCCATCCTGCACAGGTAATAAACCTCTGACATGAAGGGCTGTCAAGTAGTTTTAGACAAATGGGGGTAAAAGATGTTAAAAGCTTAAAGAGAAACTACATTTTCTAAGAACTGTCTGACGTTCACCTCTCACTCTCAGAAAGTATACAGACTTTCTTTGATTCACTAGTGAGATAAAATGCATTTCTTGGACAACATGACTTTGATATATTTGTTTTCCAGGAGCAAAGGTCTGTTTATACTGGCGAGCGATGCAGGCAGGAGGACTCTTTACACTGTGACTGACTAATCAATCTCTTCATCATGACTTCTGCTGTCATGGTTTTAAACCTGCGCAGTGGAGAAAAGAAGCTGAAAGAAGCTTCCTGCAAGTATCTGACGTGTCTTTAAAGAACTAAATCCTCCTCATCCTCACAGACACTCCCTCCTTAACCAGTTTCTTAAACTAGCTAACAGGTGGAGCGACACCACTGCGTACCAAAGGTTATAAAGTTAACCACACAGCAGACACTCTTGGTACGTCAGCTGTGTGGAATCGAGTTGTTCCTGCATTAATACACATACTGAAGGAACTGCCATGAGAAAGGTGAACTGAAGCTTTGATGCTAAAGTTAAGAACCTTTTGTTCACACTGGCAAGTGTTCAATGTTACCATTTATGCCAGTTTATTAATAAAGTACTTTTAAAAACAGCAGCAGGGCTGACAAAAGTGCAATAAAACCAAAAATCTATGAAACAGCAAATAATGAAATATTTTCATTTCAAGACCTTTTTATTAACTCTTCTCCGGCCTTTATAGCACATTTACTTGTCTTACACGCTTTCAGTTGATATGAGTGACCAATATCTAATTCATTAGCTCACTAGTGCTTTACTGTTATATTCAGTCTGCTGACTGAGATCAGGTGACATTAAAAAAATCGCTAGTGAATGAAATGTGAAAACAAAAATCATTGTGATCAAAGCTCTCTTGTTTGCTCTGAGGCACTAAAGCTGCACAGGTAATAAGCTTCTTGGCTTTAAGTGAGGATTTCCATTCGTTTGCAAGCAAATGAAGAAACAAAAGTTTGTACAGACTTTAGCGCCCTGTTGTCCTCATGTGTGGACGTCACATTTTGGGATGTTTAGACCAAAATACAAAGTTTTGCTCAACAAGGACCTGATTTGCACTTACGAGGTCATTATCCTGCCTCTGTTCTATCGACATTTAAAGCGAATATCCTCATATGTGGATCTCATTTCTCTCAGAAACAAAGTTCTGGTAATTCTTTGTTTGTACATGAATCAGGTCCCAAACAGCCCAAATAGCAAAGAGACTTTAAAAATGCATGAAAGAGTTCAGGTCTTAGGAGGTTAAAGCTCTAAAAGAGAAACTCCAGTGAAACAAGTTGAGGTGACCACGTGTGTCGTGTGTGTTGTTGTCACATGTTACTCTGCACGCCAGCAGGTGCCGACAGGTTAATCTGGCCCTGCTTTGTTTGTCCTTTTGGAGCAAAAAGCCTGTTTTTCTTGTGTTTTTAACTACATTTGATCATCACGTTGCTGATATCGTCTGATCTGCATCCCAACTGCTAAGTTTGTGTTATTTAGGTTGTTTCTTTGAATGTTTCTCTTGCTAACTGTCTGAGGTTCACCTCTCACAGAGTGAACATAATTCTGCCCTTGTAGGATTAAACTTTGTGGTTGCAAAACCGTCCATTTGTTTACCACAACTGACATGTTTCTGAATCCATCCCAGAGCCGAGGGTTTGTGTAAGTGGGTTTTTAGTGTGGGTTTTCGTGCTGGCAGGGAGGCAAAAGGTGATTTCAGTGTCTACTATATAAAGAGGCAGCAGCTTCCAGATCTTCATCTGTGTTCTCCTCCATCATCATTTCACTCATCACATGGCTTCACATCTCAGCCTTCTGGGAGTGGTGCTGTGCTCCTCATGGTTTCTGCTTCTGAAATCCCACCTCAGGCAGACTTTGATTTACAGGCAGCAACAGTCATCCATAATGGTTCTTATTTTACCGCCCATCTAGTTTCATAACCACATGTCCAACTTAGGGTTGCAGGAAGGGGATCTCAGCCACCATCTCTTTGTGCCAGAGAGATGGTGGCTGAGACGCAGCAGAGCGGAGGTGTTAGTGCCTGGCTTAAAACAGGACATGTTAGCTGCATTTAAACTTCAGTTACTCTTTATATAGTTGGTAGGAGTCAGACCATGTTTCTGTTTACCTGAAAAACATTACACCAGGTAACCTGCTGTGTTAAACGTGTTTTCTGACGATGTTTGCTGCCCTACAATCCGTCCTGCTCTGTAGTAAAATCAGAGACATTTGACCGTCCTGTTGCTCCCATTGAAATGTATACAGCCTGTTTAAAATCTAGAAAACTAGATCTAGAAACTGTTAAACTGCTTGAGAGAGTTGATCACCAAACACTGATAGATTTGCCAACCTCAAGGTGAGGTGACGTTAAAATAAAAGAAACAATCTGCAGAGCCATGTTAGTCGTGTCTGCAGTAAAGAGCTTTTTATACATTGTACCATAGGCACAGTTGCCTCCATTTTTATAATTGTTTAAATTAATATTTTGTACATTTGTACATTTCAAGGACTCTATTTTTGGAGTGTATGTTTATGTATCTGTATTATATTATACGAACACTTTAAAAGTCTGTCCAAAGAATCACTCAGTTTACTTTTTACTCACTATGAGCATCATTCATTATTCTCCCCAGTAATTAAGGTCAGGATATGTATTTTTTTATTCCAATCCATTCTTCTTTTGCAGCGTTTAAATAACCTTGATCAGATTTGATGGTTTTGTTACAAACTTTTCAAAAACTGTTTGATTAGAGGGTTTTTTTTAAATTGAATATTGATTTATTGATTAGCATTCAAATATCTCAGTGAAAACAATAAAGATCTACCACAAAGCAAGAAACCGAGACAAGGCTAATCAAAAGGTACTGGCTGAAGCATGTTTATTAAATTGTGTTAAAATGTACAAAACAGTGATGTCATGTTTTGAGACTTGATGAATTTAAGAATCTTATGATTTAATACAGAAATTTGCAGACTTGCACAGAGAGGGTAAAATTAGGATGACGGATAACAGAGACGAAGACAACAGATGACGAGGACAGGAAGGAACAGGGGTTTAAATGCACCAAGGAGACAGTCAGAGAGAACTTGGGACAACTGGAGGCATGTAGGGATGCAGGGACTGACAGAGACGGGGAAGACGTCTCATCGTGACGAGTAAAGTTTATCTTGCCTGGCTGGGCAGCTCTCTGGGTGCTCAGCACCCCCAAAGCTCTGATCCTAGAATCGCCCCTGGTTGAGACGCATTTTCTCTAAACACCGGGTCTCTGTGGCTTTTAAACACCTAAACACGCTGCACCAAAAACTGGTCCACCCCAAGGATCGGGTCCCCCGACACAAACAGAGTAGCATAGTGTACGCTGTTAAGTGCAGGAGGATTGTCAGGATTTATACATCGGGGAAACCAAACAACCTCTGGCTAAGAGGATGGCACAACACAGAAGAGCCACCTCGTCAGGCCAGGACTCTGCAGTCTGTTTACACCTACAGGCCAGTGGACACTCTTTCAATGATGAGGATGTAACGTCCTGGACAGGGAGGAACGCTGGTTTGAGGGCGGAGTCAAGGAGGCCGTTTACGTGAAAAGGGAAAGACCATCTCTGAATGGAGGAGGGGCCTAAGGGTCCATCTGTCACATCTTACATGCTGTGATTGCAGCCATTCCCCAACTCTCTGTGAATGGGACTCATGGACATGGATCAGTGGTTGTTGATCAATGGTCATGAGAATTTGCATGATTAAGATGAAGGAACGGAGCTCAGCCCCAGTGGGCTGGTTTCAGTCATTATGCAAATGTCCTGTTTATAAGATTGAAACCTGCAGTCAGCTGAGACTGAAGACGTCACCTGATGATGACGAAACGTTTCTCCCACAAAACGCTGCGTCCAGATGAACAGAACCAACTTTTGGAGACTCGTCTCTTGTTCTGACTCACAGTTTTGTGTCTCTTGCAGCTGTTTCATCGGGCATGTTTGTTGTGACCCAGAGTCCAGATGTTTCTGTCATGGAGGGAGAGACCGTAAGCATCACCTGCTGCTGGACAAGAACGTTTGAAAGATTCAGAGTGGCCTGGCTGAAAAATCAAACAATAATTAAGAGAGAGACCAACGCAAATCAAGCTCCAAGTGTCTGAAAAAGGAGGCAAAGACTCATCTTTGAACATTTCAAACATCAGAGGATTCAGGAACACACATCTGTAAAGTGACTGTGGAGATTCCATCTTTAACTGTGTCTAAAGGAAATGGGACCATCATCACAGTCAGAGAGAAGACGGTGAATAACAACAACAACAACCACACAGAATCCAGTGAGTGAACACGTTCAGTTTGGTGACCAACACGCCTCCAAAATATGTCAACGTCACCTTTTACAGATTAAACGCTGTCACATGAAAGTCTAGTCTGTCACGTGTCTGTGCTGTTACCGTACACGTGGCAGCCTTTGGTCGTCTGAAGGGACGATTAATAAACATTGAATCCTCCAAACCAGAGCGATGAAACTACCTGAACGTCTGTCAGCTGAAAACCTTCAAACTTACAGACGTTTGTGACGACTGGCTTAGAAAAAACTTTACAAACTTGTTCAGCGTTTTTGGTTTTGTTTTAAATTTATGTGATGATTCCAAAAACACTGCTGATTAAAAATGAATGATTGACTTTTGACTGATTGTCTCATTTAATGAATTCATTAATACTTATCATAGTAAACTCCTCTGGGTTACCATAGTAACACGACCAGTAAAGATGCTTTGGCATGCAGACTGGAGCAGCAGGGATCAAACCACCGACCTTTCTATTGTCAGGTGACCTGCTCCACCTCCTGAGCCCCACTTCTCATGACAAATGACTTCCTTTTCTTTTATTCTCACTGACACTTGAGGATTGATCATGTTTGATTAGAGCTGCTGCTTATTCTGCAGCCACAGGATGTGCCGAGGCTCAGGGAGGGGCAGCCATGTGACCAGTTCGGCTGAGAGAAAGAAGACATCAAAGACGTGCTGTGGAAGAGCCAGATATGAATAATAACTCATGATTAAACATGTAGAGGTGTATTAACACACAGTGAGTGAAGAAGAAACACCCAGTGCATCATGGGAGTCCCCCAGCAGCCTACACCTATTGGGTGGATGTTACATGTACAAGATTCAAACTTGTGATTTGAACGAAATAATTTCATGTTTCTGTGGTGAACATAATTAAATCATGGAGCATCTGCATGAAATTCAGACACTTAATTCTTGTTCTTGTTGAGATGACAGGATACAATCTAGTCAGAGTGGTTCGTTACCTGGACTCACGAAGTTCACAAGATCACATTAGATGTCAAACTGCAGGAAAATCACTGGAGTTTTCAGCAGCAGACAACTACGCCCACAACAACAGATTTCTTTGAGTGTAACTAAGGGAGGATTCAGGGTCACCTGGTCCAGCCCTAACTATATGCTTTAGCAAAAAGGAAAGTTTGAAGCCTAATCTTGAAAGTAGAGATAGTGTCTGTCTCCTGAATCCAAACTGGAAGCTGGTTCCACAGAAGAGGGGCCTGAAAACTGAAGGCTCTGCCTCCCATTCTACTTTAACCCTTAGATGCACACGTGGGGTCAAAAATGACCCCAGGGGTTGTTTTTCTCCAAAATCTTTAAAATGCAAAGTTGTAATATATTCATATTCCAGGTATTCCTCATAAAATATGTTTGTAACATGAGGCCATTTGCATTTTTATTTATTTTTTCATTAATTAAAAAAATGCAGTTTTTGTATCACTACCCCACTCTTCCACAAGTGGGGTTAAAAATGACTCCAAGCAGTTCCTATGGAATCTTCTATGAAACTTTCATTCTTAGCAACTCTGACTGTTCCTCTTACTCTTCTGATGGATCAAGAATTAATTTTTGCACAGTAACGTACATGATTTATAGTCAGGGCTGCACATAAGTGGTCCACAGGTGTGCATTCGCTGTCAAAATATGAGCATTCCCGGAAATTCAGAGAATACACGCTTCTTTTGCGGTGGAGGAACACCTGTCACGGTCCTGGGTCTCCTGACCCAGCGTTTTTAGTTCTTTGTGATGTTTGTATTTTTGTACTTGTGTAAGTTATTCTATGGTTTCTAGTTTCGATCCCTTGCCCTTCATGTTGCTCTGTGTCCCCTCTGTTCTGTGTAAGTCTGTGTCTGCATGTTTGAGTTCCCATCTGTGCCCTCCTTCTGTGTCTCATTCCCCTCGTTACTCCCCAGTGTATTTAAACCCTGTGTTTCTCTGAGTCAGTGTCGCGTCGTCTCTCTTGCTGTGTGTGATTCTCCCCGTGTCTTCTGGTATGTGTTATAATTAGCATTTCCCAGTTTAGTTTTGTATTGCTTGTGTTCTGTTTTCCAGCAATAAAGCTGTGCTTTTGAGTTCAAGTTCTGTCCCCGTGAGCTTGCGTTTGGGTCCAATCCCTGCCTGCCACACAGCGTTTCATGACAGTACGACGTGACCACAACATGGACCCAGCAGACTTACCCGGGGAGAGCGATCTGATACGTGTCCAACGCCTAGTCGAGTGGATAACCCACACTTCAAATACACGGGCAAAGATTGTGGGAATAAATGCTATCGAAGCAATCCTCGGAGGAAATTCCCATCTCCGCCAGGTCAGAGGATGTGTGGACTTATTGGCCAATGTGAATGAAGCCCGGGAGGCTCGGAAAAAATCAGACTTGGCCCAGCAGCAACAGACAACAGCCACCCTGGAGCAGCCACGTCAGCCACACCGGCCGGATGTGGTTTTGCCCGGCCCTTCGGCGCCGTCTGCGAGGAAGAAACGACGATCACGCCGCCAGCGCGCCACCCCACAGCCGGACGTTCGGACTTGTACATCGCCGGCTGTGGTGAGTAAGGACTCTTTTTCTGTGTCGAACCGTGGGACTATTCGTTCAGGGGTTGTGTTTTGTGCTACGGATGGTAATGTGAACAGTTTATCAGCTGCCCAGCCTCCTGAAGCTCTCTTAGCTGCCCAGCTACAAGCTGCGTCTCCTGTGTCCCCGCTAGCACAGCCATTAACTCCACCACAAGCTCCATTTTCACCTCTACCATCGCTTCAGTCATCAGTTCGGTCTGCCGCTCAGTCACCCTTAGCTCCATCTTCCACACTACCACCTGTTTCTCTTCCGCCACAACCATCACTACACTCAGCCATTCAGGCTGCTACTCAGTCAATCATTCAACCTATAGCCCTGCCATTAAGACACTCTGTAGCTGAGCCATTAGCCATCCAACCCGCAGCCAATTCAGCTGCTCCTCCACCCGTTACACCTCCACCACAACCGTCACTGCAGTCTCCAGTTCAGTCCCCTGCAGCTCAGCTTTCCCCAGTGCAGTCTCCAGTGTCTCCAGTGTCCCCAGTGCAGCCTCCCTTAGCACAGTCATCCACTCAACCACCAGCACCACAACCGTCACTACCTCTAGTTCATTCCCCTGTGAAGTCATTAACTCCACCACCTACTCCACTCTCACCACCACCGTTACTACAGACATCAGTTCAGTCCCTGTGCAGTCATTTACTTCTCCACCATTAGCAGCTCAGGTCCCCGTGTGTCCAGCAGCTCAGCTCGCACCTGAACCTTTGGCTCAGTTCCCCGTAGCAGTGCAGTTTTCTAGCCAGCTTAACGTTGAGCCCGGGGTCCCAATTCTCTCTGGCTCTACATCAGCTCCTGCTGGAAGCTCGGATGAGCTCATCCAGCACTCCGTGGCTCCCGTGCCGCCATCTACCTCGTCCGCTGGGGGTTCCAGTGAGCCCAGCCAGCACCTCCTCGTCTCCGCTGGAGGGTCCGAGGGGCCCGTTCAGCCTCCTGTCTCCGCTGGAGGGTCCGAGGGGCCCGTTGCTCCACCAGCGTCATCAGCTTCAGCGTCGCCTGGTCCAGCTTCTGCTTTGGCTTCGTCAGCCTTGTCTGGTCCAGCCTCCTCCGAGCCTTCATCCACGTCTGGTCCTGCCTCGCCTGGTCCTGTGCCCACCGAGCCTCGGCCAGTATGCCTGACACTTAAGAACCGCCGCTGCCTTCCGTGCGGCCGGCCCCTGAACTGCTCCGTCGTCTCCTTCGCCGTTGCTGTCCGCATAGTCGGCCCCCTGAACTGCCCTGTGTTTGGGCTGTTTTCTTGGGCTCCGGTGTTTGCTGTGCTCCGCTTTTGTTATATAAAGTAACACGGCTGCTATGAGGCCAGCTAGGATCCCTGTGGCCCTACAAATGATCCAGGACGGATGGGATGAAGAGCCCATTGGAGGCATTGACTCAGAATCTCACATCTAAGATATAGAGGAGCCAGACTATTGCCCCCCCCCCCACTGAACAAGGCCAGTCAGATACAGAGGAGTCCTCTGAAGAGGAAATAAATATTGAGTCTAACAGAATGAGCCCCTCTTACTGCTCTAGCCACAATATTCTGAATTAGTCGGCCAGGGCTTGCACCTGGGTTTAGTACTTTCTCCCCAGTAAATGCATGGAAGATGTTCATGTCTGATAATTTAATAGAAGAGGTGCTGTCATACACAAACATGGAGGCACAAAGAGTAGCCACAGACAGGGGAAAGAGTGGAAAAATGTAATCAAACATAAGCTCCTGGCCTTCATTTGATTGACCATTCTTGCAGGAAGTGAGAAGAACTGGGATGTACCAGTCGGTGTGTTTTTTGGGAGTTCTCTGCATAACCCATTGTACAAGGCCACTATGTCAATTCAAAGATTTAAAGATTTCGCCCTTTCTTGCACTTTGAGGACAAGAGGACCAGAGCCTACCGACTGAAAACAAACCACATGGCAGCTTTCTGCTACATATGGGACCTGTTCCTGGTCAACTGCAGGCAGAAATTCATCCACAGTGATTGTGTTACAGTGGATGAACAACTTGTGCCTTTCAGAGGGAAGACCCAGCTTCTGCAGTATAGGCCGAGCGAGCATACAAAAGTGATACAAAAACTGAAAATTAATGAAAAAATAAATAAAAATGCAAAGGGCCTCATGTCACAAACATGTTTTATGAGAAATACCTCAAATATGAAAATATTACAACTCTTCGTTTTAAAGATTTTGAAGAATAACAACAGAGTTTATAGCAAAATGCATTGTTTCTATTTGGGGTCATTTTTGACCCCACTCGTGGAAGAGTGTAGGTATTGGTAGGTTGTGCATCCAAGGGTTAAATACTCTAGGAACAACAAGTAGGCCTGCAGTGTGAGAGCAAAGTTCTCTAATAGGGTGATATGGTACTATAACAGGGGTCCCCAACTCCTGGACTCCGGTCCAAATCCAGACCCCAAGAGGATTTTGTCCGGATCACAAAGCAGTTTCTCATTTACCGTGTAGTTGGATAGTTTCTTCCTGCCGGCTGCCGTGGCGGACTTTTGAACTGCCGCGACACGCAGCTATGCAGGTTAGCATCATGCTGGTCCACTCTCCCAGCCAGCTGTTGGCGGTAATGCACCACCAACTGCCAATAAAACGACAAAGAAGAACAAGCTATGTGGGTATGTGAGTTGATAGGTTACTGTCTTGGGCGCTTGCGCTTGCTGAGTGGATGAGTAAAAGAAGATGGGTTTGTCAAAAATACTTATAAAGTTATAAAGAGTGGAAATCTGAAGAGCTGTTATGAAATCAAACATAAGAACTTCAACCAAAGCTGTGCGCCTGGGTCTGACGGTAGAACAAGAAGAATAAATGAGGTATGAGCGGCTACACGGCTGATAACAGTCTGTGACAGCACAACAGCATACGAGTGTTCACTGTGAGCACGGTGGACTTTAGGAGGACACAAAAAGACTTTCACTGACTGGAAAATGATAAAGAGTGAAAGGAAGCTGCAGCAGAAACACTTTTTAGTTTGGAAGAGAAACAATGTAACACTTTTAGATGGAAACAAAGTAAAGTGCAACAATTTACCTTCAATAAAAAATAAATTACATCCTTAATAAAACTATAAACATTTGAACCGTTTGATACTGAAACATAAAATGAAATAAACTCCATAAACAATCAAAATGAATTCAAACTGATCAGCAACATTAACTCAGGAGCACAATATATGAAACACTTTAACCTACAAAACAAAAACGAATCAAACAGTTTGTGCTGATTTCTTTCTTTGATCAAAATAACAAAGTCAGCATTAATGGCTCCGACGAGCACGTTTTGCAGTGCACAGCTTTTCAAAGCAGCTTTGAAGCAGGATCCTGCAGCTCTCAGCTCCTGCTCAGTGTTTAGCTGGGACCTGGACTTGGTCTGCAGCAGCAGCAGAGAAGCCTCACAAAGATGAGACTAAAGGAAGAAGAACGCCCAGAGCCTGCTGCCCTCAGAGTGGATACTGCTTCTCTACACTCAGCCAGAATCCACTCAGTGTCTGTGATGTGAACTGCAGTCTCAGTGTGGAGTCAGACGTCAATGAACTGGTTCTGCTCTGCAAAGCTGAAACCAGTTGGAGCTGGTCATGCTGGGAACTGTTTTCATGGAAGTCCTTTTAAAAGTATCCCATCAGTGATGAAATATGCTGCTTGATATATGGAGTCACTGAGGCGGCATCATCATCAGTAGTGTCAACAAATTCATGCAGGTTCTCCAATGAATCTGTGTCTCCTTCATCGAGTCTCCTGCCCCACACTGCAAGCTTTCAGTGACAGAGCTGATCTTGTGACCTGAGGGAGGTTTTTATCTTTCCCTTGAAGCTGTAGATTTACTTCATTTCCAAATATGTCACTCAGGTAGGCCAGTTTTGCCAGGAAGCTCTCATCACTAACTCTGCGACTTCATACTTGTGCTCCTGCTCCAAAAACATCTGATCTGCTCTCTGAGCTCAAAAACTCAGGACAAGACTTTTCCTGGTGACAGCCGCCTGGCTTCACTGTGAAACAGCACAGCTTGATGTTCGGCTCCATCTCCTCACAGACAGCAGAGACACTCTTGTTTTTACTGGTCTGGTCTTTATAAAACCGACTACACCAATAATTTCAGTCATAACCTCACTGAATTCAGAGGAAAGCTGCTCTCAGTGTGAAACACTCCAGCAGAGGGCGCTGTTAAGTCCTTATTGTAACACAGTTACTGTGTGCAGTTAGACTTCATACATAATCTGCACTTATTTCCATCAGACATGCTGTCAGGAAATGATTGGTTTCTATTGATTCTACTTCCTGTTGACTCGTTTGATGACAGTGAAACAATCACAGCTGATTGTGTGATGATGTAAACTGTCACTGTTACATTCAGTGTGTGTGACATAATGTTAGTGCAGGCTGATAACAGCCTGGTTCTGTTAGAAACACATGAACGTGTCCATAGATCAGTGTGTGTTTAACATGAGAGCTTCAGCCCTGCTGATGTGTTAAATAAAGACATGCAGGAAAACTGATGAGACTCTGAAATAACTCTTTATATTTATAATGTAACTCTGCATCAAAAGAACAACAAAGGATCCCAGACAGGTTTCTGTGAACAAAGACCATTCTGATGTTTCTGTGTTTCTAACACTTTGACATTATTAGTAAACAGACTGCAGTGAGCAGCATTTATAAAGAGCTTCTATATAAAGATATGACAGCTGTTTGACAAGTTTATCACTCTGTGTTTGGACCTGATCAGTCCAGCTGTTTACTTGAAACATGTTCATTTACCTGTTCTGTTATATTCATGTTCTTGTCTCTGTTGAAAACACATTTTAATGTCCCTCAGATTTTTCTCCCAGATGAATAAATATAAAAATGACACAAACTGACTGCAGCTACTTTTTGTCCTTTCTGTCAAAAACCTTCATGTGACTCATGAGAGACACGTTTCAGCTGTTTGTGACAGATCAGAGGCCAACAAGTCATTTATAACACTTTCCATCATTGTTTAAAGTTCTCAGTGTTTCTGTGTTGCTGCGTATAGGATCTCCCAGCATCATCACTGTGCTGTCCAATCATTGTGTGCGAGGTTACCCTTATAGTGCGATGTGTGTTTGCACAAAGAGAAGCATGTGTGTCAAATATAAATAAGCACAGAACAGAAACAGCTGCTCGTTTCTTCTGTTTAGAGTCAAGTTAGTGTTTTGTGTCTTTGTTTGAGGCCTGATGTCGAGCAGAGGTGTGTGTAACTGCACTGCTCTGTTATATGTGTGAAGTGTGTGCTTCTCTTCAGCATCATCTTTGTCACTGCTGATTCCTTTGTGTCATCATGTGTTGAGAAGAGAGAACAGTTATAACGGAGGAGCAAAAGGAAGCCCTGAAATCTGCATCAACAAGGAAGTGTTGGCTCACCAGTGATCCCAGCAGAGCCACTGGTTTGGCTCCAGTTGTTCTAGATTCAATGATGTTGTTGCTACAGATACATGTCAGCATCTTTATTGAATTTAATATGAAGCAGAAATGGTGTCATTAGGAGAAGAAGAGGAGAACAAGTCCGGCGAGGAGGCAGCAGCTCTTAAAGATGAAACAGCAGCTCAGCCCTGAGCTCAGAGAGCTGCACATGAAAAAGCTCCTCAAGCAGATCCTGTCAGAGGTTTGTCATCAACAGGAGGAACTGTTCACATCATAGGATGAAGATGCTGTCAGCTGGATGAAGAAGGTTATTTAATGCAAACGTTCACACTGAAGTCAAATTGTTGTCGTGTTGAACAGATTCATGTACTGATCGTCTCCAGAATGTTAGAAGAGCTTCAATGAATCATTAGAAACAACTTACAGCTGCACAGCTGTGTCAAACACATCTGTGTGTCATTGTGGGATTGTTGTGTTTCTACATGTGACACATGTCTAAAACATGCACACAATCTGAACACAAACAGGGACTCATGTGTTCCCACAGCCAGATGCTGAGAGCCATTTCCTTGTAGTCCTGTGTCTACATACATGAACCATTAGATGTTATTGGAATGATTGTCAGCTCTGATAGTTTCATGTGTGTTTAGCTGGACGCTGTTTGATCCTCGACATGTTTAAAGGTGTCCAGTCCTGAGACACTGGGGCTGGAAACAGCTGTGATGTCATTGGACTGTCACACAGACAGAAGTGCATGAAGTGAGCAGCCGAGGAGCCGCTGATGTTTTGGATTCAACAGCATTTGAAAGGTCGACACAGACACATTTGCACACAGAAAGCTGAATCTGTCATATGCCACAGTGAACTCACTGTTCAGTGTTTTTCAGGAAGCTTCTTAACTGCCTCTGCTGCCAAACAAGCAGCTGATGTCCTTGAGAAGAAGCTGAAGAAGTCTTCAACAACAAATACAGGAAGTGGACTTTCAAATACTAGATTCACTTTAGACTCACAGAGAAATGACTCAACCAGCTGTGTTTGACTATATGAAAGGTCAGTGTGTGTCTGCACACAGACTGTTGTGTTGGACTGTTATTCAGTTGTCTGCTGAATGTTTTCAAATGTCTGCATCTCAGCTGTGATGAGGCTGGGGGTCACGGGAGGCCACCGTAGCAGCCTCTTCAACATCATGACATCATCATAAATGCTGCTGGACTGTCTGATGGGCTGACGGTGAAAAAGCCGTCGGGAAGGAAACAGAAGACATTTCAGAGGCTGCAGCAGATTTCTTTGATTCGGGGCCTTTTTCAGCTTTATTGGACAGAGCAGTGAAGATAAGTGACAGCAAAGCAGAGAGAAAGGGGGCGTGGCCCGGGTCAAAGCCAGGCCAGCTGCTCTCCACCTCGTGGCACATGGTCACCTGCTCATCCTAGTGAGCTCCACCAGCAGCCCTTTCACACACTTTACACTGTCAAACACTGTGTGTGGACCTCAGCTAACAACAGGCTACATTTAAGTCTGGACTACATGCTTTTATATTGTTTTTATTCCATCAGCAGCTCAACATCATGAGCAGCTTTGACATAAAGACATCAAACTCAAGCTGACTTTAAACTACTTTTAATACAGGGGCTCAAAAACAACAACATCTTTATTATATATCAGGACACAAAGTCATTTCATCTCAAAGGGAAACAGCTTTATTTGGAATAACCAGCACTATCAACTGGTTTGGGATCTCCACCAGTTTCATGTCTTTGCAGCTTCTCCAACAAAGTTCCTGTAAAATCAGCATGTTTGTCTTTATTGGTTTGATAGTGATTGATTATTCAGTCCCAATCTGCTGTCATCTAAAGAACAAAATGATGTTTCTATGAGTCACAAAGCTCCAGATGTTGTCGGCTTCACAAAGAAAACAAAGAACTTAAACACAAAGTGTTTGGAGCCAAAATGTTCCCAAGCTGCTCTTTTTGAAATGGCAGAGGTACAGTGGTGTCTAACAGCACACTGTGGAAGGCAAACATGTTATTGTTGGATGAAACTTCATGAATCCTTTGTAGATTTGAGCTGTTGGAGCCTTTCTTTTCTCTTCAGGTGTACAGATGCTGAGGAGGCAGGTGAAGCAGGTGGAGCTGTTGTGATGCTGCAGAGGGTGTGTCTTAGTAACTCTGTGAGGCAGAACTGGATCCAACATTGTGGATGTGTTGATGTTGGAGCCATTAAGAGTCTCTGGCCACACTGTAGGATTTCCCTTTGATCCACTGTGGGGGCATTTTGGAGTCTGTCAGTGAAACTCTTCATGTTTGTGTTTGACTCCAGTTTATAGAAACAGAGAAATGTGTCATGCTTTTGTTCGGCCTCCACAAATACACACATTTGTTCATTGGTTGGACTTTTTGGAAGGAGACACATTGAAAACCATGTTAATAAGATCTTGTTGTTTCCTGTGGATCCGACACAGAGAGTGGACTTCAGACAGAAAGCGTGGAAGAGATTTTAGAGGCCGTGTGTGGCAACAGGAAGTTTCTGTATGTTTGCTGATCTTACATGTGGAAAACAACACGTGATGTTTGTGAAGTCCTACAATGATCATTGTTCTCACAGCATTTTGAGTGGGAACAGTTCAAACTGGGAGTAGTGGGAGTTATTTACTGATTGAAACAAGCTGAATGTTTCTGTGACGATGAAGATCAGCAGCTCAGCTGATCAATGAACTGACATCTATCAGTCGTTTCATGAGATGAAGTCATCAGCAGACATTTGTTCTGACTGTGTGATGAATGTCAGAAGGTCAGGGCTCTGCTTTAGTCACTGCTTGATGATCATTGGCTCATTGTTGAATCCAGGGGCCCAGTCTGACCTCTGACCTTTGCTGCAGGTCTTCTGTGTTATCTCCACTTTCATG
The DNA here is from genome assembly GCF_057382275.1 of Copadichromis virginalis. NCBI lineage: Eukaryota > Metazoa > Chordata > Actinopteri > Cichliformes > Cichlidae > Copadichromis > Copadichromis virginalis. Next base: position 6,519,432 of record NW_028188589.1, read on the forward strand.
TCTGATCTTCTACTTGTAGTCCTGTGTCTACATATACAGTGGCTTTCAAAAGTATTCGGCCCCCTTGAACTTTCCCACATTTTGTCACATTACAGCCACAAACATGAATCAATGTTATTGGACTTCCAGGTGAAAGACCAACACAAAGTGGTGCACACGTGAGAAGTGGAACGAAAATCATACATGATTCCAAACATTTTTTACAAATAAATAACTGCAAAGTGGGGTGTGCGTAATTATTCACCCCCTGAGTCAACACTTTGTAGAACCAGCTTTTGCTGCAGTTCCAGCTGCCAGTCTTTTAGGGTCTGTCTCTGCCAGCTTTGCACATCTACAGACTGAAATCTTTGCCCATTCTTCTTTGCAAAACAGCTCCAGCTCAGTCAGATTAGATGGACAGCGTTTGTGAACAGCAGAAATTGAAATTGAAATTGCAGTGAAGTCAGCTAGAAACTTACAGTGACGTGGACATCATGCAAAGACTGCCAGACTCTGTAATACTGCAAATGATCAGTGACTCAGGTTAACACTAAACTTTAAACGGCACCTCTGTGTCTCTGTGTGCTGAACATCTAGGATTGAGTCAGGCTGCATCAGCTGAAGCTGTTATTTGTATATATCAGTATTTTTTTATTCAGGTGTGGGGAAAATACGTAAGACTGCAGTGAAGCGATGCACCAGATGAATCCCTGGCCAAAGGTATCGTACTCAAATCAGACTACTGATCCAGCCACATCAGCCTTTTGTGAGGTCTGTTTAAAGTAGACTAAAAGTGAACTGCAGGTTCCTGAGAGGTGGACTGTGAGCACAGAAACACATGTTCATACATACAGCTGCAGCAAACTTACATTAATTTTAAATAGATTTGTTACTCTGATGTCTGTCTCTGTGTTAGTCCTCTGACAGACTGGTGACCTGTCCAGGTGTGCTCTACCTACTACTGGGACAGGTTCCAGCCTCTGTAATAGAAATGTTCTGTTATTCTCATTTAAAGTGTTTAAGTGCTTATGCATATGCTTAGTTGTGACACTGTTACTGTTCAGTGAAAGTTGCTAAAACTAGATGAACTTACTTCAGCAGTTTGAGAAAACAACTCCCTTTACAGGTGCTGATAAGGCCAAGGGCACAAAACAGCACAACCATTGATGCGTTAGGTTTCATAGCGAGACACGTGAAGTGTGGTAGGATCAGTTTGTAACTTCCTCCCTCTTCCTTGGAAGGCGTAAAGGAGGAGGAGCACGACTTCTGTGGCAGCGCTGACATGACTGAACTGTGATGTTTGATGTGTGTTGGCGCAGTAATAAATAGCTTGATCACAGCTCTTTCTGTGTTGCAGACTTTATTTAAAAAATTCCACGAAACCCCCCCCCCACTGTGAACCTGAATTGAATATTCAGAAGACATTTGTTTAAATAGTTCTACAAATCTGAGCTGTTGGTGTGTCCTTGGATTGTGTGGTAATAATATTAGAGCCTGCAATCTTTCTTACTGGATCTCTACTATGAGTCATGTTACCTGAGATTAGTTCTATGTTTACCTGTCAGCCTGGACGAATGTGCTGTGTGAAGAATGTAAATGACATCAGATCTGAACTGCTTACATCTAAGGAGCCTGTTCATATTTAATTGTAATATGAACCAATGATTTTCTGATTGATTGCTGATATATACAGTGGGGCAAAAAAGTATTTAGTCAGCCACCGATTGTCATCATTTTAGGTGGGGGAACTTGCACAGAGGTCAGTAATTTGCACCAGAGGTACACTTCAACTGTGAGAGACAGAATGTGAAAAAAAAAAAAATCCATGAATCCACATGGTAGGATTTGTAAAGAATTTATTCGTAAATCAGGGTGGAAAATAAGTATTTGGTCAATAACAAAAATACAACTCAATACTTTGTAACATAACCTTTGTTGGCAATAACAGAGGTCAAACGTTTACTATAGGTCTTTACCAGGTTTGCACACACAGTAGCTGGTATTTTGGCCCATTCCTCCATGCAGATCTTCTCGAGAGCAGTGATGTTTTGGGGCTGTCGCCGAGCAACACGGACTTTCAACTCCCGCCACAGATTTTCTATGGGGTTGAGGTCTGGAGACTGGCTAGGCCACTCCAGGACTTTCAAATGCTTCTTACGGAGCCACTCCTTTGTTGCCCGGGCGGTGTGTTTTGGATCATTGTCATGTTGGAAGACCCAGCCTCGTTTCATCTTCAAAGTTCTCACTGATGGAAGGAGGTTTTGGCTCAAAATCTCACGATACATGGCCCCATTCATTCTGTCCTTAACACGGATCAGTCGTCCTGTCCCCTTGGCAGAAAAACAGCCCCATAGCATGATGTTTCCACCCCCATGCTTCACAGTAGGTATGGTGTTCTTGGGATGCAACTCAGTATTCTTCTTCCTCCAAACACGACGAGTTGAGTTTATACCAAAAAGTTCTACTTTGGTTTCATCTGACCACATGACATTCTCCCAATCCTCTGCTGTATCATCCATGTGCTCTCTGGCAAACTTCAGACGGGCCTGGACATGCACTGGCTTCAGCAGCGGAACACGTCTGGCACTGCGGGATTTGATTCCCTGCCGTTGTAGTGTGTTACTGATGGTGACCTTTGTTACTTTGGTCCCAGCTCTCTGCAGGTCATTCACCAGGTCCCCCCGTGTGGTTCTGGGATCTTTGCTCACCGTTCTCATGATCATTTTGACCCCACGGGATGAGATCTTGCGTGGAGCCCCAGATCGTGGGAGATCATCAGTGGTCTTGTATGTCTTCCATTTTCTGATGATTGCTCCCACAGTTGATTTTTTCACACCAAGCTGCTTGCCTATTGTAGATTCACTCTTCCCAGTCTGGTGCAGGTCTACAATACTTTTCCTGGTGTCCTTCGAGAGCTCTTTGGTCTTGGCCATGGCGGAGTTTGGAGTCTGACTGTTTGAGGCTGTGGACAGGTGTCTTTTATACAGATGATGAGTTCAAACAGGTGCCATTCATACAGGTAACGAGTGGGGGACAGAAAAGCTTCTTACAGAAGACGTTACAGGTCTGTGAGAGCCAGAGATTTTCCATGTTTGAGGTGACCAAATACTTATTTTCCACCCTGATTTACGGATAAATTCTTTACAAATCCTACCATGTGAATTCATGGATTTTTTTTTCACATTCTGTCTCTCACAGTTGAAGTGTACCTCTGGTGCAAATTACTGACCTCTGTCATCATTTTAAGTGGGGGAACTTGCACAATCGGTGGCTGACTAAATACTTTTTTGCCCCACTGTGTGTGTGTGTATATATATATATATATATATATATATATATATATTTTTTTTTTTTTACATACATAGTTTTTTGTTGCCTTATGGTTCCAAGCGCTGTCACCAATCTTTGCATTTTGTTATTATCTCATGACACTTGTTTAATCAGCTACCATCTCTCCTGTGGACTTTTTAATGTCTACAGTCTCAGACCAACACAGCCCTGCCCTTCCCATATTAGATTCTTGATGAATGTGTGTTGTTGTTATTCAGCCTGGTTCAATGTGCCCCTTTTTAACTTTGAGCACCCGCCCCTTTAAACCTTTCTGCACAGCCCTGCACTGAACTCACTATCTTCTCCCTCTAACAGCCTCCACATGTTCTCACTGTAATTTCCCCTCATGAATGAATTTATGCTGCACTAATGTGAATGTTTGCAGGGAAATCAAACGCATTTCACACGCAGTACTCGAGCTGACTTACCTTTGTTTGAATGACGACTTGTACGCGCTGACTCCACAGATAAGGTACGAAAATATATCAGGCTACGTCTTCAGGGTTTCTACTCCACGGCCGTATTTCATACGGGTCCACATTTCCACTGCACGCTATTTTCTGCAAGTACCGCCGCTTCGCCTCTGGACGCAATCGGTCTCTATACAGTCCATTCTCTTTTGAGCTGCTTTTAAGCATCTTGTAATCGTCGTTCCAACACAGTGTGTTTGTTTTGATTCGTAGACCTCGAAAATGGTGCCGCGCTCCCACAATGCATTGCGGCGTGACGTCAACTCCAAAGCCCTATAGAACATGTTCTTTTTCATTGTCAAAATTATCAGGAATAAAGAAGAAAACTGATTCAAAACCTGTGGAACCTGCCAAAAAACAAGTTTTACTGCAAAGGATTTCTAGATGTGAAGGTTTTGTGGCTTTTTTCAGTTTCTAAAACAAACTCATTTGTACAGAAGGATATGAGGATGTATATGTCCGGTGGTGGGTTTTTTTCTTCTTGATTTAATGTATTCATTTATCTCTTCACTTAATCTTTCTTTATGTTTTTTTTTTTTTGATTTGGCATGAGCGATTTCCGGTCCTCACTCCAAGCCAGTTGGTGGCGGTAATGCACCACATGTTCTATCACAGCTGCGTCCGAGAGGACAGGAAACGTCTGTATGCGTCTGCAAACCAGGTAACTACACTCAGCTGAGCCTCTCTGCTAGTCGTTATTAGTTGGAGGGTTTTGCGTCACTTTCTCTCGGCTTGATAAAGGGCTGTATAGAAATCTCTGGTACGTAACACGTAACGTCATTTTTAGGGAGCGTCGCAGAGAAGTGAGGCTGTTTCTTTGTTTTTGTCGAGTTTTGATTGAAGACATGTTTCCAGTCCGTTTTTTACTCGTTTGTTTTTTCATTAATAACTTTACATTATCACAGAGAACAAGAAGGCGCTTTGTTTGTCACATTCACCTTATGTCTGTGAAGGTTCTCAGTCATCCAGGTCATCGTAGTCAAAGGAGCTTGCAAAGAAAAGCGTCTGGACTTCTTTAAGTTACTTGAAGACGTTTCACCTCTCATCCGAGAAGCTTCTTCAGTTCTAAGGTCAAATGGTGGAGAGTCCCAGATATAAACCTAGTGGGAGTTTCCCCCCACAGAGGGACAAAAGGACCCCCTGATGATCCTCTAATCGCCTGAGCCAAGGTGGGAAACTGGGTGTGGGTCCCAATCAGCCAGAGTTTCGGGTGTGTTCATTGTGAAACCTGGCCCCACCTTATCATGTGAATTCCTGAGGTCAGATGGCCCAGGATGTGAGTGGGCGTTAAGGCGTCTGGGAAGGATCTCAAAACTGGATTATAGATGGCAGAGAGTTGGTGTCGTAAACCCCGCCTCTGTTCAAAGATGGTTGCTCACAGTGGACATAGATGCTTCTTTCACTCCTCTTTCAAACCATCTGTCCTCTCTGTCCAAAATGTGAACATTAGCATCCTCGAAAGAGTGTCCTTTATCCTTAAGATGCAGATGGACTGCTGAGTCTTGTCCTGTGGAGGTGGCTCTTCTATGTTGTGCCATGCGCTTGTGAAGTGGCAGCCACTTGGCAGCCACAGTGATAAATGGCTGAGATGGCTGCAGCTGTACGTGTGAGGTACCTACATATTTCAAGATGAATTTGCAGAGATGTCATGTTTGGTGCTTACAGACATCACACTGCATTTTGTGATTTCGTAGCTATTGTTGTGATATTTCGGAGCTTCCCATGATCACCGTGACAGTCATTCATTTTAACATAACCTTTCTATTCCTTTCAGGGATCCTCATTTTTTTGGTGAGGAAGATCAGCAGCTGTGTCGACAGGCAACAGGTAACGGCATGCTTTTCTGTTAGTACTGTAGACCTTGGTCTGGTGCTCTTTTTTAGTTTAACACAGTATTTTCATTTGCCGAAGTGTAAAAAGCTTGTTCCAGGAGAAACAAACTGTAGTGAGTTCTGCAAAATGATTCCCACCATTGCACACTCTGTCAGCCTCCAGTGTGCCCTTTTTTTGTCCTTTAACTGAAGAAAGTCGGTAGTCAGAACATATGAGATAAGTGAGATCCTCATTTTGCCTGCTTATTTCAAGATACAACATTTTCACAAACTGCTGTAGGATAACCTTGCTATTTGTCTTTTCCAACACTTCTACATTCATCCATATTTCCTTGTCTGCTTCTTTCCAGGTGAAAAGTACCTGAAATGGGTGAAAGATTTTGTTTCCAAAAACAAAAGCATGTGCGTTCACCTGAAGAAGCCAAGTGGTGCTGACCTGTGGATAGAAGAGCTTGAGAACACCAAATACAACGGGGATGATGATGAAGTTAACGCCTGGGGAAAATTCTACCTTCCCGAGATTGTAAAAATGCAGGTTATTGGTGTGGTAAAGGGCACCTCATGTCCATGTGACGAGCTTGTGCTGATGACGTGTGAGGACAAAAAGCTGTACGGCTATGACGGAGAGGAGCTGCATCTGGTGGCTTCCAGTTTCCTGGAACTATGTGACAAAACGATAGAGTATCCAGCATCCAAGCGCTACTACAATGGAGAGGCCTTCAAAGATATGGTGAGAAGTTAGACTGCTAAGAATAAGACTGGGGATGCCTAGTGTTAGAGATCAATCACCTGAGCTTTTCTTTGTATTGTTGTGTGTTCTGTTTAGACTGAGGAGGACTGGAAAAAAGTTAAGATGAGTGATGTGGGGAGGAAACTGCAGGAAGAACATAAAAAGCTGGTAAATGAAACCCAGTCAGCGTTCGTAAGCCTAATATCATAGGTGGGTATTGGAGCTGAGTATCATCACTGATTTCTAGAACCTGTTCAATTCCAATTCACAAGGTCCCAATTAGATTCCATTTAATTCTTACTCAGAGAGTCAGAAACATTATAATTCTGATCATTTATCAGTACTGACACTTGTGAAACTTCATCAGAGGTGTGAGCATCACAGCAGATGCTTTTGTGTCAAAGTAACTGAGGATAAAACACAAAACCATGAAGCAGATTTTCCTGGCCTAGCTTTTTACAGTAGATAACCTTAAAAATATTATTCTGCAGTAGAACAAAAGCAGACGAGAACCACGACTCAACAAATGTACATTGGCTGATGCTGCTGAAGTGATTCAGAGGTTTTAATAAGAGGTTTTAATAGAGACACAGCAGAGCATTTTGCAGTTTCACTTAATTTGAAAAAAATAAATAAAATTTGGTATTGAACAGCAGAAATGAGGCTGTCTTGTCGGAAGTCATTAAAAAAAATGGCTGTAAACAACGGTAGACTGCTTCATAACAAGCAAGCGAATAATGCCAAAAACAGAGATTTGAGATGGGAAACGGTGTTCTTAAAGTACACTGAGAGAGGCAGAGAGCTGTGCTGTGTTGTTTTTCTGTGTGTGTTTTAATGGTGGTGGAAGCAAACCAGCAAAAGTAAGAGGGAATTCATGACAATGTTTATGTCAAGCGAAATGTGTCTTCTTTTGCTGCTGGTTTGGTTAGAGAGAGACAAAACGTGCAGCTTCAGGATCTGAGCAGCTTTCAGCACCAACGGCATCACAGCTCAGACTTGGATTCAGGATTAAGCCCTTTATGTTTGACTGTAGTGATTGTAGCTCTGTCCTTGTTATTAATCGCTTTAGTCAAACACAGCTATTGTTTGCTGGGATGTGTATATACTTGACAGTTTGTATCTCAGAGTTATCAAAGACACTGTGGATAATCATCAAGAGATTGTTGTTCTCTTAATAATGACCTATTTGATTGTTTGTTTTTTCTTCTTCTTACAGATTCTGGTATTTGGCCAAAAGAGAGCTTCACAATTCTTGGCTTCACCTGTGGTAGAAAAATGACTAAAGTTATGCAACACTCTCTAAAATTAAAGCTATGCAACGCTTTAACATGAATGGCGAAGGAGTGCATCTCTTTCACTGTCTCTTCCTGTCCTCTTCTCAGTCTTTGTTGTGGCACCTCTGCTATGTGTTATAGAAAGCACTTGGAATCATGTTCAATACAAAAACACCAAACTCGTGGGATTGCCCTAGCAAGCAGTTGGTAAAAACTAATTAAAACTGATATATATCAGCTTCACTTTCTAGCTGCAAAAGCACGTTTCTGCAAAAGCATGCAGTTTCCTGTCAGCACTTTTTGGCACAGAGTGTACTCAGAGTTAGGCCTTTCTTATATAAAGCAATATAATCAGCATATAAACATTTAAGATGATAAATTTAAAGCTCAACAGTAACTGCTATAAATATTATAACTACACATGTAGTGCTTTTGCTTAAGTAAATTATAGTTGGGATCATAATAAGAAAACATGTGTTTTTATTTTCTGTGTACCCTGGGTACAGACCAGTATAAATATGGGATTCTTCCCAATAAATGCTGTCTGATAATGCTTCATATTGCATTAAACACTAGATATGTAAGCAAACAAACAAAAACCCATAGAAGCCAGTTTTAATTATTAAATGTGACAATTACATGGAGATGGAAAGTAAATATGCTTATACACGTCTCTGTGATTACAGAAAATCCACACAGATGCTGTCAGAGCAGAGAATCTTTGATTTATCAGAATGATGAATGCAAATGATTTCATGAAATCTCACTCTTGTTCTGGGTTGTAAAATTCACCTGTCCAGTTAAACCGAATCCTTTGCAACACAGTTCTAAGAACCCTACCAACCTCATCCTCAGCTCTCTGCCTGTTGTCCTTTTCAGCTGAGTATTCATCCACATGTGTTTCAACTTCTCTCTCATTTTCAAGCAAATTGCTCAGGCTCTCAGCTTCAGCACAGTTACTGTTTTTTTATTATTCTCTTCTAAGTCCAAGTCTGTGAGGAGATCTTGCAGACTCTGCTTTATTTGCTCTTCATTCTCTGAGTTATTTTGCAGGACGATCTGAAAACAGTTACAGATCTGGTCAAAGTGTTGCACCTGATTATATAGTTGTTTTTAATAGAAAGTTGATCAACATGTTTGTTTCGCTGCTTGACTTATTTAACTATGCAGGACCATTGGATGCTTTTGATTTAGACATTTTAAGATAGGGGGTGAAACATGTCACAAAAATCTACAATATGTGGGGCGATCGTGGCTCAAGAGTTGGCAGCTCGTCTTGTAATCGGAAGGTTGCCGGTTCGAGCCCCGGCTTGGACCGTCTCAGTCGTTGTGTCCTTGGGCGAGACACTTCACCCGTTGCCTACTGGTGGTGGTCACAGGGTGGCTGTGGCTACAAGCTTGCCATCACCAGTGTGTGAATGGGTGGATGACTGGATGGATGTGTAAAGCACTTTGGGGTCCTTAGGGACGAGTAAAGCGCTCTACAAATACAGGCCATGTAATGGCAGAAACATTCTCTAGTGTAAATCCTGACTAGTTCATTAACTACAGATCAGTTTCAGTGAACATTATTCACAGAGGGATCTGAGTTCCTTATACCAGACTCTACAGAAACTGTAACACTGTACAGCTCTGCGACTCAACAATATGACAACAATGTAACACACACTAGAATCATCAAATAAAGCCCCACTAACCACTAGAACTAGAACTAACTAACTAGCACTGGACACTTGCATATTAGAGATTTCTACCACCATAGGAGGCGAGATATCATCCTTGAACCAGAGCATCCAGCCCTCAATTTCGGACATAAAAAGCGACGTGGCCAGGCATGATAACACTTTGACTGAACTGCAGGACTGTGCCTCGAACCACTCTGACACCATCGCCACTCTCCAGGCCACTGTGGAGCGTTTGTCTGCGGAGGTAAAGAAGTTAGATGAGAGATGTGGAGCTCTTGAGGCACTCCAGGAGGAATCATTTAAGAACTGCAGGAATACCAGAAGGCACAGAGGGACCCAAGATGACTGAGTTGGTTCACACCTGTTGGCGGAGGCGCTATCTCTCGAGGAGAAGCCACTCATCGATCGAGCACATAGAGTGAATCGCCAGCGTCCCAAACAAAGTCATCTTCCTCGGCCCATCATCTTGAGATTGCACTACTACCACATTGGTGAGGAAATTCTGCTGAAAGCTGCAGAGAACAAGAACCTGATGTATAAGGGTTTTTAAAATAAACATCCTCCCAGATTTCCCTCCCTCTGTTGGAAACGCAGAGCCGCATTTGCAAATATGAGAGGAAGACTACGTGGGATGACCGGCGTCAGGTACAGACTGCTATACCCTGCAAAGCTGTTAGTGACCCATGGTGATGTGAGGAAAAGCTTTACCGATCCCAAAGAGACCGTAGACTACGCGGAGAAGCACCTCTCCCACCCACCTTCAAATGTATTAAAAGCAAGGATATATCTATATGTCTAACGCTGACACAGCACTGTGTTTCTTCTTTTCCCTTTATATTCCATGTAAAGGTGAATATGGAGCGTTTATGGAGCTCGTTTATTGACCAGCTGTCAGTTAGAAGGTAAGAGTTACTAGGTTAACAGAGGTTAGCAGTAACAGTACGGGGAAGTATATTGTGTTGTTCTTTTGTTGTTTTTTATTTTATCCTACTTTACTTTGTTATTTGGATTTTACCTGTTGTGAGTGCTTCCCGTAATTCTCCTTTTTCTTGCGCCGCTGCGGCCAGAGTTCACAACATTACATATTTTTGTATCTATAAACAGGAAGCTGACACTCTCCAGACTTTATCAAAGGTGTGAGCGTCACAGCAGAGGCCTTTGTGTCAACGTAGCTGAAGACAAAACACAGAAACACATGAAGGAGATTTTCCTGGCCTGGATTTTATACAAATATTCTGCAGTACATCAAAAATGAAAGAAAACCATTAGTCAACATATGAACATCACCTCTGAAGTTACAGAGCTTTGATTGGAGACACAGCTGAGCGTTTTGCATTTTGCATAATTAATTACATAATTAATTATGTAACCATAATTAAATGGTTACATCATCTTTAAAGTCCCCAGAGATCAGGAAAAGGGCCTGAGGGTGCTGTGTTTGGAGTCTGCTGGTTACAGTGTGCAGGACCTCACAGGCTGCTGCAGCGTTAGCAGAGGGCGGGACATACACAGCTATCATAATCACGTGTGTAAACTCTCGTGGTAGATAGTACGGTCTCATGCTAACCGCTAGCAGCTCAATGTCCTTACAGCGTAGCGTCTCTTTGATAGAGAAATGCCCAGAGTTACACCATCTATCGTTCACAAACACAGCCAGACCCCCTCCTCCCTTCTTACCACTCTCCGCTGTTCTGTCATAAGAGGCTCACCAGCTAAAGCAGCACACCTGGGTCTCCCAGCCTATTAAAAGCAGCCCTTTGCTTCACCTGCTTCACTAAACATTATTATTTTAAGCAGAGTGGTGTGATTTATGTAGGCATTGCTGTGTGACAGGATGACTTTTCTTGCACACCCACCAAATGAGGGCGCACATGCTTCCACGCCCACTGGTGACTGCACACATCCTTTCAAGGAAGCATTTCATTCATCCCTAACAAATGGAACAAAACACTGTGCAGCGTGTTCAGGTTTGAACGTGGCCCTGGCCTCTCTCTGCATCCACCTGGCACATGCAACACACATCCACTCCCTGCTGAACTGCTTGTATTTGATGTGTTGAAGTTTTGGTAAAGTTTGAATAAATTCCACTTTATTTATAGGAACATTTCATCTGTGGACTCCTGCTTCCCCTCTCCTTGAGCCAGTTTGTGACGGGAACATGACATAAGAAAAGTAATTTATCCCTTTTTGATTCTGTGTATCTGGCGCTCATCCAGTGAGTTCACACTTGGCAGAAACAGACTGAATTTGTCTGGAGAACTTTGGCTTCAGCCAAGTTAGATAAACACACTGTGTCTCTGTCAAAACAGCAGTGTAGTTGTGGCACCCCTGTGAGGGAATGACCACATGAATATTATTTTGTGTAAAACACTCATGTAACGGGACATTTTTCATTGCTATATGTATTTATTTTCAGTTTCTTTAAGAGGATAGAAAATCCATGTAACAGGGATTCATTTTATGTTAGAAAGCAGTGAGGGCGGAACTTTGGTGCTTGCTCCGGGGTTTCGGGGAGCAGTAAGTGGAGCCCACCTTCCGCTGCTTCCTCAGACACGTTCTGGAGGAAAGCAGAGACGCATCGTGTCTTCCTTACTCTGCTCTTCACCTGCTTTTACAGGTCGGTACACGGTGCTCGCACCGAAAATGTTGTTTAGTGTCACCATGGTTACCCACGTTAATGTGAATGGGAGAGTTAAGGCGGTCCGCCAAAGTTATTTATATGTAAACACGGGAGAAAACCAGAGGAGTGTCCCGCGCGACCGCACCGCGAGCCCGCTCGTTAGGTGGAGCGCTCGTGAAGCAGAGTCAGTGCGCTCCTATGCTCTGTGCAAACGTGTTGTAATGCTCCAATCAAATCAGTTCTGTGAGATGTGAATGTTAATAGTTCTGTTAAAGTGACTGAGTAGATTAGCTAGTGTAACACAAGCACTCTGAGCAACTCTGTGTAGCTAACAGAGGCATTCATGGGTTGATTAAACAAGCTGTGTTTCATGATGCACTAAATAGTGATTTTGCCAGTAAATTACTGGAGGGAACAAATGTAATGTATTTACCAATGCTGTTATTGAATAGAACTGTTTAGCCAGTAAGACACTGCAGAAGACAATGTGATGTGTTTATTGATATGATAAAAGGATGTAGCTGTTATGGAAAGAAGTGTGAACTTGAGAAACTGAACCAGTTAAAAAGAGTATATTTCACTGATGTTGTGAAATAAGTAAATGTCATTGATGTGAATGAGGAACCAGCTGAACAGTATATTGAAAGCTCATGTTTAGTGTTTTATAGCATTTATTTGTGTGAAATAAATCAGACTCAGACACGTTCTGGAGGAAAGCAGAGACGCATCGTGTCTTCCTTACTCTGCTCTTCACCTGCTTTTACAGGTAACATATTTGTCATCGAGGTCTTCATCCTTGGGACCCGTAACATAGTAACTTCTTCATTGTTATACTTCTATAGTTTTCCCATTTTGTGAGCTGTGGATGTGGAAAGTGTCTCAGTGACACATCCACATGAAAACGGCGTTACCTTCGTTCATTTGCACGTCAAATGAACGAGCTGTTTGGACTTTAACGTCACAGCTGATGCTTCGATACTCGAACTCAAGAGTTCAGCTTCCACTCAGAGGTACAAGTACACACAGCAAAGATAAACGTGTACACAAGGTGGAACCCACAAGTGCACATCTCCAACCAGAGATGGGCAGTAATCCGATTACTTTTTTCAAGAAACGAGTAAAGTGAGGGATTACTATTGCAAAAAAGGTAATTAGATTACTGTTACTTTCCCGTAAGCACGCTGCGTTACTGCGTTACTAAAACTGCAGCTGTGTGCAGATGAACAATGGATAATCTATCGAGTGTGGAGAGAGTGTGAGCGTGCAGCGTTTAAAGCGTGGAAGCACTGACCTTACTTTGAGTTTGACTCTGTAAAAAGTGACAAAAACATTAGCGTCCGCTGTTCACTGCGTGGGAAGACAACATGCTCACTCACTATGTGTTAATGGGCATGCTTATTTATAACTTTGATAAAATGTCATAAAAATAATTCCATGCCAGCTCACCATTGGTGATCAGGTAGTTTCTGTTCCAGTTCCAGTCCCATAAATCATGAAGCTTGCTGCCAGAAAAGCTTCAAATCTCCTTTGAAAGCTGTTTGTGGTCTTGATTGTGGGAGCTTCAGTTGTCTGACTCCAGCTGCCACACAGTGCTCACTGATATCATTTGCAAAAACCCCAGTGTGACAATATTTATCAGTGAAGCAGAAATCAGGAAGTGACGACTTTTCTTTGAACATTTGCTCAGGCTAAGCTGTGCTTTCTACCACAGTTGGGAATTTCCTGGTTTACAACAAATTATTGTGTCAACACCGCATAAGATTTCAAACTACAGGAAAATCACTGGAGTTATAAGAGGCAGACAACGACACACACACCACATGCATGCTGTTGCTATTTATTGTGGATTAACCTGTCAAGGGCAAGAACAAAAGAATTCTGCCTCAAATACAGGAAATCATAGCTTTCCTGTATTTCCTCCATTGTTGGCATGCTGGTTAGTGCTGTTGCTCCACAGTAAGGTGGTCCTGGGCTAAATTATCCATGAATGTAAACGGCTGTGTGTTTCTATCTGATAGACTGGTGAGCTGTCCAGGGTGTACCCTGCCTGGTAACCTATCACTTCAGGGTTATTTCCCAGCCCTGCTGCAACCAGGATAGAGATAGGAGGATGGTAGTTGTTGTAGACCCATTCAATTTCAATTGAAGGATTAAAATGTTCCAGGAGCTCAACTTACTCCATCTGAACATGTTTCAATCGTGTTTTATGAACACAACATGCAGGTTTACTGAATATGAAAAGGTTGTGTTGATTTAACTCAGGTGTTTAAGTTTCTGCCAAAGCAAAACCTTTGTGTGCAACCAGTGTCCACTATTGAATCAAGTCAATCCAACATGTTTTTGTCAGTGCAAAAAGGAGTTACGGTGCCTGTATTCCTGCACAATATTGTCCCGGGAGGGAGGAAAACTTTCTGGTGAAGTTTTGGTTGATTTTTGGGTTTTGCTTGACACTAGGTTGATTTTATCAGTGAGGTTTGGATTGTTTTCTTTCTCTAAGAGAGAGAAAGATGGTTTTATGCTTGGACATGTTTGCAATGGGCCCCAGTATTTGTTACTTTATTAGTATTTTATTGGTTGCGTTTGTTTGTGCTTTTGTTACAGTGCACTGAGATAAGAACATCTGAGAGGTGTGATCCACCGGTGGTGATATTTTGGTATTTTGTGAGTTCCCGATTTAACAAATCAGCTCTTTAATCCAGACCTGAGAGGTTGAACTTTAAAGCGCTATAAAATATTCTTACTGGAAACAGTGGCAAAGTGTTTTTCTCCATGATTATAATGGGCTTGGGAGTAGAGCTGGGCGATATATCGAGTTTTTAAAACATATCGATATATTTTTATACGAGATATAAGATGTGACAATATCCTTTATATCGATATAGTCTATGTTACGTTATAATTATAGTTGTGGAGCCGCAAGTTTGCCTCTCTTTCGTCCACTTTTGTCTCTACGCAACGTTACTCCGCCTCGCCTTCACTGAAGACAACTCCCCCTCCTACCCCATCGCTTCACGTGCAGGCAGCGACAAGACGGACACGGCAAATCTCCGTTAACGAGTTACTGCGCATCGCCCCATGCGTGGGGCTGGACGGCGTCAACGTGCTAACGAGCTAAACATGCTAACGAGCTAACCGCGCTAACGAGCTAACCGCGCTAACCCTAAAATCCTTTCATTCTCTCAAAAGTTGATAGCGCGCCTTATGTATGAATTCTGGTTGTGCTTGGTGGCCGCGAACCGATTTTATGTGGTACACGGCGTTCAGCAATCTGTCAAAAATGTTTGAGTACGACTTTGGTAAGCTACGGAGCTGCACCGCTTGATAGATTGTCGGCGCATTACGGCTACCGAGGAGCTTCGCGGAGTGATACGTACTGTGCTTCAACGTAATATTACCGTATTGTGTGTGTATAAGGACCATAAATGGCACCTGTAAGAGACGTGGTTATGAAGCGGATTTCAAACTCCAGGCTGTCAGTCACACAGTAAAACTTGGGAACAGAGCAGCTGTAAAATCTGTCTGTCTTTGTTATTACGCTCAGCGTCTTTTAGTTTACATTTTGACTGCACAATTGTGAGCTCTTTGTTTAGCACAAAAACAACCTTGTTTTCTTTTATTTATGGAGCATTATTATTTAATGAATGCTCATAATTTAATTTTGAGTAATTTTTCATGTACATCTGTGCTGTATGTTAATAAAAGTGCCTGTGTGACATCTGGGACACAGCTTTGACTAAGAACTCTTTTTGTTCTTACTTTATGGCTTAAAAAAAATATCGAGATATATATCTTATATCGCCATCCAGCTAAAAAATATCGAGATATGAATTTTGGGTCATATCGCCCAGCCCTACTTGGGAGAAATTCACTTATATGTGACATTGATCACATGAGAAGTCCTGAGCCTAAAAGGATTGCAGCGAGTCAATCCAGTCCAAAAACAAGGAGCTGTTTTCCTTTAAAATGATGACGTCATCCTGCTGGTGATGGAGGCTCGAATAGGCTGCGCGTGAGACTCCATTATCAGCAATATCTGGTATGAATGTGTGTGGATGTATGCATGTGACTGGACTGTGATGGACTGACGACTAAAAGTTTAACTGACTTGATACTGAGACAAAAACGGTGCCGACTTTAGGATTAGTGAATGTCCACAACAATTCACCCAGCCTGTAGAAGAAGGGTGGAGGTTTTGTCTTGCTTTGTTGTTGCAGGAGCAGAAGGATGACAGAGACTAAAGGGGGAGGCTGTAGCTTCACATGAGTGTGAGCTGCAGACTGAACCCTTTGGTTGCTAATGTTGAGTAACTGATGTTTGCATTAAGAAAATTGTGTTTTATTAGCTGTGTTTTAATTAAGGTATCACATTATATTGTTGGGAATGTTAAATGCTAAAGTGAAGAAAAGCTTTGATTTCACTCATGACTGAACATGTTATTATTAACCATAGCAGGCCACTGTAAAGAGTCAATTAACTGTTATAGAGGAAAAAAAGGCCAAAAACTCTGTTAATACCTATGAATAACAGGCAATGATAGACTTGTCACATTCAAAATAGAGATATGTAATAACAAACACGGGTCCGTGTCATTTAGGTTCTCCATTGAAATAGTCAATCATTTAGAAAACTAGAATATATATATATATGTCTCAACGCTGTTTCTCAATAATATTAAAAACCTAAAAACTATTGTTGTGGAAGATAGAAGTCACTGTGACAGCCCTCTGACTGTGGAGGACGTTTGTAATCCTATTTCTGCACTTAAGGCCAACAAATCTCCCGGCACAGATGGTTTAACTGCAGAGTTTTATGAATCATTTTCTAATCTCCTGGCTCCGTTCTTACTGCAGCTTTTCATAGGAAGTGTAGAGAATAACATCCTCCCTCCTACTCTTACTCAGGGTCTCATAACACTTATTCCAAAGCCAAACAAAGACTTACTTCTTATTGATAATTGGAGACCCATCTGTCTGCTCAATGATGACTATGAGATTATGGCTTTAGTACTTGCTAACAGAATGAAAGAGTTCTTGGACACAATTATCGATGAGACACAATCAGGCTTTATGAGAAACAGACACCTTTCTAAGAACATGAGACTGGTTTTAGATCTACTTGATTACTCTGATTTGGTATCTGACTATAGCTTCATTCTCTTCCTGGATTTTTAAAAGGCTTTTGATACAATTGAACATCAATTTATTTTCCACTCTTTGGAAAAATTTGGCATTTTTCTGTAAAGCTATCAAAACCTTGTACACGAATGGCAATAGCTCAATTAAAATGATTAAGACTCCACCCCGAGATTTGACCTGTTATACCAGGAATCAGCACAGCTGATAAGGAGCTCATCATCAGCCAGCTAGCTGATGACACCACACTCTTCTTGAAGAATGCAAATCAAATCCGTCCAGCCCTTAGTGTTATTAGTGATTTCTCTGAGGCATCTGCTTTATGTCGAAATCTAAAAAAAATGTGAATTACTAGCAATTAAAGGCTGCACTGCAAATGCTCTCTGTAACATTTCTGTTAAACAAGAAGTCACATGCCCAGGACTGTTAATATCCAAAGACCAAAAGTCAAGATGCTCATCAAACTTGTCAAACAGTGTTGGGGAATTCTCAATGGTGCTTGGTGCCATACCCTCAGGGACTTTAATGTTATATAAAAACACTGACAGCTCAATATCTGCCTCAGTCACTCTCCCTGATCCAGCTGAGTCAGCAGTGGGAAAAATCTGCTTTTCACAGGAACTTGGTAACAGCAATAAGAGAATACGTAGTTTATTCCAAGAAGATATCATGTCTCTCCCATATATAGAATATCTTACTGGAACCGACATGTTCCAGATATCACCTGGAAGACAGTCTGGATGATCCCATAAAGATCTAATTGTGAACAAGGTGAAGGAAATCTCATATAAAATTCTTCATAAATGTGACCCAGCCAGTCACTATATGGTAACATTTAAAAGAGACATAAATACTAATTGAACTTTCTGTGGGGATCATCCAGAAACTGTGGCACATCTCTTTTGGTTCCTCTACACAGAGATTCTGGAAGAATTTAGCAGTTTTGTTATTGTCCATATTTTAAGGGAGTTTTCTTTACGATGGAAAATGTTTTATTCTGTTTCTTTAAGTTCCCCAGGAAGAATGATAAATGTTTTTTATAAAAAATTTGTTAATACTTTTAGCTATTTTATATCCATAAATGTAAGTTTATTAATAAAACACCATATTTCTGCCTTTTTATAAGGATATGAATTGTACATACAATCAATTTCAGACTCAACCAACAAAAAGCCTCTCAGAACAATATTTATATGTTGATTTTTTTCGCCTACTCATATCATCATTTTTTTACTCCTGGTTCTGTATGTTCATGTTCTGTTCTTTGTAAACTTCATCTGTTTGTATGTTGTATACTCATTGTGTTTCAATAAAGTTCGATTTAAAAAAAGGTACGTTCTAAACGAAGCTTCAGACGTCACTGATCACGTGACTCTGGCCAAACGAATCAAGCCTCGACACGGTGCTTCTGAAGCAGCGTGTTGATCTTTCTGACACACGCACCGGAGCGTCAGCTTCAAGCGGACCATCACTACGTCTCACATCTAAAGGTGTCAAGGTAACTTTGAACTGAGTTCAGTCAATCTGGAGTTTTTCCAAGTTTTCTGTTGCTCTCTGTGAGAGAAGAGCGTTAAAGGCGGGGCTCTCCAGAGTCCAGCAAAACAGGAAACCACAGCTGGGTGTGTGTAAGTGTGCAAACCAATAGAATGCATCGTGGTGGGGGGGGCATCACGGGCAAGAAAAAAATAAAATAATCGGTCGTACCCATGCTTCCCCGACGTCATGCCAGCGCATATTGGGAAATTCGTAGGCACCGATCGGTTTTCTATCAGCCATTTGCTGGGAGTAAGGGCGCCCTCCGTTTGCGAGGTGCGCCTGCTGCTGGCGGCACAGGGAGGAGAGGGCGGGGCGGCGGGGAGTCTCTGGCTGGCTGGAGCGGCATCTAATAACCAACTCGCAAAACAAAATAAAAACAACAAACAGATATTATGATACAGACTTATAATCTGCACCGATGTTTTTTCTAAATTCTATAAAGTGAGCGCGAGAGCCCTCGGTGCGCCTGCGCGCTGCTGAAGTCAAAGTAAACTTTATTGTCATCCCCGCTACAGACAGTCCAGCATATAGAGAGACGAGACGACGAGGCTGCAGTTACAGCGGTGCAAGTAAACAAACAATAAATATAAGAAGAGTAAGAAAATAAATCTACACTTTAGGACTCGGGGTAAAGGATCAATAACAATTTAATTTATAATTTACAGTTTGATGATTTAAAGTCTCACACAACCCGTCAAAAGGGGCGGGGCCGGCTGCTTCCAAGTAGAGCACATTTCATTTATAATGATGTAAATCCAAGCCCATCATGGATTCACGATCTGAATCCTGGGTTGTGTGAAATCCCAGAAATCAACCTTAGACAAAGTGAATCTGTGAACTAAGGTGTAGGTCTGTTAGGTTAATTGTGCTGATCCTCGGGTTGGGGGATTTGTGTTTGTACTGGAGCGCAAAATTCAAACCAATGGAAGATGGACAACAAAAGTTCAAAGCCATCAGGTGCTCAGGTTAGGAAAAAAGAGAAAAGATGCAGGTAAGCAGACGTGTGATTGGATAATGGCAGCTCATCCTGAACCAATCAGACTAAACTCCAAACAATACATTATGTTACAGATTTTAATATTAATTAGTCATTGTTACTTGTTGATTTGTCCTTTTCTCATTGTGTGACGAATTATGACGACTGTTTGGTAGCTGTTATTGTCTCTCTCTCTCTCTTCATGTGTGTTTCTCTGGTGAAACAATAGTTTTGTGTTAATGTTAGGGCTGCACGATTTTGCATAAAATGAGAATCACGATTTTTTGGCTTAGAATTGAGATCATGATTCTCTCATAACAATAAATAAACATAAAACAACAAATGTCTCACGTTTTGTTGTTGCAGCAAAATGTTGTCCTGCTTGAAATTCCGTCTCCACCGTTGCTCGACGCTGCGTGTACAGAGCAGGTAGTGCAACAATAGAAAAATAGTTGCGGGATGGCACTGTGTAGCGTTTGTCTAGGGTGTTGATCATTTTCCTAAATCCCTCGTTTTGCACAGTGTTGATGGAGCCATATCTTTGGTCAGGTGATAAGTGATAGCCCTCCGTAATGTCTTTGTGCCTGCGGGAGTTTGACGTGTATAGGGAAGCGCTGTATAAAGTTCCCGTTATTGATGTTTGGGTGGTTGATCGGGACGGATTTTCTCCTGTCACTTTCTCGACATTGAAGCAGACTCTCTGAACAGCTCGGACAATGCCACCTTGTTACAGTATGTTGTGTATGACTCTCTTTTGTATCACAGAGAACCCAAGTCCACATGTGCTTTGCACTCTTTGAAAGAGCTGAAACTGTTTGCCCCTACTTCCATGAGAGGCACCTTGCTGGACTATTACCATGACCACCCCACAGCAGGTCACTTGGGTGTTTCTAACGGTGTGTTCACACCGAACGCGATGGACGCGAATAAAACGCCCCAAACGCCCCTAATTTGACGCGTGTACATTCGCGTCTCAACGCGTGTCCAAGAAAAATCCATCGCGCGTCAACCGGAAATGTGGGAGGAATGTGGGAGGGAGTTGTGCCAGACCTGGTTTTGCAAGATGGCAGCTATCGAGCTAGCGCTTGAAGAGAGAGTCTCCCTTCTCTATGTACTGTGGAGAGCAGAGCAGCAGCGTAAAAGACGTCCTCGCCGTACCTGGGTCCATCAGGTCCTCCAGGCGCGTGAGCAGTTTGGTGAGTTTCACCATTTGCTCCAGGAGCTGCGCCTGGATGACGGCAGATTCCAGCGATATCATCGTCTGTCACCCGGCCAGTTTGAGGACCTGCTTTCCCGTGTCGGTCCCAGAATCGCCCGCCTAGACACCAATTACAGGCGCTCAATCCCACCTGCAGAGCGCCTGTCCGTCTGCCTGAGGTTAGTAAAAGTGGTCAATACGGTAGTCCTTTATTGATACCTGTGCTAATATATGCTAAACCATCCATTTATACACTGCTAACATGGATGTGCTATGCTAACAGTGAATGCTGTCGGTGTTTACTGATGGCATAGCACATCCATGTTAGCAGTGTATCGTGTATACACTGCTAACATGGATGTGCTATAACAGTGAATGCTGTCGGCGTGTATAAACTATCGTTTATACACTGCTAACATGGATGTGCTATGCTAACAGTGAATGCTGTCGGCGTTTACTGATGGCATAGCACATCCATGTTAGCAGTGTATCGTGTATACACTGCTAACATGGATGTGCTATGCTAACAGTGAATGCTGTCGGCGTGTATAAACTATCGTTTATACACTGCTAACATGGATGTGCTATGCTAACAGTGAATGCTGTCGGCGTTTACTGATGGCATAGCACATCCATGTTAGCAGTGTATCGTGTATACACTGCTAACATGGATGTGCTATAACAGTGAATGCTGTCGGCGTGTATAAACTATCGTTTATACACTGCTAACATGGATGTGCTATGCTAACAGTGAATGCTGTCGGCGTTTACTGATGGCATAGCACATCCATGTTAGCAGTGTATCGTTTATACACTGCTAACATGGATGTGCTATGCTAACAGTGAATGCTCTCGGTGTTTACCGATAGCAAACTGGTACTGTTTATAATATTTCTAGTGATACTCAGATGGTCTCATCAAGTCCCGATTTAATTTAATTCGATTTATGCTGTTATCAGTTCAGTGGTTGAATGATAGCATGGCTGTGGTGTCATAGGTATGGTGAGCCAGATCATCCCCCAGGTAGCGACGGCCATCTGGGACTGTCTAGTGGACGATTTCACGGCTGTGCCTTCAACTGAAGACTGGCGGTCCATCGCAGAGGGATTCCAGGAGCGCTGGAACTTCCCCCTCTGTTGTGGAGCTCTGGATGGGAAGCACGTCCAGACGAAGGCACCCCCCAACTCAGGATCCATGTTCCACAACTACAAGGGAACTTTCTCCTTTTTAAAATTTTCTTAATAAATGGATCTCTACTCCAAAATAACCTAACCTCTCTTTATTCTCTTAAGTAACTTGTCTTCACTATGTTCCTATAACCAGTGTGATGCAAAAGTTTGAGCAACCTTATTAATAGTCATTATTTTCCTGTATGAATCGGTTACAGTAAAAAATGTCAATTACATATATCATATAGGAGACACACACATTGATATACACTACATATTTATGTTATTTCTCTTTTTATGTGTTGCCAATATATGCACCTGCTTTATTTAGTGTAAAGTTATTGCACACTTTCTGTAAATCCAGTGAACTGCATTTCACTTCTCAAATATCACTGTGTGTGTCTCCTATATGATGTATTTAACTGACAATTTAAATTGTGACAAATAACGATTTGTACAGGACAATGATGGCTATTAACAAGGTTGCCCAAACTTTTGCATCCCACTGTATCAGTATATTTTGTCATTAGTATAATATGAAATAAATTCTACTTGTGTCAAGTCGGGTGCCAATATTTGCTGTGTAGTAGAACAGAGACATTTGTCATTATAAATGTTTATTTGATAAAATATATAAATTCAGTAATAAAAAGATTCAACATAAATATATGAAATTTAACTATTTACAGAGAGACAGGAATAAAAAGGACCCAGCTTGGAGTGGAAGAGCCTCGGGGGAGAAGGAGGAGAAGAATAAGAACATTGTTTCTGCCCTGGAGAGCTGCTGCCTCATCAGAAAACTACTGATCATTAGGGTCCAATGTTTCCAAATTTAGCACAGCTGTGCTGTTGTCAAAAACTAATTTATGAATTTGGAATTTCACGAATTCTCGTGTCTGAGGCGGCATGCTCTCCAGAGCAGGAACAAGGCCGAGGAGGAAATACTCTGTTGCAGACGGGCGTGGCCTCTTTAGGGACTCCAGGATAGCCAGCTCCACCGCCGATGGACCATCCTGGGACCCTTCCCTCGACCGCCTTCGAGCTCTCCTCCTCTGTGGGCCTGTAAAAAACAGAACAAAACACCACAAAGAAATGAGAAGGCTGCTACTAGATTGTCATTTTCAAAATTGAAAAAAAAAACAGGATATGAACAGATTGGTTGTAGATATTTAGTAAAGGTGATCACAAGGGAATCCAAGCAAGTAAAAAGCTATCAGTGCTTGATGTTCATACCTGTGGGTGCAGCAGCAGGAGTGGAGGGACCAGGGACTGGGGAGTCAGGAGAAGCAACAGGGGAGGACTCTGCTGCATGATAACTTGACTCTATCAAGACAATATTAAATGTTAACAGGTTGAAGACAATAGTCATAGAGAATATTATATTATTATATACTTATTATTATATACAGTGGTCTCCCATTTATTGCAGCACATGAACAGTAGTCACAGTTCTCACAAGTTGATTCTCAAAGTGCACACCTTTGTCGATTTTAAAACGTAAAAGTATTATGCAGCGCTTTTTCTCCGTCTGCGGCGCCACTTTCGTGCGCCTTTTTCGCTCCCGGTGCAGGTGTCTATTTCCGAATGAGGGTCATAGTTATGAGTGTTTTTGTGCTGTTTTTTTCTATTTGAAGTGATGGTTATCAAAACCAAACATGATAAGTTTGGCAAGCGCAGGAGACACGACACGGAGGAGATTTGTCATTTGGGCTGCAGAATGCAATGCGCATCGTTGAAAGCTGTACGGTGCAATAAAAAAAATCAGCGAAAAGGCGAGGCAGTGACGGATGAACAGCGGGACTACTTTATACTGTTTATTAATAAACAAAATATATTCCTGTATGACAACACGCATAAATTAACTGCCTACATTAATTAATTGTAAACATACCTTCTGACTGACACTCCCCTGCTGCCTCTTCGGGCTGTCCCTGGTCCTCGGGGGAGAAGTTCTCCACGGTCCGCACCATATTACCGCTGGTCTCCCGCGGGGTGAGGAAGGGGTCCAGAAACCCCATGACCGCGAAGAACTTCCATCTCCTCCCCGATCCTGCTGCAGACCCACTCCTCTTCTCCTTCTCTGACCTCTTCTCCTTATTATATGTGTCCCTGAGGCTCTTCCACTTTCTCCTGCAGATGTCCTCTGAATAAACGCATTATCTGGTTAGCGGAAAGGTATTTGTACAACAGTGGGAAAATCGCGGGACAGTAGGCGCGCTTGCTAGCTTTTGCACGGCTTCATCGGGTCAGTCTGAAAATTAAAAAGAAGAAGGAATGAACTTACCAGGTTGCCCGATCTCCTCACTTATGTGTCTCCAAGCTAGGTCCTTTTTATTCCTGTCTCGGTAGAAATAGGAGCTGGCATCATATAGCTCGGGGTGGTTAGCCACGGCGCTGATCAGCTTTTCCTCCATACTGAATGAAGAATGAAGGGCTTTGGCTGGATCTGCCCCTTTGACCTAGGTAACAGCCACGTCACCAGGCTCCTGATTGGTTGTCGCGGCGCGATTTGACGCTGGAGTTCAGATTTTTCCAACTCGAGCGGTAGACGCGAAACGCGCGTATGCACAAAGTGCAACACAAAAACTCACGCGCGTGGTTTTATTCGCGCGTCAAACGCGCCTGACGCGCTACACTGACGCGCGTTTCGCGCGTCAAACGCGCCTGACGCGCTACACTGACGCGCGTTTCACGCGTTTTGGCGTTTTCGCGACGCAAATCTGCTTCCGAATTTTCGCGGGACCCGCAATCGCGCGTCATCGCGCCTTTCCATTGACTTTACATGTAAACCTGACGCTCTATTCGCGTCCATCGCGTTCGGTGTGAACACACCGTAAGACATTGGCTAGACTGCGTTTTAGGTTTTTCTGGCCCAAAATGGCAGCTGATGTGAAATGCTATGTGATTTCATGCTCAGTGTGCCAACTCACCAAGCCAAGTCAGAAAAAAGCAGCCGGTCTTATGGTTCCCATTGTCCCCCAGAAACCCTGGGAGTATGTGGGTGTGGATTTTGTTGGGCCACTTCCCCGCACCCCCACTGGTAATGCTTATTTGATCGTGTTTGTTGACTATTTGACTAAATGGGTTGAAGCCAGTGCTGTCAAAGAAGCTATATCTCAGGTAGCAGCTGGTAAATTCGTCACTAACATTTTTGCTAGGCATGGTACACCCACTTACCTCATTTCTGACAGAGGGTCTCCTTTTGTGAGTGAGCTTTTTGAACATGTTGTTTCTGCCTTCGGCTCGGTGCACAGACTCACTACGGCATATCACCCTCAGACAAATGCTACTGAACGCGTCAACCGGACTCTGAAAACTGCAATCCGCGCTTATGTAGGTGATAAGCACACATCATGGGACAAGTTTCTCCCTCAGATTTGCTTTGCTCTGCGCACCGCCCCCCATGACAGTACAGGTATGACTCCTGCCATGATGCTTTATGGTCGTGAGTTAGACACCCCGCTTGACCTTATGACTCAGCCTTCTACAGCAGGTGTTGATGAACCGGGTGTGCCTTACCCTGAGACTCTGAGAGCCTCCCTGCAGGAAGCTCACGACCACGCCAAAGCAGCTTTGGACTATAGCCATGACAGACAAAAACATTACTATGACTTGAGACATCGACATGCCACGTTTCGTGTTGGTGACCTTGTGAGAGTTAAGACGCACCCCAGCGGCGGGGAGTCTCTGGCTGGCTGGAGCGGCATCTAATAACCAACTCGCAAAACAAAATAAAAACAACACAACAAACAGATATTATGATACAGACTTATAATCTGCACCGATGTTTTTTCTAAATTCTATAAAGTGAGCGCGAGGGCCCTCGGTGCGCCTGCGCGCTGCTGAAATCAAAGTAAACTTTATTGTCATCTCCGCTACAGACAGTCCAGCATATAGAGAGACGAGACGACGAGGCTGCAGTTACAGCGGTGCAAGTAAACAAACAAATATAAGAAGAGTAAGAAAATAAATCTACACTTTAGGACTCGGGGTAAAGGATCAATAACAATTTAATTTATAATTTACAGTTTGATGATTTAAAGTCTCACACAACCCGTCAAAAGGGGCGGGGCCGGCTGCTTCCAAGTAGAGCACATTTCATTTATAATGATGTAAATCCAAGCCCATCATGGATTCACGATCTGAATCCTGGGTTGTGTGAAATCCCAGAAATCAACCTTAGACAAAGTGAATCTGTGAACTAAGGTGTAGGTCTGTTAGGTTAATTGTGCTGATCCTCGGGTTGGGGGATTTGTGTTTGTACTGGAGCGCAAAATTCAAACCAATGGAAGATGGACAACAAAAGTTCAAAGCCATCAGGTGCTCAGGTTAGAAAAAAGAGAAAAGATGCAGGTAAGCAGACGTGTGATTGGATAATGGCAGCTCATCCTGAACCAATCAGACTAAACTCCAAACAATACATTATGTTACAGATTTTAATATTAATTAGTCATTGTTACTTGTTGATTTGTCCTTTTCTCATTGTGTGACGAATTATGACGACTGTTTGGTAGCTGTTATTGTCTCTCTCTCTCTCTTCATGTGTGTTTCTCTGGTGAAACAATAGTTTTGTGTTAATGTTAGGGCTGCACGATTTTGCATAAAATGAGAATCACGATTTTTTGGCTTAGAATTGAGATCATGATTCTCTCATAACAGTAAATAAACATAAAACAACAAATGTCTCACGTTTTGTTGTTGCAGCAAAATGTTGTCCTGCTTGAAATTCCGTCTCCACCGTTGCTCGACGCTGCGTGTACAGAGCAGGTAGTGCAACAATAGAAAAATAGTTGCGGGACGGCACTGTGTAGCGTTTGTCTAGGGTGTTGATCGTTTTCCTAAATCCCTCGTTTTGCACAGTGTTGATGGAGCCATATCTTTGGTCAGGTGATAAGTGATAGCCTCCGTGATGTCTTTGTGCCTGCGGGAGTTCGACGTGTATAGGGAAGCGCTGTATAAGGTTCCCGTTATTGATGTTTGGGTGGTTGACCGGGACGGATTTTCTCCTGTCACTTTCTCGTCATCCCTGACGTGCTCTCCGTTGTTGTTTCCCTGCTAATTTTAGCATCACACGGCACAGCTTCTGTATCACGTGGTATAAGGCTCCGCCCTTGTCATTTGTTGAGCAGGAAGAGTGAGCGCTTGTTTTCATGCAGAGTACGTCCCGGATCAAAATGCGGTACATTTGATCCCTGTTGTCTTTGCTTGATGATTGGTTTGAGTCTTGACAATCCACATTGCTGGCGTTGCATCTTTCAATGCCAGCAATGGCAGGTATCAGTGCTCAAACCTTTTGTGTTTGTTTCCAACAAGTTGCCCACCTCGGGAAACAAAAATGTGTTCTTTTACTTGTCAGATGAACATATGAGCCACTTTGACTCTTCAGTGCAGTGTGGAGCCTAACAAAGATCTGTTTTGTGTCCCAGCTGATCAGCAGGAGGAGGAGAGTCTGACGGAGCAGCAGAGGAACATTTTCAGCTACTTGGACTCAGCTCAGCCACTACAGAGGAAACAATGAGCTCAACACAGAAGGTGACAGACAGAGCAGGACCATATGACCAAAGATATTTATCACCATATACATCTGAACATTTGCCATAACGATGTAGCTGACGATAGAATTGACACCAGACAAAATACTTTACAGCTGCACAACTTTATTAAAAACCCATCAATGTATTTTGACTGAAACAAGCAGCTGTTGTTTATGTGCATTAAAGTTATATAAAAATGTAACAGTGCAAATGCAAATTCCTCGCTGACAGTTTAACCAAAAGGCGTTTCCAGTGGAAACTGGCCGACACATCCTGAGCATAACCATGTATAATATCCACTAAACTTCAGAAGAGGTTATACAGTCGTGGCCAAAAGGTTTGAGAATTGCATAAATATTGGAACCTGGAGAAGTTGCTGCTTAAGTTTTTATAATAGCATTTTGCCTGCACTCCAGAATGTTATGAGGAGTGATCAGATGAACTGCATCGTCCTTCTTTGCCATGAAAACGAACTTAATCCCCAAAAAGCCTTACCACTGCATTTCATTGCTGTCATCAAAGGACCTGCTGAGACCATTTCAGTGATCGTCTTCTTAACTCAGGTGAGAATGTTGGCGAGCACGAGGCTGGAGATCATCATGGCTGTATCCCGATTCAGGTTCTGCAGCTTTAAAGTCCTCAAGGGCCGCGTCCTCAAGGGCCGCGTACTCAAAGACCGCTAAGGCCGAAGTGCGAGGCTCGTAGGCTCGTGAAATGGGACGTCTAGCCTCCGTCGCGCTGCCCAGGTTGCCTAGCAACCATGATACTAACAGCTGGAAACGTTTCATACAGCTTTGTTTGACAGAAATGAAGGAGAACATATTTAGTTCATTTGTTTCTACATGAGCTCTGTGTGATTTGATGAGTATCTGAGGCTGAGACCACAGGACTGTGGAACATGATTGTTGGGCTTCATTTCTGTGCTGAACAGTCGTTTAAGATTAGCTGTAAATAACAATTAGCTGATGTTGTTCATGAGACTAAAGTCATCTCACTGTGGTAATGTAAATATGATATGGCCAATATTATAGTTATTATATTAATCACTTCACTCACAGACAAGTATCTGTGACAGTGTGTATATAGATGTATCATATATAAGAGACAAATATTGTTCATTTAATATGTTGGTACTAAATTTGGCTCAATGCTTACATATATGTGTAAAAAGCAAATGTAGGAGCTGTGATAACTGTGTCTGATAGAATGAAGAGTAGACTGATATATGAAATATTCCTTTATTGGGTGAGAAAATCAGACCATGTCATAACTGCTTTAAGTCACACAGAATAGATATCAGAGCCTTAAACAGGCTGACGTCTGCTAAATGGGTCAAACTGGGCAGAAAGTCTACAAACACATAACATCCTTATAGAATATGATGTAACACTATAGATCAACTTAGCTCAGAATATATAAAGCATATAAACAATCACAGCAATATGATGCAACAAACACAGCAGCTACTGATCCAAAATACTCAAAGCTTCATAGAACTGAAACCAACATTTATTTTTAGCTCCATTCTGCTGCTGATACAGACTTTAGGTTTCTGAACATTAAACTTGTTGCTGCCTTTCATAGTGTGTAACTTGAAGGCCCTGAGTACTTTCTCCCACACTGGAAACACTGGGATGATCACATTATTTGAACATTACCTAATAAGACTGATTCAGGACCAGAGATGGGCAGTAACGCGTTACTTGTAACCCAAGTAAGGGATTACTATTGCAAAAACGGTAATTAGATTACCGTTACTTTCCCGTAGGAACGCTGCGTTACTAAAACCGTGATTTCTTTGCGAGAATGTCTCACGACAGTGACGTAAGCGAGTGCGCCGTTAGTGACAACAGCTGTGTGGAGATCAACATTGGATCATATATCGATTGTGGGAGAGAGTATGAGCGTGCAGCGTTTAAAGCGTGGAAGTACTGACCTTACTTTGAGTTTGATTCCATAAGAAGTGACAAAAACATTAGCGTCCATCGTGCGTGGGAAGAAAACTTCTTTTTACAGCGGAAAAAAACCCCTAAACTTCCAAGCAAGCACCAAGTGCGCAACGACGTAATGGGAAACTCACAGAGAAACTGCCGTACTCTTCCACTGACTGCGGCACACCTGCACCACGGTAAACCTCCGCCTACCCAACTCCTGCTTTACAGGTGAAAATAGAGCAACAGGACCGCTGAGTCTTTGACTTTATTTATGTTCTGCTGTGTTTTACTTGCATCTATTTGAAAGACTGAGTGTAAACACAAAAAATATTTTATTTTATGTGCTGGAATGTGCAGAAAATAGGTTTCAATGTTAAACTAATTTCTTCCAGTCAGAGAATGTTGCATATAATTAAATGTTTGCTTGATGCATAAAGTTAAAAGATTAAAACTAATAAAACAAGTTTAAAAAAAGAGACTTTTCCATTTGATTACATTTTATATGATGGATTATGTAGAATCGTGTTTTTAAAAAGTAACTAAGTAACTAAGTAATTAATTACTTTTGAAAATAAGTAATCAGTAAAGTAACGGGATTACTTTTTTGGGAAGTAATCAGTAATTAGTTACTGATTACTTTTTTCAAGTAACTTGACCAACACTGATTCAGGACAGACAGTTATGTTAAACTTTCCTAGCAGTCCTTCACAAACAGGGAACAGTCTGTCTATTCTCTCCATCTGTCAGCTGCTGCTGGCTCTTCCTCCTCCTCTTCCTCACACACTGCTGAGTTTGTCCTGGTGGATCATCAGGGCTGCAAAGCCTCACAGATGATGTGCAGCAGTGGGTCCCTCAGTCTGTCCTCACTCTGGACACTTGCAGTCGTCACACATGGAAATCAAATGTGTGATAAGCTGCAGGATTCAAACACAAGTGTAACTTATAAACACATGTTCATACTTTTATTCCACAATCAGAGAGAAAGAAACAGAGAGAGAGTGCAGGACAGACAGACAGGTGACAGTCTCAGGTGTACACACTGCTACACAACAGCACCAGAGAAGCAGGATTTAGTGTTTGTGTTATTACGAGTGTAAACAAGAAGAGTTCCAGATGGTGCAGTGGACACATGTGTGACTGCTGTGATTAAAGCATCTTTCTTTCAGCTTAACGAGTGAACTGTCAGCTCGTTCAAACACACGTTAAAGTCCGTTTGGCTTGACACCACCGAACAGAGGCAGCAATATAACACAGCTAACATTAACAGTGCAGTGGATCCTGCTTGTGCCGTGATGTTCAGGACTGCAAACCGAGCAGCATCACTGACTTTCAGCTTGTTGTGTTTGTGGATATATGAGTGAGTTTAATTATCCACAAAATCATCACATTCTCTGTCAGATTAAGGTCGACTATTGAACGGCGTATATTTTAAAGGCTTTAAAACCAAGTTAACGCTGAAAGTACAAACATCACTAATGTCACATAACTCTGCCGACAAGGCAGAGTTATGGCTATGAAATGCTCTTTGTGTATCACTTCTTCATTATGAAAGATGTCATTAATGCACTAGTAATGTCTCATCTGGAGTATTGTTCAATCATTTGGTCAGCAGCTAATAAGACAGATCTTAACAGACTTCAGTTAGTCCAGAATAAGGCGTCCAGATTAGTGTGAAGATGTTCATACTATACTAATATTGATCAAATGCATAATAACCTTTCTTGGCTTCCTGTACAGGCTAAAATATTCTATGGCTTACTTGTAGTTCTAAAGAAAGCAATTCTGTTAAACACACCACATTTATTCTGCTCAGCTGCAGTATCCAGATGAAATACATCATCATATTACACAGTTTTCAACAAACTGCAATTTAGTAAATGCTCGAGTTAAAAGTAACGTTTTGTAAAACTGTTACATTTAGAGCAACTTTTAAGTGGAATAAGTTGCCTTAAAAAATTAGAGAATTATTAAAAACTTCAATGAACACTTAAAAGCCGATTTACAGAGCTTTTAGTTGTTGTAAATATTGTAAGACATGATTTGTTTTTGAAATTTGTGTAATGTGCCTCAATGTTATTGATATTCATCATCAACATCATCAACTTTATTTATAAAGCACTTTAAAACAACCACAGCTGACACAAAGTGCTGTACATTGGAACTGTAAAATAAAATTACATGAGCCATAAATAAAACACAAATAAAAGAAGAGTGAAATCATTAATTAAATAACTACTTCAATTAAAAGAGAAACTAAGTCTCACTGAGGTTAAAAGCCAAGGAATAAAAGTGGGTTTTAAGACGTGATTTAAAAGTGGACAGTGAAGGGGCCTCTCTAACATGCATGGGCAAATCATTCCATAACTTTGGAGCCACAATAGAGAAGGCCCCGCCCTCTCTGAGCTTCCTCCTGGATCTCGGTACCTCCAGGAGCAGCTGGTCAGCTGACCTGAGAGACCGACAGGGTGTGTGGAGATGAAGAAGCTCAGAGAGGTAAGGCGGGGCAAGACTGTGAAGGCATTTAAAAACAAACATAAGAATTTTAAAATGAACTCTAAAAGACACAGGCAGCCAGTGCAGAGAGGCTAGCACGGGGGTTATATGCTCTCTTTTTTAAGTCCCTGTTAGGAGTCGTGCAGCCGCATTTTGAACCAGCTGCAGACGTGAGAGCAATGACTGACTGACCCCCACATAAAGTGAGTTACAGTAGTCCAGGCGGGAAGAAATAAAAGCATGGATCACTGTTTCAAGGTGCTGCCTCGAAAGAAAAGATTTTACTCTTGCCAGTCGCCTTAAATGATAAAAACTGGACTTCACCACTGCTCTAATTTGGTTGTCCAATTTAAAATCACTGTCCAACTTAAAACCAAGGTCAGTAACAACAGATTTAAAGTAGACTTCCAGGGATCCTAAAACAATAGAGGAGGACTCACAGGGACCACTGGGTCCAAACACCAACAGCTCTGTTTTCTTTTCATTAAAATTTAAAAAGTTTAGAGCCAAACAAGCTTTAATGTCATCTAGACATGTCAAGGGAGGTTTTATGGAGATGCCATCCTTGTGTTTTAGTGGCAAATAAAGTTGGCAGTCATCGGCATAACAATGAAATGAGATCCCATGCCTTCTAAGGATAGAACCCAGAGGCAATGGATACAGTGAAAAGAGCAGTGGCCCTAAAATTGAGCCCTGTGGGACGCCGCATGACAGAGGAGCAGAAGACGATTCGTAACCGAGAAGGCTGACAGAGAAATATTATTATTATTGATTGCTTATTATTGATTGCTTATATTTGAACAATTGTGAAACCTCACTGTGGATGTAAGAGTGAAATTATGTGGGTATCTTGAATCCACTTTATTGTGTAATATTTTATGTGAGTATTTGACAGAAGACGAGCAACATCTGTTGTGGAAGCTAACGGGGTTCCTTTAGAATAAACAAACATAGGATTTATTATCACTGAATAATTCTGTATAAATCTATACAAATTATAGAAATATGTAATAGGAAACAACAAAATAATCTAAATTATAAAACAGTGTGTGTGTGTGTGTGTGTGTGTGTGTGTGTGTGTGTGCATGATTTTAGTGTTTGAACAGTCATGAATTATCTTTAACCCTTTAGAGCCGATCGGAGCGGGAACGCTCTGTTATGCGTAACTATTTTTAAATCCCGGTAGCACTGCAACCACGTAAGCTAGCGCAAAAATTTTTTTTGCATATGAAACCGGAGTTGTACTTAAATCTGATGCCATCAGCTTGTCCTAGGTCACGGTTTCCTTCCACATAAAGCTTTGCAAAAACTGCATAAAAAGCGCTTGCAGGAACAAAAACATAATATTCCAGAAACACGCTTTACCGATAAGATCAGCTGTTCAAAACACTTCCTACGTTGGAATAGACGTCAGCGCGAACTTTTGCATTTCCGCCATTACCTGCCCGAAACCGGAAGTGACGTCATTTTCGCGGAAATGTAGTCTTTTTTGCGATCAGGGCCTCAGGGCCTATACTGCTCTTTTTAAAAGTTATCTTTGACTTTGACTTTCTGTGTCGTTTCTGGGATGCTTAGGACTCATATTGCACTGCTGGAAATAGTTTATTTTGATGCATATGCTGCTTTTTTGCAAATTTGCAGTATAATATTTATTTTCGTTTTTCCTGCAGTGTATAAAAATTGGTGTATTTCAAAAATAAAACTATGAAGACACTCAAAATAAATTTCCTGTGGTGGGAAACTATTTTGTGCAACTTTTTTGTATTTACAGTTTTGAGGGATAAGCCTCTTAAATTTCTCTAACTACAAATATGTTAAAAAATCAAAAACGATTTTCAATTTTTTTGTAGTTTATTGCACTTTTTTGCAATTTATGTAATTACTATGCACTTAATGAATACATATTATTAAAATCTGGGGTATAATGGTTGTATTGATGTATAGCAACTTGAAATGCTCCCAAAAATGGCTCCACAGCATGTAAAAATATAATATAAGCTCTGGCGGACTTGGTTCTATGGTAGGTCTTAAAGGGTTAACAGCAGGTTGGATGTAATGTGTTAGAACTACCAGCAGGTGGGGATAAGAGACCTTTAAGGTGTTTGGTGCCACGCTCCACCTTCAGGTTTAAAACTAGTGTTAATGGAGTTTGAAGGTTGAGTTTGTTCCACGACTGCATTTCACTCACTGCCTCTGTTTGTATCTCTATCACTGCAGGACCAACATGGAGCCAGAAGTCAGCGCTCTCAGGAGGCCGACAAACCCCACAGAAGAAAGGGAGAGAAAAAACACACCTGTGACGAGTGTGGGAAGGGTTTTACTGTGAGGGCTTCACTAAAACAGCATCAGGTCATCCACACTGGAGAGAGACCGTTCAGCTGTGACTTGTGTGGAAAGTCTTTTTCCTTGAAGGGTTCCCTAACAAGACACCAACTCATCCACAGTGGAGTTAGAGCGTACAGCTGTGATCAATGTGGCAGAGCTTTTACTGACAGTAGCCACTTACAGAGGCATCTAGTTACCCACTCTGGAATTAAGGCATACAGCTGTGACGAGTGTGGGAAGGGTTTTACTGAGAAGGGTTACCTAAAACAGCATCAGGTCATCCACACTGGAGAGAGACCGTTCAGCTGTGACTTGTGTGGAAAGTCTTTTTCCTTGAAGGGTTACCTAAAAACACACCAACTCATCCACAGTGGAGTTAAAGTGCACAGCTGTGATCAGTGTGGCAGAGCTTTTACTCACAGTAGCAGCTTACAGAGGCATCTAGTTACCCACTCTGGAATTAAGGCATACAGCTGTGACGAGTGTGGGATGGAGTTTACTCTGAAGGCTTCACTAAAACAGCATCAGGTCATCCACACTGGAGAGAGACCGTTCAGCTGTGAACAGTGTAGAAAGTCTTTTTCCTTGAAGGGTTACCTAAAAACACACCAACTCATCCACAGTGGAGTTAAAGTGCACAGCTGTGATCAGTGTGGCAGAGCTTTTACTCAAAGTAGCAGTTTACAGAGGCATCTAGTTACCCACTCTGGAATTAAGGCATACAGCTGTGACATCTGTGGAAAAACTTTCAGCCAGAGAGGGAGCCGAAATGAACACCTACGCATTCACACCGGACATGATGTGTACTGCTGTGAACAGTGTGGCAAACAGTTTACAACAGACGCAGTCTTACAACGACACATGTTTACCCACACTGAGGAGAGACCTTATGAATGTGACCTGTGTGAGAAGACTTTTAAATCTCCACATCACCTGAGACGACACCAACAGATCCACACCAGAAAGAGACTCTACAAGTGCAGCTACTGTAAGGTATGTATTTATTAGGGGTGCAACGATACACAAAATTCACGGTTCGGTTCGGTTCGATGCTTTGGTGTCACGGTTCGATATTTTTTCGATACAAAAAATGTTCATGCCTTTTTAATTTGTCATTTATTAAACTTGTAAATATATATTTTAACTCAAAAGTACAGTTTTTAAATTTAATGTTGCTGAAACAAAAGTAATTTAAAAAATAAATATATCTCAGGGCTCTCAAAATTTCAAAATCCCTGGTAGCCCTTCGGGCAGGGACTCTTCAGTTTTTGGTAGCCCAAAATAAATGTAAGTAGCCCGAATAAAAAAGAAAGCAATTTTTTGATTGATGTTTTGTTTCCTTTACAATATTGTTGAAAAAATTGTTGAAAAACAAATTACAACATTGTATAAAAATTACAATCATCAACTCAAATACTTGGTTCTAATTGAACAGAAATTTCTATGAACTTGTAAGAACTGTGTAGGACATGAATCAGTCTGTGTCAGATCCTGAATTTGAAATTTCCACTGAAGTCACGGGTAAGAACAAGTGGAACCAAGATCAAGGCCATTTGCTTTTTGAACTTTGCAAAGACTGCTAAATTGTGCCAGTGGTAGTTCACTCTTTGCAACATAGTACGCTGTTCTAAACAGATTTTTTCAGGTTTATTTTTAGTATGTTATTTGCAATTGGTGTTTGTTCTGGGAAAGATATTGCAGACTGAGCAATAATGCATTTCTTGCATTTCTCATGGGTTCTAATGGGGGCCTTTCTTAGAATGACTGGTCCCAGTAACAAAGGCGCTTGTTGACTCAGCAATTGAAAGAAAACCAACGACACACCCGGCAGAACATTATGTTATTTACACGGGTCCACATAAGTGGTCCGGATGTGCGCATTCGCTGTCAAAATAAAAGACACGCACCAGATAAGAAGTTGCAGCGCGCGTTTGCGTCCATATAAAAGGCAGTGTTTTTGTCCGCTAGAGTGGGATTTTCACGGCACATTCCGCACCACATCTCTGTGCGTTCATCATTTGTTTGAAGCCAGCTCATCTCCTGCAACCACTTTTCCGAGAATACGTGCTTCTTTTGTGGTTCGGACTCCTTCTGACATTTCTTTGGAGGTGGAGGAACACCAAAGTAATTGCTTAAAGGAGCTTGCTTCTTCGACATCTTTAAGAGTTCTAAACAAATGTCTGTCCTCCTCCAGAAAATCTTACAGTGGGGCAAAAAAGTATTTAGTCAGCCACCGATTGTGCAAGTTCCCCCACCTAAAATGACGACAGAGGTCAGTAATTTGCACCAGAGGTACACTTCAACTGTGAGAGACAGAATGTGAAAAAAAAATCCATGAATCCACATGGTAGGATTTGTAAAGAATTTATTCGTAAATCAGGGTGGAAAATAAGTATTTGGTCAATAACAAAAATACAACTCAATACTTTGTAACATAACCTTTGTTGGCAATAACAGAGGTCAAACGTTTACTATAGGTCTTTACCAGGTTTGCACACACAGTAGCTGGTATTTTGGCCCATTCCTCCATGCAGATCTTCTCGAGAGCAGTGATGTTTTGGGGTTGTCGCCGAGCAACACGGACTTTCAACTCCCGCCACAGATTTTCTATGGGGTTGAGGTCTGGAGACTGGCTAGGCCACTCCAGGACTTTCAAATGCTTCTTACGGAGCCACTCCTTTGTTGCCCGGGCGGTGTGTTTTGGATCATTGTCATGTTGGAAGACCCAGCCTCGTTTCATCTTCAAAGTTCTCACTGATGGAAGGAGGTTTTGGCTCAAAATCTCACGATACATGGCCCCATTCATTCTGTCCTTAACACGGATCAGTCGTCCTGTCCCCTTGGCAGAAAAACAGCCCCATAGCATGATGTTTCCACCCCCATGCTTCACAGTAGGTATGGTGTTCTTGGGATGCAACTCAGTATTCTTCGTCCTCCAAACACGACGAGTTGAGTTTATACCAAAAGTTCTACTTTGGTTTCATCTGACCACATGACATTCTCCCAATCCTCTGCTGTATCATCCATGTGCTCTCTGGCAAACTTCAGACGGGCTTGGACATGCACTGGCTTCAGCAGCGGAACACGTCTGGCACTGCGGAATTTGATTCCCTGCCGTTGTAGTGTGTTACTGATGGTGACCTTTGTTACTTTGGTCCCAGCTCTCTGCAGGTCATTCACCAGGTCCCCCCGTGTGGTTCTGGGATCTTTGCTCACCGTTCTCATGATCATTTTGACCCCACGGGATGAGATCTTGCGTGGAGCCCCAGATCGAGGGAGATTATCAGTGGTCTTGTATGTCTTCCATTTTCTGATGATTGCTCCCACAGTTGATTTCTTCACACCAAGCTGCTTGCCTATTGTAGATTCACTCTTCCCAGTCTGGTGCAGGTCTACAATACTTTTCCTGGTGTCCTTCGAAAGCTCTTTGGTCTTGGCCATGGCGGAGTTTGGAGTCTGACTGTTTGAGGCTGTGGACAGGTGTCTTTTATACAGATGATGAGTTCAAACAGGTGCCATTCATACAGGTAACGAGTGGGGGACAGAAAAGCTTCTTACAGAAGACGTTACAGGTCTGTGAGAGTCAGAGATTTTCCTTGTTTGAGGTGACCAAATACTTATTTTCCACCCTGATTTACGAATAAATTCTTTACAAATCCTACCATGTGAATTCATGGATTTTTTTTTCACATTCTGTCTTTCACAGTTGAAGTGTACCTCTGGTGCAAATTACTGACCTCTGTCATCATTTTAGGTGGGGGAACTTGCACAATCGGTCGCTGACTAAATACTTTTTTGCCCCACTGTATGTATGCAAACACGCATTGCAACTTCATATCTTGTGCGCGTTTTTTTTTTTTTTTTTTTTTTTTGACAGCGAATGCACACCTGCGGACCACTTATGTGCAGCCCCGGTTATATAGCTCATCATATTGCAGCCACAGAAATTCTTTTGTCCATGAAACCATAAAGCTGCACTTTCTTTTTGCCTTATAGTCTGATTTGTCATAACTTTTCCGTTTTGTGGTAAACTTTTCTTTGGCTGTCACTTCTTCACCCTGACCTGTCTTATTTGGCTCAGCAGAACTAAAATATATATCCTGCTGCTTTTACACACACACACACACACATAACGCTCAGTGATTATCTGCGCGATCAACCTCTCACATGTTTAAGCTGCGGGAGATTTCACTTGTCATGTTTGCATAGTAAGCTAACGATTGATAAGATGATGTCAGAGGAATTGGTGCACAAATTATCACCACTCACAGATCAGTGCTGTCGCTCTCTATACACAGTTCGCGCGATTGCAAAGTGAAAGCAAAAAACAAGCGCAAATTCAAACGCGATTTCAATATGTCACATATTGACAGTGGCTCACCGATGCCAATGACATAATTACCCAGCTACATTTCTGAAAGAATGCAAAAGCATTGACATATATTTTTCCTTCCTACAATAGCCCGACGGGCAGGGAAGAGATAGATTTTGGTAGCCCGACTGGAAAAATCGCTAGCCCCAGGACATCGGACTAGCAATTTTGCAAGCCCTGTATCTGATTGAGGAATCACTCATCTTTGGAAAAGAGAGTTTATTACAGAGAAATGGCTCTTTCCAAAATAAAAGCTATACTATACGCTTCTTCTGGGCTATATTCTCAGCAGCATATTGTAGCGGGTCAGGGCTGTTCGGGATTCTGTTTGTACAGTTATGTTTTGTTTATGTTGCCATAGTGACGGGTGACGCCCTCTCACTGCGACGGTGTGTCCTTCCGGGGTCAGAGGGCGCCCTGTGTGTTGTTGTTGCTGTGCGGTTGCCGCGCTGAGCAGTTAGCTAGCGGCAGTGTTCTTCGGCAGATGTCAATAAACGGCTGTGCTCCCTGGCTAGCTCACGGGAAGCAAGACCAAACGACACCTCCGTCTCCTCCTTGTCTGAGCTCGCCACATTGGTGTCAGAAGTGGGATGATGGTGGCACCCCATGTTCTGACCCGAGTGACTTTCCCCCCGCCGGTCGTGACCGGCTGGTGCGCCAAAAGAAGGCACCTGGACATTTGCAGGACTTTGTGTGGGGTAATGGGGTCGTCGGGGACGACTGACCCCTTAGGTTGGGGCTATGTAGCGGGTCAGGGCTGGTCGGGGTTCTGTTTGTACAGTTATGTTTTGTTTATGTTGCCATAGTGACGGGTGACGCCCTCTCGCTGCGATGGTGTGTCCTTCCGGGGTCAGAGGGCGCCCTGTGTGTTGTTGTTGCTGTGCGGTTGCCGCGCTGAGCAGTTAGCTAGCGGCAGTGTTCTTCTGCAGATGTTAATAAACGGCTGTGCTCCCTGGCTAGCTCACGGGAAGCAAGACCAAACGACACCTCAGTCTCCTCCTTGTCTGAGCTCGCCACAATATTAAACATATCAGGTCCCCATAAGGAAAATCATGTGCTAACGGCTGTCTAAATGACTCGGGTAAAGTTTGTAGCATGCATGCTTGTTGTTTTTGTCTGCTTCCACTTGTCTTTGCACTAGGATGATGTCGGCGTAAATGTGCAGTCATATTCGTTGTGTTCCCACTAGTGCTGTCAGCGTTAATCTCGTTGAAATGATGTTAACACCACAACACGGCAAATCTCCGTTAACGAGCTACCCCTGATCGCCCCGTGCGTGGGGCTAGACGGCCAACACGTTAACGAGCCAACTGCGCTAACACACTAGTTCCCACCCATGTAATTGAGCATTGCGTGGCACATCCAACATACTGTTTTACTTTAGTCCATGACACGCTTACCTTCAGGGTCATACGTCACATGAAAACCAAAATAGTTCCAAACACCAGATCTTTTATTTATTTATTTTTTTTGTCCCGTTGGGTCTTTAGCCATCAGAATTGTTGTCTTAAGGCCAAGAAAAATGCCAAGCGGATTTATTTTACCAAGTGGATCATCATGGCCTTGCCATATTGGTCCATTTGATTGACCTTTATTATAAATTAGAGATGGCACGATACCACTTTTTTATGTCCGATACCGATATCATAAATTTGGATATCTGCCGATACTGATATGAATCCGATATAGTGTTTTTTAATCAACAAAACTGTTTTTTAAATATCTTGCTGCATTTTGAAAGTCTGCAAGTTCATAATCAAGTTTAAAACAACAACTACACTAAAACTATTCTGTTATACCTGTATACAAAAAAAATATTTCATAGTTCAGCAATACTGATCAATCTAATAGGCAAGGCAAGTTTATTTGTATAGCACAATTCAACAACAAGGTGATTCAAAGTGCTTTACAGAGACATTAGGAACAGAAACAAATAAAAAGCATGATTTAAAATTGATTAAAACAAGCAAATAAACTAACTAACTAATTAACAAACAAACAAACAAAACAGTATATAAAATCAAAACAGATAAAATCAGAACAGTAGATAAAATCAGTAGTTAAATGTAAGTTTTGAAATTTAAGCTTAAAGTGTGGATTTGGTGCTTTATTCAAATGCAGCTGAGAACAGGTGAGTCTTCAACCTGGATTTAAATAAACTGAGTGTTTCAGCTGATCTGAGGCTTTCTGGGAGTTTGTTCCAGATATAAGGAGCATAAAAGCTGAATGCAGCTTCTCCGTGTCTGGTTCTGACTCTGGGAACTGATAAAAGACCGGATCCAGATGACCTGAGGGATCTGGAAGGCTCATACTGGGTCAGGAGGTCATTGATGTATTTTGGTCCTAAACCATTCAGAGCTTTATAGACCAGCATCAGAACTTTAAAGTCTATCCTCTGACGGACAGGCAGCCAGTGTAAAGACCTCAGAGCTGGACTGATGTGGTCCACTTTTTTGGTCTTAGTGAGGACTCGAGCAGCAGAGTTCTGAATGAGCTGTAGTTGTCTGACTGATTTTTTTAGGTAGACCTGTAAAGATGCTGTTACAGTAATCAAGCCTACTAAAGATGAATGCATGGACTAGTTTTTCCAGGTCCTGTTGAGACATCAGATCTTTTATCCTTGAAATATTCTTGAGGTGATAGTAAGCTGACTTTGTTATTGTCTTAATGTGTTTTTCTAAGTTTAGGTCTGCATCCATCACTACACCCACATTTCTCGCCTGGTTTGTGGTTTTTAGATGTATAGATTGAAGTTCTCTGGTGACCTGTAATCGTTTTTCTTTGGCGCCAAAGACTATTACCTCAGTTTTGTTTTTGTTTAGCTGGAGAAAATTGTGGCACAACCAGTCATTGATTTCCTCAATGCATTTACCAAGAGCATGCACAGGGCCTTGGTCTCCTGGTGACATTGTGATATATATTTGTGTGTCATCTGCATAGCTGTGATAGTTTATTTTGTTGTTGTTTATAATCTGTGCCAGTGGGAGCATGTAAATGTTAAACAGAAGGGGTCCCAAGATGGAACCTTGGGGAACTCCACATGTGATACTTGTCTGCTCAGATGTGAAGTTACCTATTGATACAAAGTATTTCCTGTTTTCTAAGTATGTTTTGAACCAGTTTAGTACAGTTCCTGAAAGACCTGTCCAGTTCTCCAGTCGTTTGAGTAATATGTTGTGGTCAACTGTATCAAATGCTGCACTGAGATCCAGTAAAACTAGGACTGACATTTTTCCACTGTCTGTATTCAGACATATGTCATTAAACACTTTGGTCAGAGCGGTTTCAGTGCTGTGGTTCTGTCTAAAACCTGACTGGAAGGCATCGTAGCAATTATTCTGTTTTAAGAAGTAATTGAGCTGTTGAGAAACTGCTTTTTCAATGATCTTACTTAAAAATGGGAGATTTGAGATCGGCCTGTAGTTGTTCATTTGTGTCTTGTCAAGATTGTCCTTTTTCAGTATAGGTTTGATTACAGCAGTTTTTAGTGATTCTGGAAACACACCAGATAATAAAGAAAAGTTGACGATCTGTAACAGGTCTGACTCTAAAGTCTTTGAGACCTTTTTGAAAAAACTTGTTGGCAGGACATCTAAACAGCAGGAGGAGGAGTTCAGTTGACCTAAGATGTCCTCAGGTCTTTGCTGTTAATAGGTTGAAACTGTTTCATGGTGTTTAAACAGTTTTTTGGTGGACACAGTACATATCCTGGATCTGCTGTTGATGTACCAATTGCTTGTCTAATTTTTTGGATTTTTTCTGTGAAGAATTTGGCAAAGTCATTGCAGGCCATGGTCGAATGAAGTTCAGCTGCCACTGGCACAGGTGGGTTTGTTAGCCTGTCAACTGTAGAAAATAAGACCCGAGCATTATGGCTGTTTTTAGTGATGATGTCAGAGAAGTAGGACCTCCTTGCACTCCTCAGTTGTAAATTATAATTGTGAAGTTTCTCTTTATAAATGTCATAATGAACCTGGAGGTTTGTTTTTCTCCATCTGCGCTCAGCTTTCCTACACTCTCTTTTTTCATTTTTCACCAGTGTGGAGTTTCTCCATGGAGACTTTTTCCTTCCAGAGATAACCTTCACCTTAATGGGAGCAATAGTGTCCATTACATTTAACATGTTAGCATTGAAGCTATT
Organism: Copadichromis virginalis; assembly: GCF_057382275.1. Lineage (NCBI taxonomy): Eukaryota > Metazoa > Chordata > Actinopteri > Cichliformes > Cichlidae > Copadichromis > Copadichromis virginalis. The sequence goes on from NW_028188589.1 coordinate 6,562,162, forward strand.
GACGAGCTCATTGACTGACCCTCTGGGCAGGTCAGGTGTTAATGGGAAGACCTGGTTAAAAATTGCACTACTGTGTTCAGTTATACACCGTTTTGTGATCACTGTTGTTGATATATTTGTGTGGGCTGAGATTTTACTTTCAAAGAAAACACAGTAATGATCAGACAGGCCCACATCAGACACAGTAACCTTTGAAATGCTCAGGCCTTTGGAGATCAGTAGGTCAAGAGTGTGTCCTCTATTATGTGTGGCCTCTGTTACATGCTGAGTCAGCCCAAAGTTGCCCAGAGTGTTACTCAGGTCTTTAGTCCCTTTGTCCTGAGGGTTGTCCACATGGATGTTAAAATCCCCAACAATAATTACACAGTCGAAATCAACACAGATCACAGACAGCAGTTCACTGAGGTCATTAAAAAAGTCTGTGCAGTATTTGGGAGGCCTGTAAACATTAAGAAACACAACTTTGGATGGGGCCTTCAGCTGTAAAGCCACATATTCAAAAGACTGAAAACTTCCAGGAGATAGCTGCTTACATTGAAATGATTCATTAAATAAGACAGCAACCCCTCCTCCTCTCCTGCTCACCCTGGCCTCACTGATAAAACTGTAGTTAGGAGGGGTCGTCTCGATGAGAACAGCTCCACTGTTACTTTGGTCCAACCAAGTTTCAGTTAAAAACATAAAATCAAGGCTGTGCTCAGTGATTAAATCATTAATTAAAAATGTTTTCCCAGCTAAAGATCTAACGTTTAATAAAGCCAACTTAAGTGTTTTAGAGGCATTACTTGTCCCCTCGTGTTTGGGAGCAGTCTGTGGCACACAAGGTATGTTTACTATGTTTAAAGATCTTTTAGAGTGCAGCTCTCTGTGTTTTGACCAGGCCACATGTCTCCTTCTGTCACCTAAAAGTACAGAAAACCTTCTAGTAAACAGGGTCCCAGCTTCTCCTGGGAAAAGTCACCACTGCCATAATCCTCATAGCCCGGACCCTTCACACATCACACATCAGACTGCGGAGACAGAGCGTGAAGGTGGTAAGGAGGAACTAAGGGGGGCGAGGCTGGGCAATGTGACTTCGATTGCTCTGTTGAGGGTGGGGCTCGATGGCGAACCTTTGGCCGCTCTGGTGGGGGGTTTATGGGGGACAAAAAGGGATTGGGACGGGGGGAAGATCTGAGCCCAGCATTGACCCGCTCCATCATCTCCTCAGTGAATTTCAGATGTGGGGGGGAGGGAGAAAGGGAGGGGGAGGAGGGTGATGGCCTGTCAGGGGTTTGGGGGACTGGGGAAGGTTGTGGTCCCTTGTCCTGGTCGTTGGTGTTGTTGAGAGAGTTGGAGGCAAATAGGGACCCCTTTTCTTGCCTTTCTGAGGCTCTTCCCGGGTGGGGGCAAATGGAGCTCCTCCTCAAGGTTTCTGCTGGGCTTTGTCTGTTCTTGGAGTACTGTTTGTTCATCTTTATGAGATAACTCCTCGTTTATCTCAGCCTTGGCACCAAGCACAGATGGATAACGTATGGAATAAAACAAGTTGGAGGTTTAATAAACTTAAACCTACACCATCCTCCCTATTCTGGTATTTTAAAGAGTACTTAGCGTAAATATTAAGCAACCTAACTAATAGGGTTCCAACTCCCAGCAACAACAAAAATAAATAAATAAAAAATAGGTAACCACCCCTCACGCTCCACCTCATGATGCTTAATCGACGTAATCAACCTTAATTTGATGCAGTGTGAAAAAAAATGCACAGAATTATTTTTCAAGAAATATTAAATAGATTCAACATCTTTCTTCAACAAAATTGCAGACTGCACAGATGGTACCTTCCCAAAGGAAAAAGTACTATAGCTTACTAGGGTATATATATTAGACTTAATAGTCACTATATACAGTAATTGACTTCTATTCATTTTACATCAAATTAAAACTTTGGGTGTCAGATAATTATTTATTAAAAGCTAGACATTTTAAATGAGAATAAGAAAGAAAAGTATGTCTTTGTGCCCCCTTTTCCCAGTTAATGCCCCCCTGGTTAAACTTTGCTAGATTCGCCCCTGCACAGTTACCAGCCGTCAGCTACATAGAAAAAGATCCTGGTGTAGAAAGTAATATTAAATAAATTGTAACAACAGCTTATCAAGCTTAAACGTGCTGCTGTTGTTCAGCCGCTGGTTTCCTCTTTCTGGTGCAAAGTGGGCCAAAAACAAACAAGAGAGACGGACTCGCGACAGAAAAGCCGATCAGCTGATCATTGAGCAGTTTCACGATTGAAGTAGCAGCCGGAGAGCGAGAGGCAGTCGCTTGTTAAGCTTAACTTGGGAAAGCTTTACAAACATTCAGAGATGGACTTACACACTTGCTTCACTTCTCTCGGGGATAACTTTGTCGGAGATGAAATGCCAGGTTGCTAGCGAAGCTCCACATGCTATCCAGACCACCGACGGTCCCGCATGCCACAGCCGCTCTATCACGTGATGCATACTGCTCCGACGTGCTAACGTTCTGAGGCGAGTTACGGCGTGTTGCAAGTTTTGTGAGGTGCTTTCGTGATATTTAATGGATCGGATTACATTTTTTTTATTTTTCTCCGATATCCGATCCAGTAATTTAGGTCAGTATCGGACCGATACCGATACGTAATATCGGATCGGTCCATCTCTATTATAAATATGAATTTATTTTATTTTCAGTTGCTACAAATGGGACAGACATGACTGGGGGATAGGACAGGGAGAAAGAATGAAAGAAAGAGAGGGAGAGAAAGAAAACCAAAGGGGAGAAGAGACGGTGAGAAGGGGTGGAAGAAAGAAAAAAAAAAAACACAAACAAATAAAACACCTGGGTCACCTGTATGGAGGGAAAAAAACAGAAGAGAAAGCAAACAACAAAGAGCAATATAATAAAAAAAACAGCACAATCACAATAAACTAGCTAGCCATAGATATCAATAGTTACTAAATAATAAACGATATTGTGCAGCACGCAAGATAAACAGCGCACAATGTGCTTTGAGGCAGCAGCCAAGAAAGCTGTAGTCCGCGTCTGTGAATATCCGTGTGTACACCTGTGTGCATACCTGTGTGGATCAGCATGCTTGCATTCCAAAGGTTTCTCCATGTAACGATCTGCTAGGGAGTGTGGGGAGCCACAGCCCTGTCCTCCAGGGTATGAAGCCGGTATGGAGGAGATCAAACCTCCAGACATCCAGAGGCTCCCAGAGCACAAGAGACCAAGGAAGACCAACAGAGGGGCAGCCGCGCCACTGTCCCAGTAAGAGCTGAGGAGAGTCCCAGATGAGGGCTCACTCAGCAGCCGCGGAGCAGAAGCCAGGGGGAGTTGCAGTGACGCGCCCGTGAGCTCCGCCGGCAGCCAGCCGTGCCTGAGTGACCGAGCCCCAGGCTGAGAGGCCGGGGGCACCCCACCTTCGAAGTGGCCCGAGCGAGCCCCAGGCTCCAGGCCCCGATAAGCGGCCGCCAAGGAGTGAGCCGGTGTGTACCCGGATGCCCACCCCCAAACACAAAGAACCACCAATGCACCGACACCTGAGGGAGTCCGCCACCGGCAGGGGAAATGGTGGTGGTGGAGATAGGCCTCCAAACCTTGGAGGGCCTGAGATGTCCCCAGAGATGTGGCGTCTGATACCCAACCTGACATATAGACACAGACATACAGGAACACACAGACACAAACATCCATTCCCACCCTCATGCTCTCATATGCACTTACTCCACACTCAACCAATGTGGTTGGGACATAAAGAGACGCTGTACACACTCCCCAAGCGTACTCTACGAACCAGGTCTAGGTACCCTTGCCCCTGGAGGGGGGAACTGCACCCAGACCCAGGTGGTGTTACCCTTTTCCCTGTGGTGGGGAGAGGCAGACCGCCCCGACTCCGCAGCAGCAGGGAGGCCCCACACTCCAGACTGCAGTCGGACGGCCAACTCCTCCTAGCCCCCCCCGCTCCAGCAGGCCGCAGAGAATGGGGGTGAGAGAAGACTCCAAGCCTCCCTCCACCCGCATCTTTGTAGTGTTGATGCATGTGTGTTCTAAGGTGCATTTAAAACCCAGGAGGGCATGGAGCTACCTGCCAGAGAGGAGCAGGTAAGCGCATAGTCCCTCCTGCTAGCCCTCAATGTCGCACGTGTATTTAAAATTGAGAGGTGGGCAACGACGCCAGGGGTGAGGTGTACAACCCTGATGGTAATTTAGACTCCGTGTATCGTGCCCACCCCCAAGATCCTATATGTATGTGTAATGAGAGTGTGAGTAATGTGATTGTCTAAGATGTGGGATAAAATTGAGGCAGAGGCAGCCAGAAGGGGACAGAGGGGTGGGGGGTAGCCTCCTCTGCACCCTGGTGACATACCCCTACTCCAAGGCCCTGCATGTGTGGGTGGTTGTGGTGGAGCGGGAAGAGGGAGGCAGCTGGAGATGGGGAGCGAAGGAAGGGAGGGGCAGGTGACCCCTACCCGGGGCCAGCTCCCCCGCTGACCCCAGTAGGCACTCCCATACTCCGCGACCCGCCAGGGAAAGGGGGCCCAGGCCCATCCAGACCGGGACCCAGCGCAGCAGCGCCCCCCAGCCCCGGGACAGTCCACCCAACCCCACCACAGAGAAAACTGCACCCACCCCACCATCCACTCATCTTCCAGACTACATGAGACAATAGACACCCAGGCTGAGATCTTCCTCCACCTCTCCTGTATCTCCCCCTCCTGCAGAGAGTTCCTGAGGAGAGGAAAGCTCCTGCAAGGTGTGACAATCTCCCCCACCAGTTGAAGAGCCCCCCAGGTGGCTCGACGCACCAGCGGCACCCTGCGCCAGGGATGGGCCCCCATGCACCCACCCGCCCTCAACCCCGGCAACACACCAACCAGGATCCAAGGCCCCGAGGCCCGGCCAGGGCCCCAGCCCAGAGACGGAGCGCCCCCAGAACCTCACGCCCATCCCGGACCCACCCAGGGGCAGCCAGGCTACCAGGTCAGTAACCCACGTCCGTCAGCAAAGACCCTCCCTTAGCCCCGCTGCACGCAGCCACGAGGAAACAGTCACCTGAGAGCCAGAAGAGCCCCCAACCGGACATGACCGCTACCCCGGGTTGAGCCCCCCAAGGAAGATGCCTCCGGGGAACCCCCCGACGCCCTAAGCCTGTCCCTACCCCCACACCAATCACAACAGTGAAGGCGGGACCTAACTATGACCCCCCCCACCCCCACTAGGTGATGGAGCTGATCAAAGGAGCCCAGAGCAATTGATCTGATGTGGTGGCCGAGGCTGTATCAAGACTAATGTAATCTAATAGATAATTTCTATATTGGTTAGAATTAAGATTGTTTTTATTTTTCCAGTTCATGAGGACAGTTTTCTTGGCTATGCATAGGGCAGTGAAAACCATATGGGCGATATTCTTTTCTGAAGTGACATTATCTAAGCTGCCCAACAAACACACTAAGGGGGAAGTTGGAATGTTACATTTCAGACATTTTGATAAGTCTTCACATATCTCGCGCCAAAACTTCTGCACTGGTGGACAGAACCAAAGAGCGTGAATGTAATTGTCTGGTGTATTGCCTTGACAGTGTGAGCAGTTGTTGGAAGATGTAAAGCCTATCTTGAACATCCGATGACCTGTATACTGCACTCTATGTAGTATTTTGTATTGTATTAATTGCAGACTGGGATTTTTAATCAATTTAAAGGTTTTTAAGCATACCTGAGACCAGAAGTTTTGGTCTAAACTGACTGATAAATCTGCTTCCCACTTTGCAATAGGAAGCGATATTGATTCATCTAATTTAGAAAGTGTTCTGTATATTTTAGATAATAATTTGGGGGATTTAAGAGTAAGGAAATGTGCCGCACTTGGTGGTGTTTGTAATTCAACTTGACTGAGGTTAAATTTCTTTTTTATTATGGATTTAATTTGTTGATATTCTAAAAATCTTTTCTTGTTGATCCCATATTGTGCAACTAGTCTGTCAAATGGAATAAATTCTGTTCCCTCTAATGTATGTTCTAAGTGTTTAATTCCTTTACAACTCCATTCTGGGAAATTAATCATATTATTGTTTTGTAATATGTCAGGGTTATTCCAGATAGGTGTACGTTTGCATGGGATTAATGAAGACTTCGTTATTTTTAGAAACTCCCACCATGCTGTCAGAGAAAAGCTGATGTTGATACTTTTAAAGCATTCATGTCTTTTGATGTTTGAGCTAATAAATGGTAGGTCTGAAATCTCTAGATCCTTGCATAGTGCCTGTTCAACATCTAGCCAGGGCTCATCTAAGAAGGTATGTTTTAACAATTCCGAGATGAACTGAAGCCTGTTGGCTAAGAAGTATTGGTGAAAATTAGGCAGTTCTAATCCTCCTCTATCCCTTTTTTTTGTAGCATTTTTAAGCTGATATGCGGGGGTTTATCTTTCCAAAGGAATTTGGAAATATATGAATCCAGAGATCTGAACCAATCTTGTGATGGTTTGTTAGGGATCATCAAAAATAAGTAATTTATTTTTGGCAAGATCATCATTTTTATAGTGGCGACCCTTCCCATGAGTGATATGGGTAAAGATTTCCATCTAGTCAGATCGCCTTCTACTTTCTTTAGAAGTGGGATGTGGTTTAATTTAGTTAAGTCTGAAAGCTTAGGAGAAACATTAATACCTAAATATTTAATAGTTCCGGATTGCAGTGGGGCAGAGGAAGTATTATGGAAGGAGCAGTTAATGGGGAGAACTGTAGATTTTGGCCAGTTAATTGAATAATCTGAAACTCTTGAAAACCAGTTTATTAGAGTAATTACCTCAGAGAGGTTGGTTTGTGTGTTTTGCAGAAAAAGCAACACATCATCTGCATAGAGACTGATTTTATGTTCTATGTTCTTACATTTTATGCCCTTAATTGTTGTAGCCTGTCTAAATGCTGCTGCTAGAGGTTCGATAAAAATTGCAAAAAGTGAAGGAGAGAGTGGGCATCCCTGTCTGGTGCCCCTCAGGAGACAGAAGCTGGAGGATGTCTGGTCATTTGTTCTGATACGAGCTGTTGGGGAATTGTATAATATTCTTATCCAGTTTATGAAAGAGTTTCCAAAACCAAATTTGTGTAAAGTTGCGAATAAAAATTTCCAGTTAACTCTGTCAAATGCTTTTTCTGCATCTAGAGATAATATTATGGTTTCGATGTTTTTATTGTATGAGTAGTCTATTAAATTAAGTAATCTACGAGTGTTTGTTGAGGAGTGCCGACCTTTTATGAAACCAGTTTGGTCAGGATGAATTAAGAGGGGGGTTATTTTCTCTAATCTCTTTGAGAGAGCTTTGCAGATTATTTTAAGGTCTACATTTAAAAGAGAAATTGGACGATAGCTTGAGGGAAATAAAGGGTCTTTGCCTGGTTTTAGCAGGAGACTAATGTTGGCAGAATTCATGTTTGGTGGTAGTCTGCCATTTTCCTCGATTTCCTGCAACATTCCGTGGAATACTGGTGCCAGAATTGTCCAGAATTCTTTGTAGAATTCTGCAGGGAAGCCGTCTGGACCTGGAGCCTTATTATTGGGCATACTTATCAGGGCTTCCTGGAATTCACTTGGCGTCAGTGGCGAATCCAGTTCCATTGCTTGACTGTCTAGTAATTTTGGAAGAGTAAAGTTGTCAAGAAACAGGTCAATTTCATTTTTAGATGGGTTTATTTGTGGTGAGTATAAAGTTTCATAGAAATCCCTAAAAATGTTGTTTATTCTTCCAGGGTCATATATTGTGTTCCCCGATAAATCTTTAGCAGCACATATAGTTGTTTTTTTCTTTCTTTATTTTTAACTGGTTAGCTAGAAATCGACCTGATTTGTTACTGTGTTCAAAATTCTGCAAGCGAAGTCTTTGTATAAGGAATTGTGTTTTTTTATTAATAGTTTCATTTAATTCTAGTTTTGTCTTGCGTATTTTGTTCAATGTTTCCTGATCTTGGTCGCACGCGTAGGCTTCTTCTAGTGATTTGATGGTTTTTTCTAATTCCTGAATATATTTGTTTTCTTCTTTCTTTTTGTGTGATGAGAAAGAAATTATTTTACACCTCATCACAGCTTTCCCTGCTTCCCATAGAACAGAAGCAGATATTCCGGGAGTGTCATTAAAGTCTAAATATGAAGTCCATTCCTTTTTAAAATATTTAATAAAGTCTTCATCTTTAAGCAGTGATGTATTAAATCACCAGTTTTTACTTGGCGTAGTATTATTCTTGTGCATTAGTGTTAAAGATACAGAAGCATGATCGCTGACAGCTATAGGATGAATCTCAGTGTCTGAAATGTCACTCAGCAGTGAGCTGCTGACCAAAAAATAATCCAGACGAGAGTAAGAGTGATGAACATGCAAGAAAAAAGTATATTCCTTACTGTTGGGGGGAAGGGAGCGCCATGCATCGCGAAGGCCAAAGTCGCTCATATACTGTTTGATTATATTTGTGGATTGCCAATTGCGCTGAGTTCCTGTTGTGTTGAGCCTATCCATTTCTTCATTTAGTCCAAGGTTGAGGTCACCGCCAAGAATGAGTGCGCAATCGAGGTGTTCAGAGAGTGTACTAAAAAATCCGTGGAAGAATGAGGGTTCATCAACATTTGGACCATATATACTTACAATACATAGTTTTTTGTTCAATATTGATAGTTTAATAATTAGAAATCTACCCTCTGGATCTATAACTGTATCGAGTACTGTAAAATTAACATTTTTATGTATTAAAATTGCTACTCCCCGTTGTCTAGAATTATAACAGGCTGCAAACACGTTAGGAAACTCAGGTGTTTTAAGTTCGTTTAAACCTGTGACAGGTCTGTGAGTTTCTTGTAATAAAACAACATCTGCCTGTAGTTTTTTAAGCTGGTTAAATATCTTTAACCTCTTTCCTCTGGTGCCAGCTCCATTTACATTCCATGTGACAAACCTCAGCATGCCCATAATTGTGTGTGTATGTCTAATGATGTACGCTGGGTGTTTCGTTTAGACAGGTGGAGAGAGTGTGGAAACATCCCTTGTTTGTAAATAGAAAGAGAGAGAGAGAGAAAAAAAAGTGTGGTGAGAGGCTCCATAAGTCTGACTATGTGTGTGAATATTCACTAATATGAACAAGCGTGGCTTGTGTTATGTGTCCTGCAAGTCTGTGCGTGCTGTGAGGCTGTTGTGAATGTGCTGCCGTTGAGCGGATGTGTTTGCGTGATCGTGGTGTGAAAATATGGAGAAATAGAGGGTGTTGTTTGTAGGTGAGTGGGGAAGTAGGTGATCACAGCAGTGAAAGACAAGAGAAAGAAAGAAACCACATGAACTGTGAGCGACAACAAAAAAAGGAAACGAAACAGAAACATTCCAATTAAAGTAATGACGGAGGGTGACGGTGTTATATCTGCTATGACATCCTACTGATATTACTAGGTTAAACCCATTTTAGAGGAGAAAGTGTGAATGAATAAGAAAAGAGTGTAGCGGGTTCTTATCTGGAATCAATCAATCAATCAAGCTTTTATTCGTCACATGCAGGTTGCCCTGCAGTGAAATGGGACCCCCCCCCCCCCCCCCCCGACCGTACATATATCAGAATCAGAATCAGAATACTTTATTGATCCCTGGGGGAAATTATTTTTTGTTACAGTGCTCCATTTTAAACCAACATTAAGACAAGACAGACAATACACTAACTAAGAATAGTACAATATATACATATATATACATACATACATACATAAGTCACTCATAAATAAATAGTTGGAAAAGAAACGTGTAGTTGTAGCAGCAAACAGTGTGTTAAGTGGATGCGTTGTACAGGGAGATGGCCACAGGCAGGAATGATTTCCTGTGTCGTTCAGTGGTGCTTTTCGGTAATCTCAGTCTCTCACTGAACGAGCTCCTGTGACTGACCAGCATGTCATGGAGTGGGTGGGAGGTGTTATCCAACATTGTCTTTATCTTGGACAGCATCCGCCTCTCCGACACCACCTTGAGGGAGTCCAGCTCCATCCCCACAACATTGCTGGCCTTACGGATTAGTTTATTAAGTCTGTTGGCATCTGCGACCCTCAGCCTGCTCCCCCAGCATGCAACAGCATAGAGGATCGCACTGGCCACAACAGACTCATAGAAAATCCTCAGCATTTTCTGGCAGATGTTGAAGGACCTCAGTCGCCTCAAAAAATAGAGACGACTCTGGCCCTTCCTGTAAAGTGCTGTGGTGTTTTTAGCCCAGTCCAGTTTATTGTCAATGTGTACTCCAAGGTATTTATAGTCCTCCACAATGTCAACACTGACCCCCTGAATTGAAACAGGGGTCAAGTGTTTCCTGGTCTTCCTGAAGTCCACGATCAGTTCCTTGGTCTTTGCCACGTTGAGCTGCAGATGATTCTGCTCACACCACGTGACAAAGGAGTCGACCACAGCCCGGTACTCTGTCTCATCATCCCTGCTGATGCATCCAACCACCGCAGAGTCATCAGAGAACTTCTGAAGATGGCAGGTCTCTGTGCAGTGGCTGAAGTCTGTGGTGTAGAGGGTGAAGAGGAAGGGGGAGAGGACAGTCCCCTGTGGTGCCCCTGTGTTGCTGATCACCTTGTCAGACACACACTGTGGGAGACGTACATATTGTGGTCTTCCTATCAGGTAATCAACAATCCAGGACACCAGAGAAGCATCCACCTGCATCGCTGCTAACTTATCACCCAGGAGGGTCGGCCTGATGGTGTTGAAAGCACTGGAAAAGTCAAAAAACATGACCCTCACAGTGCTCGCCGGCTGGTCCAGATGGGTGTAGACACGATTGAGCAGGTAGATGATGGCGTCCTCAGTTCCGAGACGAGGCTGATAAGCGAACTGAAGGGGATCCAGGTGTGGTCTTACTATGGGTCGCAGCTGGTCCAGGATGAGCCTTTTCAGGGTCTTCATGATGTGGGAGGTCAATGCCACGGGCCTGTAATCCTGGGGGCCACTGGGACGTGGCGTCTTTGGTACAGGGACGAGGCATGATGTCTTCCACATCACCGGGACCCTCTGCAGACTCAGACTCAGCATAAACAGTTTATGAAAGACTCCACACAGCTGGGGGGCACAGGCCTTGAGGACAAGGGGACTCACTCCGTCTGGTCCAGCAGACTTGCCTGAGTGAAGTCTCCTCATTTGCATCTCAACCTGGTATTGAGTGAAGGTGATGGGTGGGGGAGGGGTGTCAGGAATCTCACAGGAGGCAACATGTGAAGAGAGGCTGGCACAGTGGTGTGGCTCTGGATTCCAGGCTGACTACAGGTGAGGTTGTGGGGGTGGGAGCAGACACTGTGGTGTCAAATCTATTGAAAAACAGATTCAACTCATTGGCTCTATTCTCACCTCCCTCAGTTCCCCTGCTGTTGGTTGGCCTGAATCCAGTGATGGTCTTCATGCCCCTCCACACCTCTCTCATGCTGTTCTGCTGGAGTTTCCACTCCAGCTTCCTCCTGTAATTGTCCTTAGCCTCTCTGATCTTGTCCTTTAGTAACACCTGGATCTTCCTCACCTCCTCTTTGTTGCCCCCTCTGAAAGCCCTCTTCTTGTTGTTGAGGAGGGCTTTGATGTCCTTAGTCACCCACGGCTTGTTATTTGGGTAACAATGAACAGTCTGAGCTGGAACAATGGAGTCGGTGCAGAAAGTTATGTAGTCTGTGATACACTCAGTAAGCCCATTGATGTCCTCGGCGTGAGGCTCACAGAGTGTTTCCCAGTCGGTCACCTCGAAACAGCCCTGTAGTTCTGCTAAGGCCTCCTCTGACCACCTCCTGACAGTCCTGGTGGTCACAGGTTCCCTCCTCACAATTGGCACATAGCGGGGGGTGAGGTGAATCAGGTTATGATCTGACCTACCAAGTGGGGGGAGGGAGGAGGAGCTGTATGCATCCTTGACGTTAGCATACAGTAAGTCTAAAGTTTTCTCTCCCCTGGTGGGACAGTCCACATATTGTTTGAATGTTGGTAGTGTATTGTCCAGTGATACATGGTTGAAGTCACCCGAGATCACAATAAAGGCACTCGGGTGCTGAGTCTGTAGCCGAGCTATGGCAGAGTGGATAGTGTCACATGCAGCTGTGGGGTTAGCAGAGGGGGGAACATAGACAGCCACCAAGATGACGTGAGAGAATTCCCTGGGTAAATAATACGGCCTGAGTCCAACAGCACACAGTTCAGTGTCCGGGCAACAAATCCTTTCTTTGATTGTTATGTTGGCAGGGTTACACCACCGGTTGTTAACTAAAACAGCAAGCCCACCTCCTTTCCGCTTACCGCTAGCGATGCTGTCCCTGTCCGCCCGAACAGTGTGGAAGCCTTCCACGGAAGCATTCTCATCGGGAATGTCCTGGTGCATCCATGATTCGGTGAAACACATCAGGCTACACTCTCGGTATTCCCTCTGACTCCGTACCAGTGCTGAGAGCTCGTCGATTTTAATTGCCAACGATCGCACATTACCCATCACGATAGACGGCAGACACGGTTTAAACCTCCTCCTCGCTTCGAGCCTCCGCTGTCTCACCGTCACCTTTTTTCTTCTCTTCTGTCCTTGACCTCTGCATCCCCGATGTGTTTTCCTCCAAATTTCAGCTGGTACTTCTGCGGGCCTGGCCAGCGAGCCGGCCGGCATCAGGGCGATCAGCTGATCTCTGGAGTAAACAGTCCGTGCGTGTAGGAGATGTGCCGCGGTCCCGTTCCTTGATAAAAGTAACAGTTCCACGGCCACCAGAAGAACAAAAACTCTCTCAATCCACATGATTGAGTAAGAGATAGAAAACGGAGGAAAATACAAGTCAGGAAAAAAAAGAATACGTAAGAAAAAAAAAGCTAAACTAAGAGAAAAGCAGGAGCGACTGTAACAGGCTGCACGCTGGTTGGCGCATGCGCACTAATATAACACAAACATTACATGGGGATACAGGTCGGAGATTGGTAGAATCAGAAAAACATTGAAATATACACTACAGTGGGGAAAGTACAAGAGGAAAAAAAGAGACCCCTACTCATGCTATGATTCCATGGTAGGACAGCATGAGAACAGGAAACAAAAAAACTCCTCTGCACAAAAAGCACATAAATGTCCACAGCACAACATTGTGAAGACATGACAAGCCACAGGGGTGGGAGGGGGGTGAGGGGTAATCCGAAGCGAACACAGCAGCCGCCCCGCACAGCGCTACCATTCCAGCGCGGCACGCAGACCCGCCGTGTTCCCTCGCAGGAAACAAGCATCGAAGGCGTTGGGAAGGGAGGGGGGATGAGTGCGTGCTTATCAGTGTAAGTGTATGTGTGTGCGTGTCCATAGTTCAGCTGAGACAGTGTCCTTCGGCCTATCAGGCTAAGTAAACAGTCCTCCAGCCGATCCAGGTGTCCTTCATGGGATGGGAAGAATAGTCATCACACAGTCGTTATCAGGGAGTTGTTTTGGTGGGCTCCAGCCTTGGGCCTGAGCAGCTGGCGCCGTGGTGTCCAAATGTAGAATATTGTTGATTTCTCCTTTATGCGAGCAGCGAATTTAGCACTCTGACACTGGGGCCTCGATTTCCCGTTGGAGAGCCGCGAGCCTCCCCATGATGGTATCAAGCTTCTGTTCCGTGGTGTTCTCGTTCTTTTGGTTCTGAGACCCCACAGCTGCAGTGAACCGTTCTGCGATGTTATCCAACTTTCGCTCAAGGGTGTTATTGTGAGCAGGCCCCTCTCTGATGTATCCCATCATACGCTCAATGGTGTTAGTTTGAGTCTTCACGGCAGCTGTAAGCGTCTCCAAGGTGTTAACCATGCTGCGTTCGGTGTGGGAGGCCGCGCCTCGTCCCATCGCTTCAATTCCAGCGGTCAGCTTAGGGGGGGTTTGAACAGCTGATTCCGCTCTCTTATTTCTCCGATAAGTCAGGGCCAAGCCAGCTCCGATCAGCAAGAACCCTGTTATCATGGTTCCGAATAGGTAAATATCCTCAGCGTCCTCGATAGACAGTCCCGCCAGGCACAAGATCCTCCAGGTCTGCCACCCATCCATCGTGTATCCGGCAGGGAAAGTCCCTCCAGGGCACTCGGGCTCTCCCGAGCCCAGACTTCTCGTTGAGAAGAGGGTGTCAATAGCATTCAGAGACCAGTTGATCAAATCCATAATTCTCTGTTAGGTTTTAGAGAACGACAGTGAGAGACTGTTCGAGGGAAAAATAGTGCACGCGAGACAAGACAGGACACAAGAGGCTAAGCAGGGAAGATAAGGGGAAGGAGGAGAGGAGAAAAGTGCGACCGCCTTCACCGAGAGCCAAGAAAGAGAGTCAATATAACCACGGTGTGGTGCCGGGGTCGGTAGAGCTGTCCGTCCACGGCGATGACAGCACGGGAGCCTTTCTGGATGAAGCTACGTCGAACTGGGAACAGGACCTTGCATCGTTCCAGGATCTCTTTGGGGAACTGGTCGTTCACGCTGAAGTCCGTTCCTTTCAGCTCTCTGCCGCGACTCTTCACCTGTTCCTTCTGTTTGAATTGACCGAATTTGGCCACAATAGGCCGTGGTCTCCCGGTCCGCGACCTCACGCCCCCCAAGCGATGTACTCTATGGAAGTCGATGTTCTTTACGGTGTCCTCCGGCAGCTTCAGGTGGATTTTAATGAAGCTGTTCACCGTTGCCTCCGCGTCCTCTCCGGCAGATTCTGGAATACCAGAAAACACAAGACTATCTCTCATGCTACGGGCTTGTAGATCGATAACGGACTCTTTTATTTTTTTATTTTCAATGTTCAGCTGGGTCACGTTATCGGTGAGAGATTTGACCAACTCCCGTAGAGTGGTATTTTCAGCGGCAAGCGTTTCCACCTGCTGCTGGCTGAATTCCAGGGATTCTCTCAGAGATTTAAATTCCCGGTGTAAAATCTCCACCAGGGACAGCCTCGCATTGAAACTGGACAATCGCTTGTCGATTGACTCCAGGATGTCTACGATGTCTTTGCCGGCGGGCAATGTTGTACCGGGGGAGTCTGCCGGGCGACATCTCTTCGATGACGGCGTCTCAATTTTGGTCGGGGAGGATGCACTGAGGGCCTTCTTCATTACTAAATCTTGAAAACAGCGGTCGATGTAATCTTGGAGAGCGTCTAAACACCCCCCGTTGTCCTCCAGGGTGTTAGAGATGATAGAACAGATGTTGTTAGTTATATGACAATTGATTAGTATATTTGGTAATACTGAAGCTTGAAAAACCTTTGTTAAACTCTATGCTACCATTTGCTTTTTTTTTTTTTTCCGCCAATTCTCCGGCGTCTGACGTCACCTACAACATGGGTCGCTTACCTTACTCGTCACTTCCGTCACTTACTTTCCAAACGCCAGATCTGAATGAGGGTGGGGGAGGTTCAATTTGCCATGTTGCAAGGAGAGCTTAACTTCTGTCTCGCTAGCTTGCTCTGCACTCTTCATTCTGGCAATGCTGTCTGTGTTGAACGCTCAGTGGATCTGCGTTCGACAGTGCAGCCTAGGCGGAGTAGTCGAAAGCAGATTCACTGAGCGCTCAACACAGACAGCATCGTCAGACGGAAAGTTGATAAAATAAATTACAAATTTTGTATTGTTCGATACATATGCGTACGAACCAAAAGCACTGTATCGAACGGTTCAATATCGATGCGAGTATCGTTGCACCCCTAGTATTTATATTGTTATCTTGTCATTTTAGCCTGACTGTTTGGAACAACTCTGCTCATTAAACTGTGTTAGCATGTTAGCAATTCTACTGCATGGAAAAGCAGCTCTGAGTGATTATTCAGATTTTCCTTTCAGTTATGATTTTAGTATTACTGTAGTATTATGGTGGTAGTATTGTAGTTATTGCAGCCCAGTAAACTGAGTGTGTTAACTGAAACAGTCAAATGTAGTTGGACGTCTGCAGAGATGCTCTTTATTTCAGGCGATGTTCAGGATACAAATGTTGAAGGACTGACTTACACTGTCTTTGTGTCTTTGTTTAGAAGCAGAGCGACACAGATGGATCCAGTTCTCAACCCTGTCATCACTGTGGTGGTGGGAAAGACTTTCATTGTGACCTCTGTGGAAAAACTTTCAGTCGGCAAAAGACCCTAAAAGTACATCAACATAGACACACTGGAGACAAACTGAAATACTGCAAAGAATGTGGGAGAAGCTTCACCACACCAAGTGATTTAAAACGACATGAACTGATTCACAGTGGGGTTAAAAAGCACCTCTGTGATCAGTGTGGGTCATCCTTCACCACTGCAAGGGACCTTAAATCACACAAACGAGTCCACACAGGAGAGAAACCACACAAGTGCAGACACTGTGAGAGAAGCTTCTCACATTCAGGTAGTCGTAACCTTCATGAACGTGCACACATGGAAGGAAACTACAGCTGTGACCAGTGTGACAAGAGCTTCAGGAATCTCAGTTCATACTCTGCACACAAACGATCCCACGTTACTAATAAACTGTTTCACTGTTACCAATGTGCCCAAACATTCACCTCATTGTCTGCTCTGTGCAAACATCAGCGCGATCACTCAGGGCTGAAATCACTCCCATCACTGGATCACAGTGAATCTGAAGACACAGAAAGATCCTCTGGTTTCTGTGTCAGACTCAAAAAGCTTGAGATCAGGCTCCACAGAGTTCAGATAGAATCATTTAAACTTGTGTTGAACTGAACTGGTTGCTGGGCTGAACTTCTACATAATACAGATCTACATGGGATCTTCTTTTCTGTTGTTTTACTGAGTCAGTTTTGTCCTTTTTTCTCTGTCCTGGTTTTGCTCGTCTGTAAATGATTGAAACTCAGTCAAATAGTTCATTGTTCTCCAGCAAAACGTTTTGGAAACTCATGTTTAACCTTTAAAACTCTGACATGTTTTAGCACACAAGGCTTCATCGGGGAGTTCACTCATGATTGGACCATGAGAACAAAGGTTTTTAGTGGTTTTATTATAAAGGTTTTATTATTATATAACAATGTTAATAATAATATCAATAACATTGAGGCACATTGTGTGGAGGAGGTTCAGTCATATCCTGATCATCCAGACAGATTTGATGGTTTTTATCCTCACCTGCTGTGTAGAAATGGTCTGACTGGTCGCTGTTACTGGGAGGTCGAGTGGAGAGGAAGAGTTTATATATCAGTGAGTTACAGAAGCATCAGAAGGAAAGGAGGCAGAGACTGTGTGTTTGGAAACAATGATCAGTCCTGGAGTCTGAGCTGCTCTGATGATGGTCCTCGTTCTGTCAGGCACAATAACAGACTAACATCCATCTCCTCCTCCTCCTCCTCCTCCTCTGTCTCTAACAGAGCAGCAGTGTATGTGGACTGTCCTGCTGGCACTCTGTCCTTCTACAGAGTCTCCTCTGACACTCTGATCCACCTCCACACCTTCAACACCACATTCACTCATCCTGGGTTTATGGTCTGGTCTGGTTCCTCAGTGTCCCTGTGCTGAGTGGAGTGTAAAGAGTGTCTCCTGTTACAGAAACACTCTGACTGTTGAACAGATAGTTCAGTCTGTACATGTCTGTCTCTTTCACTCACAAACATGTTTTCAGATTCATGGATTCAATCAGTTGATGTTTGAAACTCTTCTAAATGATTCCTTGTAAACTTCTTCCTCTTCAGTCACAAACAAACAGGAAGTGATGTCACATGTGTTCCTGTCCACACAGCAGAATGAGTCTATTGCTGACAGTGATGTACAAACAGAGTGAGCATTTCTGAGGCCCAAAATAAACTGAGTAGTTCACTGAATGAACAATGGACTGTGAGCTCAGTTCCTTCATCATTAGTATGGATTATATATGTATATGTATTATATTAGTATCATATATATCAGGTGCTGCTGCTTTCAGTCATTGTGCAAATGTGCTGTTTGTAAGCTTGTAAAGCTGCAGTCAGCTGAGACTGAAGAAGTCACCTGATCAGTGAGCAAACGTTTCTGAAAACGTCCAGATGAACAGAATCAACCTTTTGGGATCAGCCAGCAATGCAGCATCATTGTTGTTCAGCTTCAGAGGTTTGCAGGAATGAACTGATGACCAGAAACAGCTGCAAAGTCCAAGAAAATACCAGCTGGAGTTCAGCTGCATTTGAAGAAGTCAAAGAAAAGTAAGGATGGCAAAGGGCGACGTTTTCTTCCAAAGAGCTGCAAACATGGTCGACGCCTCATTAGAAGAATCATCTGGACATTTGTGAGGAACTCTAACCAAGAAAGCAACGTCACACAGATCCAACAGACAGTTTCCATGACTGCAAGTGTTGAGTGGAAAAATGCTACATTGCATTATTGCATCCTCTCACCACAGGAGGCGCTGTTGGCACCACTGATTGCTGATCAGCTGTTCTCTGATGATCTGATTGATACTGTGAATAACGGGACTCACTGAACTCTGTGACACAGTGAAGATTACAGAGTTTAACTTCAACATCTGACTGACGTCACACAGACAGAAGGATGAACCAGTGAGGCACAGAACACAGTTACTGGAGATACTGGATCAGCTCCATGTGAACCTCTGATGGAGAAGCTGCTGAGCCAGAGAAACATCAGGACATGACAGCAGCTGCACTTATCTAACAACATGTAGCAGAGCTGATCTATGTTAGAGGATCTATCACAGCAGCTGAAGCCAAAGTCCAACACTGGATACCAGCTGAGCCTGTGCTGAGTGTAGTGTTACAGGAAAAGGGCAGAAACACTGGTAGCTCCCAGTGATGCTGACTGGGGCACAGAGCTGAATGATGCAGCATCAGGACACTGTTTCAGTCTGACTGACAGAGAAACCTGTAGCTGTATCTACATGTGAGGCAGAGGCCACACAAGCAGCTTTCTATGTTTCACAGTGACTGAGATCTTCAGTGGGGGTGGACATGCTCCTGTACAGACCTCTGAGGAGAACCAAGGTGCAGTCAAAGAGTCCAGTCTGTCCTCACAGATGTGAACATGTGCTTTCATCAGGTCTGCTGTCAGCTAGCAGGCTCACATCAGAATCACTGTTCCTGAAAAACACAGTCTGTGTGACATCATCAGTCAGCTGATGGTCCCAGATCTGAATGGTTTCTGTCTCTACTGAGGAAGTCAGAGAATATCACTGAGGTGTGGATCAGGTCTGAGTGAGGTGTGGAGGGACAGCTTTAAACAGTCCACAGGTCTCACGTCCTGCTCAGTCTGCTAGCAGATACCTCGTATTGTTCCAGATGTGCTGACATCAGCAGCAGCACAGCTGTGTGATACCATGAATCTCAGTTATTGATCCAACACACAGTAAATACAAAGATCAGGATTTCTGAGAGTAATCATTATGAGTCTGAACACATGATCACTGAATGTTAGTCTCCACAATAATAAGCTAACACAAGCAAACACAGCTTTCAGCTCTTATTTTGAAACTGGCTTATTTAGAGAGCTGTGATGTGAGCGTGCCTGGCTCTGAGGCACTTGGGTCAGCCTCTGTTGTTTAGAAGTGTTACAGACTGTGAATGACACAGACCTGTCAGTTTCCATGTTTGTCTGTAACACAGCTCAGGGCTCCATGCTGAACGCATCCATCCAGTGTTATTGATCCAGGACTGATACCAGCATTGGGATCAATACTACAACACACAATCACATGTGTCCACGTGATGTGTTTGACCAGCTTTATTCATTAATGATCAATCAGCTTATTTACTGCATCTGAGTCCAGCTTCATTTAAATGATCCAACCATGAAAATGACATCAGTCCTACAGAAGCACTTCATGCTAACAGGAAGTCATTGATTAAGGTGGAATAACACAGAGACACAACCACTCACAGCTAACCTGACCCCACTAACTGCATGTGTTTGGACTGTGGGAGGAAGCCGGAGTACCGGAGAGGACGCACACAAACACGGGAGAACATGAAGCTCTGAAACAAAGATGGTGGATTTGACCTCAGGACCAGGCGGGGTTACGGGGGCCATGACCCCCCAATAATAGATCCAGCTACACTGAAACTGTCAATTTCATTTACTTTTACTGTTTTAAAGCTATCAGGCTGCTTTGTGGCTCACTCAATACTAAACTAAGATACTTTCAGTGTGAATCATTTGCAGGAACACAGGCAGGATTTAAAGTGCAGAACTTTACAGTCTCTGTCTCAAAGTTGGTCTGAACATGCTAACAGCTCTTTGTTTTTTTCAGTTTTCACTGGTTTGATGTAATGAAAGAAATTTTAAAGAAGCAGACGATTGTTGTTATTTTAGTTCTATAGTTTCATAAATCGTGGTGTGGATCTAAGTCAACATTCAGAATAAATAAGATAATACAGCACTTTGATGGTTGCCTTTGTATTTTCCCAGCAGTGCTCAGGTTGGTTCTCGGCTACATTTACATACAGATGTTAATGTGTTCAGCAGCTGGACTCATCTGAGGAAGGAACATTGGAAAGGTGCTCAGTGCACAACTGCATCACTAATTTTATGTAAGACCCTGTGTTTTATTGTATTTATATATTTGTAACATTTGACTCAAACACTTTTGGGAAGGATGAAAATGTTTTCAGGAGGAAGTTTTTCCTTCTGTCCGACTGCAGTACACACAACACTGCGTCTCCCCCCATTATCACACTTCCTCAGGCTGCTGATGAGCGCCCCCTGGTGTCAGTGTTGATGACGTCATGCACAGTGAAACATAAACAGTGTCTGTTAATAAAAAATCATGTGTCCATTCTCATGTTTGCATCATGTTTCTGTAAAATCATCAGCTGTTTCTGAACCTTCTTCATTGTTTGACTCATTCCAACAGCTGTGAGCTGTGATGGAGTCAGAGCAGCTTCATCACTGATGTTCAGGTGAAGCTGAACTTAATAAACTGTAGAAATGATCAGGATTCAGGTTGGATGTGTAAAACACTTCTGTGTGAGGTCGCAGTGCTTCATATGTGTGTGTGGGCTGAAGCACACACGTGTGAGTCCTCAGAGGTTTCACACACATCACTGCACACACTTATAATCCTAGTTTAAGCTTGTGGATCATATCGGACACATCAGCAGCTCTTTGGAGACAAAGATTTGAGATTTAAGATGAGTCATAGTCTTTCTATCCATGGTAGCTTCCACTGCTGAGGCTCGGGAAACATGAAGAGGATAATTAAGAGCAAGCATCAGCTCTGTCTCATCTAACTACACAGTATTATGATCATGCACTTATGTCTCAAACTAAGACACAATGAGACAAAATGAGTTCTGTGAGTCTTTAGATTATCAGTAATTCTGGTGACAGTTTGACGCTCAGTGGAGCCATTTTTGGTTTGTGATGAGTGTTTTGTGAGCTTCTGTTTTGTGAATCGCTCTTTGTAATTTAGAAGATCGTGCAGAAATGTGCGCGCCCTTATCTGAGAGGACACGGAGAGAGTGTCGCAGACTCGAGGTGAGGAGATAAACCTCGGAGCAGGATGGCCTGCACGTTACCCATGTGCATCTTTTCAGTGACATCAAGTGAACCCATAATAAGCATTTCTATGTCTTAGACATGTCCATTTCTAATGAGAGATTATTTTTAAATGAGGGAAACCTGGTCTAACAACACGCTTACAACAGAGCTAAAGGTTCACCACAGTGAGACGGTGGGACTCTGATAAGAACTGAAACACTGTGTATGAACAGCTGAGACAAAACTATATATAAACACTCATTTATTCCAGTTTAGTTTACAATGATTTTAAAGTAATGTGGAACGATTCATGTTCATGAGCTGTTACAAACACAACTATTGATTTGTCTATATATGGTCGGACTACAAGGCTTGTGTTGAGGCTCTTGGAATAATGTGTGAATTACAGCAAGAAATGATGGTTTCCCATTTTACCAAAGT
Organism: Copadichromis virginalis; assembly: GCF_057382275.1. NCBI lineage: Eukaryota > Metazoa > Chordata > Actinopteri > Cichliformes > Cichlidae > Copadichromis > Copadichromis virginalis. The sequence goes on from NW_028188589.1 coordinate 6,584,017, forward strand.
GGAATAAAATCACCACAGCAAAGAAATCATGTTATTGTCTGCAGCTAAAATATATGGTGAACATGGTTTTATAATAATGTGCAAACACAACCTCACTCTGCTCTATACGAGGAGCCAACCACAGCTGTCCGGGTCTTCATCCACCACCTCCACCATCTTTGCTCATCATCATTCACTTAATTGCTGATTGGTTTAAATCAAACTCCATTACAGGTTCAACTCCATTATATAACAGCATGTTGACTTTGGATCTGGTGTGCAGTGCCACCTTAAAAGATGAGGAAACTAAGAGATTACAAAAAAAGAAGTGGAGGAGTTAAAGAGCTGCAGCAGATTAACAGTTTCTGACAGTCATGTGTTAGAAAGAGGACGATTAGATGAGCTGAGGGATCCATCTACTGCTCAGTGAAGCCTCATCAGAAACAGTCTCAGTGGAAGGATGGCTCTATTGTTAAGGAAGGACACAGGCAGAAAGACTGGCGTCTGTCACACAGGAACTGGACTGAAAATCAGCTGCACATATTCATCAGGATGTGCAAACATATTATAGGTGTGGAATTCAGGACAGTACCATCAGAAGTTGATCCACTGTGCAAATGTCTGATTGGCAGTGGCTTCATTTTTCACTATGAACAAACTGCTAATGCAGCATCACAGGACATCAGCCATGGATTGGCCTCCCCAGACCTCAACATTACTGAAACATCTTAACAGAGGATGGAAACAAAGGGAACCAACATCCAAGAAAAGAGCTGCTGCTGAAAACTTCCTCACAGAAAATACAAACAAGCTTGACTAAGAGACTCCAGGCTGTGCTGAATTATAAAGGTGGACTGACCTCCAGGGTCCTTAGTATCATATAAGCTCAGTTTGTGTCTTATATACTTTCCATTTATATAACAAAATATATAGAAAGGAGGGTGGTTTAAGATGTCTGTAGAGTTTTATTCATTATCTTTAGACAAACAAAGAAAGCACCATCCATTCGTCTCCAGTCTGTATGAAAAACAGGGGAAAGGTCAAATTAAAACTTTGAAATTCCTTTCACAATAAATCCATAAATAAACAAAATAAAACATAGAAAAGTGTTTAAACCCACTTTTCCATAAAGCTGTCAATAGGAAATGTTCCAGTAAACATGTCTGTGTTTCTGCTGTTTTCCTTTCATGCGTCCACAGCTGACAGGTAACCCTATTGGAGTCGCCATAGTGACGGGTGGCGTCTCAGCTTCAGCGTGTTGATGGGCACAGCCACGGTTACCACAGCTGGAGTTGGTGTACGGCGAGCTGTGAGAGGACAGAGATGGAGAACGCACATTTAACTCTTTAACAGGAGATACGTTACAACTAACAGACGACTGCTGTCTACATGATGTCTTTGCAGCCCTTATGCTACATGTTACACAACTTTTCTTCATGCCAACAAGACTGAGGTGCCACATAGTCGACACATACAGCTGATTATGATGCATGTTTTACTATTGCTATGTTCACATCATCTGCTTGGCTTTATTACTGAAAGCCTGGAGATCCTCTGACGTGTGCATGGCTGATGTGAAGTATGATTAGTCCTACATGACATCAACAGCAGAGGCAATGAAAGCTTTGTTGTTAACAGGTTGTAGGTAAAGTCAAATGTCTACTTCTACACTTGTGTTGGGTAAAGTTCTTCTCACTGCAGCAGATTTATATCTGTGCTTTCACAGGGCGTGATGTGGAGCTCAGCGCTGAGGTGCAGGTCTCCTTGGAGACGGCATCCTGGCTCAAAATATTATCATGCTTCCAAAACATTTCAGCTTTTATTTTGAAAGAAACAAGACTTGAAAACGAATCCCCTTCTTCCTCTTTGTCTTTGTTCTTCAGAGGAGTGTCACCTGGACAAACTCAGGGCTGTTCTAGAGCCTTTCTTATTATTTGACTCCATAGAAATAAAACTGAATGGAATCAAACAAAAACTCCCAAACAGCTAAAACACTTTGCTTTATTCTCTTTTTTAACAAATACGTTGAAGTCCATCCACAACAACACAGCTGAGATCTCCTTTGTAATCAAGTGTTTACATCCTTTGTACAGATCTGCATACAAAACAATCATTTACGTCCCACAGAAGTCTAGTTACACGTAACTCTACAAGAACTGGTGAATGACAGAAACATGAGACACATGATCACAGGTGATAACAAAAAGAGAAAGAATTCATGTGTTAGTGATGTTTTTCAGCCCTGATGGCTCATGTTGGAGAAACAAGCTGAGGTACGTGGAAAGTTCACACACACAAGTGGGCGTGAGCGCACACACAGAGAGAAACACAACTGAAGCATCTGTTTGCTGTTTCTGCTTTCATCATCTCTGCTGCTGTGTCAGGCTGGGGTCTCTCAGTGACGTGGTTGAGGTGAAGTATGACGAGTATCCCTGATTCAGTCCATCGAGACAAAGGGCAAAGAAAGCTGTTGTTAACAAACTCTATGGTGATGTGGCATTTAGCTCCGACTCTACGCTCTGCTGAATCCTTTGAACCTGCTGATCAGTAAAGCTCTACGTGCTGCAGCAGATTGACCTCATCTGTGTTCACAGGTGTGGACCTCAGCGCTGAGGTGCAGGAGACTTTCATTCAGTTCTCCCTGCAAACAGCATCCAGCCTGGAAATACTGTCATCTTTCCCACAAATGGTGCTCTTATCTCAGAGAAGAAGTCTGATGTAAATAACTACAATCAACAGTGATGTTCTGCACAGATCACTTTTCCATTTTGCTCTCTAGATGAGTCCCAGCTGCCTGACCTTGTGTCCAGGTGATCGTCTCACTGAGGAGCTTTTGTTCTGAAAATCTCACGTCCATCACCTGTTTCCTTTTTACTATCTCTGCTCTTTCTTTATTCACAATGCTCATAATATCACACAATTATATTCATCACCTGCATGTTTTTATCCAGCTGCTGTTAGAACCAAACAAATAAAAAGGATGAAAAGCCTGAAATCCTTTGATTTATTACATTTGAAACAAATATGAGAGCATTCCTAACAGCACAGCTGAGACCTTTGTTTTAATCAAGCCTTTGTATCGACACACTTGTAAAGATTCATATACAAAACATAATAGAATAAATCAATATAAAATACACATAATCACAAAAATGCAGCCATGTTGTGAGTTTGCATCTAAAACATGCATGTTTCCCTTTGTACAGGCAGATTTACAGCAGACAAAGCAACACGCTGATCGACTTTGACCGCTGCAAAAACAAAACACCCACCAAGTCTGAAGTCGATCAGAGGAACTGTTGACAGACTGACAGACAAACAGATGCTTGATTCATTAGTGCGATTAAATGTTCTTCTTTAGCAGCATCACTTCATGTGTTTGTGTTCCAGGAATAAAGGTCTGTTTAAACTGGACGTCTCCTCAGCATCACTCGTGCTGTCATGGTTTCAAAGCTGTGCAGAAAGAATCTGAGGGATGATACAGAGGTGACCAAAGTTACAAACATCCAGCTGTGCTGCAAATGTTTGCAGAGCTCCAAACTCTTTGGCTTTCTGCAGAGCAAGTATGGAAGAAGCACCTGAGCTAACTTCAGTTTAGACGATATGAGGAAAAATGCTGCTTCCCAAAGTTTCCTACAAGTATCCAGTTTATATTTAGAGAAGCGAAGGCTCTTTATCCTGACAACTACTCCCTGGTGGATCCCTGTCCTGTGACAGCAGCAAAGACTGTGTATCAGTATCATCAAAGCCACTTCAATAACCAGTGTTTAAAGCTCTCTAGCAGATGGACTTCAGTGGCAGCAGCCTCTGTCTGCTGTGTACAGAAGGTTCTCTGATGAAGCACACAGCAGATGCTGCACTACAACAGCAGCAGCAGCTCAGCTTCAGTTTGCTTCGACGCCCTTTTTGACCTGTGAAACAGCAGAAAATGAAACATTTCAACACCCGTTTGTTAGCGTGAGCTATTCTGCTGTTTTTCATCATTTCACAGGTGAAATAAAATCACATTTACTTCCTGTAGGAGTGATCGTGTCCAGCCTGACTGAGACCATGTGCTCCATCCTGCACAGGTAATAAACCTCTGACATGAAGGGCTGTCAAGTAGTTTTAGACAAATGGGCGTAAAAGAGACGTTAAAAGCTTAAAGAGAAACTACATTTTCTAAGAACTGTCTGACGTTCACCTCTCACTCTCAGAAAGTATACAGACTTTCTTTGATTCACTAGTGAGATAAAATGCATTTCTTGGACAACATGACTTTGATATATTTGTTTTCCAGGAGCAAAGGTCTGTTTATGCTGGCGAGTGATGCAGGCAGGAGGACTCTTTACACTGTGACTGACTAATCAATCTCTTCATCATGACTTCTGCTGTCATGGTTTTAAACCTGCGCAGTGGAGAAAAGAAGCTGAAAGAAGCTTCCTGCAAGTATCTGACGTGTCTTTAAAGAACTAAATCCTCCTCATCCTCACAGATACTCCCTCCTTAACCAGCTTCTTAAACTAGCTAACAGGTGGAGCGACACCACTGCGTACCAAAGGTTATAAAGTTAACCACACAGCAGACACTCTCGGTGCGTCAGCTGTGTGGAATCGAGTTGTTCTTGCATTAATACACATACTGAAGTAACTGCCATGAGAAAGGTGAACTGAAGCTTTGATGCTAAAGTTAAGAACCTTTTGTTCACACTGGCAAGTGTTCAATGTTACCATTTGTGCCAGTTTATTAATAAAGTACTTTTAAAAACAGCAGCAGGTGACAAAAGTGCAATAAAACCAAAAATCTATGAAACAGCAAATAATGAAATATTTTCATTTCAAGACCTTTTTATTAACTCTTCTCCGGCCTTTATAGCACATTTACTTGTCTTACACTCTTTCAGTTGATATGAGTGACCAATATCTAATTCATTAGCTCACTAGTGCTTTACTGTTATATTCAGTCTGCTGACTGAGATCAGGTGACATTAAAAAAATCGCTAGTGAATGAAATGTGAAAAGAAAAATCATTGTGATCAAAGCTCTCTTGTTTGCTCTGAGGCACTAAAGCCTGCACAGGTAATAAGCTTCTTGGCTTTAAGTGAGGATTTCCATTCGTTTGCAAGCAAATGAAGAAACAAAAGTTTGTACGGACTTTAGCGCCCTGTTGTCCTCATGTGGGACGTCACATTTTATTTTACCGCCCATCTAGTTTCATAACCACATGTCTAACTTAGGGTTGCAGGAAGGGGAGCTTCAGTACATGTTCACGTACTGTGTTGTGTGATATACTACAAGTGTTTGTCCCATAAGTATTTGGACAATGAACTCTGCTGTAGCTGTGTCTCTGTCCAAAGTAAAACAATCAGGATGTGTTGAAGTGCAGAATCAGAGTTTTAATTCGAGGGATTTAACAAAAGAACTGCTTTAACTGCTTCCTGGCTGCGTTCAGCTGTTACTCACAGGGCACCACAGTGGGTGACTGTTCATGTGTGATTGGACACATTTTTAGGCCTGATGCCATTTCTGACACAACCCCAAAGAGATGTTTTGTCTCCTCCTGAGATTCAGCCGCTGAGCTTCCACTTGGTAGGCAAATGTGTAAAGAACTATATTCAGGGGCGTTTTTAGCCCGTTTTGGGGGGTGCTTCCCAAAATGGATCAAAGCACCCCCAAAGATTTCTTACTTTTTTGACAATATTTGGTGTTTGTGTGATACACTACAAAAAATATAGAAAGTATACAGTACTTGGTTGAGATCTTTTAACAACAGAAGTATAGATAACCCCCCTCCCAGAATGGTTTGTTCCAGCTCTCCCCTGCTCTGGCTCTGGTGCCCTTTGTGCCAGAGAGATGGTGGCTGAGACGCAGCAGAGCGGAGGTGGAAGTGCCTGGCTTAAAACAGGACATGTTAGCTGCATTTAACCTTCAGTTACTCTTTATATAGTTGGTAGGAGTCAGACCATGTTTCTGTTTACCTGAAAAACATTACACCAGGTAACCTGCTGGGTTAAACGTGTTTTCCGACGATGTTTGCTGCCCTACAATCCGTCCTGCTCTGTAGTAAAATCAGCAACATTTGACCGTCCTGTTGCTCCCATTGAAATGTATACAGCCTGTTTAAAATCTAAAACTAAAAACTGTCCGTAGCTGCTGTTGTTACCACTGTCCTGTTAGAGAAGGAAGGAATGAGAGAAGCTGCTCACTTTGTCAACCTTATAACTCCTGTTGTGTGTGTGTGTGTGTGTGTGTGTGTGTGTGTGTGTGTGTGAGGTTCATAATGGATATAAGGATGTTTTTTCAAAAAAATCAGCAACATTCAGGTAAAAATGAAAGAACAAATGATCCGTCAATAAAGGATAATGTTGGATCAGTGTTTCAGTATTTATGTCTTTTATTTGATGTTCATGTGTTTGGTTATTTGCCTTTTGGTTGAAAGTACACTGAGGGAGGACTTTTTTATTAGTGGTTTCAATAGTATTTTTTCATATTAATGTAATTTTTTCATTTAATACAATCTATTTGTGTATGATTATCAGTTCAAAGAGGGGGAGAGGAAAGAGGGGAAAGAACAAGGTCAGGAAGAATCAGGTAAGGAAGCAGACAGGGAGCAGTGACAGTTACAGCAGAAACTGTTAAACTGCTTGAGAGAGTTGATCACCAAACACTGATAGATTTGCCAACCTGAAGGTGAGGTGACGTTAAAATAAAAGAAACAATCTGCAGAGCCATGTTAGTCGTGTCTGCAGTAAAGAGCTTTTTATACATTGTACCATAGGCACAGTTGCCTCCATTTTTATAATTGTTTAAATTAATATTTTGTACATTTGTACATTTCAAATGTATTTCATTGTTATGGAAAAAGAGAATATTAAAATCATGATGAGCAATTGGAGTGGTGATTTCGAAGACTTTGTGTATATAATTTGGAATTGTGTACAAATGTTGGCCAACAAGGAATATATGATATCATTTCATTCTTTTCAAAGGTTTATTTGCATGACGCACAAACAGACACAATTGAAAGGCTGTAGGCTGTGGCACTTGGCCAGAGGTGGTGCTGGTTGACTCGAGTCCATGTTAGTGCACAAAAAGTAAACTGCACGCTGTAATTGTGAGGCAAAAATGCTGAAACTGGAGAAATAAAACGCGCGAGGGGGATGATAACGACGACAAGAGTCTCCCGATCGTTTACTCTTGCTGTCCTGTGAACAACATCGGCGTGGTGTTAATTGTTTGCTGTTTTCACAATCGCGTCGCGCATGAAGATACCACCAGGCAAACTCGCTACATTTTTAAACATTTTGTTGTTCAACAGCATCAAGACTGACAGAGTGTGTTTGAGACAACCTCACAAGTGTCACAGATGAGACATTTGGCGTTTTTTTTGCTGGTTTGTCGGTAGCAGCTCCTGAAACCCAAGACTGCCACACATCTGTTTGACCAACGGCAGTTGATCTAAATGCCAGTAGATCTGGAACACCGGTCGGAGCGTCAGGTTAACTGAATTTCAGATAAGAAGTTATGAACTGCACTCTATTTGGGTCAGATATAAACAGAGTTTAGGTGTAGTTTATTTTCGTTGTGCTGACTTTTTACAATCAGTTACAATAACTCGTACTGCGTGCTAGCTAGCACGACGGAGTTTCTATACAGCTGTGTGCGTGCTAAGTTATTGATGTTGAACTTTATTTTATTCATAACGGTTAGTTCGTAGAGTTGCCAACCGTCCCATGCAAACGGAATCGTCTGTTGCCTCCCTAAGATGATGACCAGAGGGGCAACTGGTTTCCTGTTCAACAACGTGTGGCGCTGTGATAAAGAATGGAAAAAGGGACACACGTTGAGCTGATGTCAGTTTCACAACAGGAAGGTTTATTCTTCACAACAGCTTAGAACAGCTTCAGGTATCACCATACTAACTGCAAAGAAATGGCCTTATGTTTCAGTCCAGTTTACCATACATGGCCACAGTTCCCTGAGCTAGAGACTGTATAAATCTCTCAATACAACTTTGACAAAACATAAACAAAATATTGCTTAAATCCATTGATAATATTAGATCCACAATGTATCACAATAAACACATTTGTTTTACAAAGATAAACAAAACACAATAGTGTACTCAGTGTACATTTTTAACTACATTTACAAACATCATAAAATTAACTCATTTTAATTCTTGTTCAGCACTAAATTATTTATGTGAAATGTATTTCCACTGTACTGACAATGTAACTTCTGTTTTTTTTAAAATATAGCTATTTTACTCTTTACAAGAAAATAATGTCTTTGACATAAAACAAACATATTCACTGTTCTTATACAACCTACAACTATATAGAGTGCAATGCTCCTTTAACAGCGTTCACTCCTACTGTGCAGTCAGCATTGATCAAACAGTTTCCTTATAACACTTTATAATTGTTTTTGTATTAAACCACAAACTTGTTCTTGTAACCACAAGATCAACCAGAAGAATAAAACATAGTATGAAGCCCATTTATCAGAGTGCATAATACATTAAGAGTTCACAGTCCAGAAGTCTCTCACAAGTCAGATTAGCTTCCCCACACACACTCAGTATTACACATTAGCCAAGTCCGCTAGCATTAGCATCATTTAGCCTGCAGCCTTAACCCACAATTCAGACACAACTCAGAATGAATCTATTTCTTTAGCGAGTTGCGCTCATTACCCACATAAACAACATCGTCCGTTTGTAAGGTCTGCAGTATACATTCATTTAAATGCATTTACTAACCTGTGATAAAGAATAGAAAAAGGGACACACGTTGAGCTGATGTCAGTTTCACAACAGGAAGGTTTATTCTTCCTCTGTGCCCCAAAACGCTACTCGATACCACTGCGCGTAATGCGCCCTCTAGCGGCTGGATGTAGGATAGCATTTTAAATGACAGGTACAAAGATACAATCACAACAAAACACAACAACAACTGGGCTGTTTTCCCCAGTTTAATTCTGATACTAGATTTTACTAGAAAGCTATTTTCAACTCTCCACACGTCCCACATTCAGAGAAAATATTACGTGTTTCTTATTGAGCTGAAAAGGAACAAAGTTTGTCCCGAACTTCAGGTAGAATGGAAGAAGACACAAAGCTGGATTTATTCTGTCGTTACGCAGCCTCCCCGGTCATTCTCTCGCCTGTTGCAACTTAAATCATGAAGCTGATCAATGATTGGCTTTTCTCTCTTGTTTGTTTATCGCGCTAAACTTACTCATCTTATTTATGTGTTTATATGTGTAAAAACCACAACCAATACAACCTTCGTTCGAACAAAATCATACAATTGATTGTCCCAAAAATCAGAACAGAATTGGGAAAAGGGCTTTTCAATACGCTGCCCCTGCTTCCTGGAATAATCTGCAGAAGGAACTGAAATTATCAGAATTGGTTACCTTGGGAGAGTTTAAGTCTGTCTTAAAGGAACGAGAGAACAGGGGCCCGTTCTTCGTACGTCGCTCACTACATCCAAGATCAAATGACACATCCAAGACCAAACCATCGCGCAAACCGTGAGCTCGCTAATCCGGTTCTCCGAACACACCTGCTGTTGACGATTAGTACAGCTGGACGCAGTAATGTGACATCACTGGGTGTCGTAAAAGGGGCTACGCATCGATAGTAGAAACATTGATCGGCAACCCTCTGATTGGTCGGCGAAAATGTCGAAGGAGAGCGCTCGGTATTTTTCGGCAGGAGAGCAAGAACTCTTGAGTGAGGGATTTCAGGAGTTTCAGAGTTTAATTAAAACGCAAGGGAACACTGCAAAGGCTGCAAAAGCAAGGGGAGAGGGCTGGCAGAAAGTTGCTGACAAATTAAACTCGTAAGTAATTTAATAATAACAATAATAATGGATTGGATTTATATAGCGCTTTTCAAGGCACCCAAAGCGCATGACAATACCACTATTCAGTCACTTATTTATTTATAGATTTATTATATTACACTATATTATCCAATATTATATTACATTATATTATATTGTCATATTATATCCCCTTTCACATTAGAGCCACAACAGGACCCACTAGAACATGGGAACAAGTAAAAGTGGAATATAAGAATATTCTACAGAATGGTAATATTTATCACTTATATTGCTTTTCGTCTCTTGGAAAGAGACCCTGGAATACTCTGTTAGTTTGTTCATAACAGCAACCAAGAAAAGGGCTGAGCAGAAGAAGACAGGTGGTGGTCCTGCACCCCCTCGTCAACAAGTTGGTTAAGTGAATAATACCCTCACGGGAATATCGATATCTCTCAATGAGCACACTGTCGCGCTGAGCTAAAGGATCCTGTCTATTCCGCAATATACGCTGAATTCTGAGGACTCTCCTCATCAATCTTGCACCTTCCGCAATGGGTGGCTCGCGTATACGGACAGGACACGGCTGCGACAGACTTCCCAAATCCACCTTCGCTTTTATAGCCGTGGTCTCCCATCTTGATTACACGAAGTAATTTACAATTACTACTCTGAAATATGAATTACATCTGTAATAATCACATACATGTAATAGAATGTTAATAGTACATTTCCCTTTTTTAGGAAATGACCTGTATGTATCTGTGTGAAATCAATAAAAGGATCAAGTGCTGCATTATCTTTGGTTACATTGATGTTATTTATTTATGGTGAAACAGTGGTGGAATATCGCTGTTGCTTTCGTATAAATGAAGCGGACATACCTGCGTGGCCGCGATCTAATCCTGTTTACATAAAGTAAACCTTCTCCCGAGCAGGTTTACGTTTACGGCTCTGTTGCTATGACAGCAAGTCCCGGATGAGCTTCGGGGAACCGAACGATCCAAGATCACGCGAAATCGTCAACAATCTAATCCAGCTAACTTACTTAGCGAGGTACGAAGAACGGGCCCCAGCTCTTTTACTCAGTGTGATTGTTTTTAATGTACTCTTTTTGTATTTGATCTGTTATTGTATATTTTACACATGTTTGTATGGGATATTGTATTTGTTTTAAATGTTATATACCTATGTGGTATGTGACTTTTGTTGCTATGATGCCAGGTCTCTCTTGGAAATGAGATTTTTAATCTCAATGAGATTTTTTACCTGGATAAATAAAGGATTTAAAAATAATAAACAACAGCAGCACGTTTAAGCTTGATCAGCTTTTGTTAGAATTCCTTTGATTTTAATTTCTAGTATCAGCTGATGTTTGCTGGAGCCACAGCTGAAAAAAAAGGGCTGGTCCAAACCAGGAGATGTCCTTACTGAATCATCAGAGCTGAACTGGTGATGGAGAAACAGGTTTACCTTTTAGGTGACATGAATTAGTTGAAGGGAAGTTATGAACTGTTTCTGAGAGACAAATAACACCACGATCCTTTTCTGTGTAGTTGACAGCTGGTAAGTGTGCAGGGGCGGATCTAGCAAAGCTTTCTCCAGGGGGCCAGGTAGGGCATTAAGAGGGAAAGGGGGGCACAAATGTTGGAGCCAAGTCCAGGCCAATATTTTACTCAGTTACATCATGCAATATTTAAGTATTTGTCATAAGTTTTTATTATAATCTTGATTATTTTATGTTATAATGTAATATGCTGTGCTCCATAAATTAATCCTGCTTTGTTAGTCTGTTGTTGTTGTTGTAAAATGTTGATAGATGTCGCAAAGGGGGTGTGTATTTGGCCCGCATGCGGAGGGGTGTGGGTAAAAGGTTAGGTAAGCAAGCAGGACGTGGAGCAACAGTTTTCTGAACGTCGCCGTTTTAATGTTATTTTTTGTTGTAACATAAAGGGAATGTAAACGGAGCTCCCACCAGAGGCATTTGTTTTGTACCTTTCGATTTGTATGGAAAATAAATGTTTTGCCCCTTTTTTCCTTCGCCTCGTTTTTGCTACCGGAAGGCATCCAAGCGACTTAACAAGAGCACGAGTCAGAAACTTTACGTCCTGCAGAAGCGGCAAAGAAGGACCGAAGGTCAGTCAGAAAACTGCTCTGAAAGTGAGAGGATTACGCACACGTCACCGGCGCACAGAGTTAATCGGCCCATGGCGCGGCAAGGGAAAACTGGAAAACGGGACGTGAAAGAGGATGTGTCACGGGGGTTAGAGAGTAGACTCAGGCGCGGAGCTCAGAAATAATGACAGTGCATTTATTTACAGTGCAGCAAGGTGACAACAGTTCAAATGTGCAACAGTGGTGATAGTGCGTCCCTCCTTCCGTGTAAGCCCGTGCGTGGTAATGAGTGCCCGTCTCTCCTCCAGGTGCTTCCCTTGTGTCCGTGAATCCTCCGTCAATCCCTGGGTGAACACACACACACGACAGCAGAATGAGTATGACGATCAGACAGCACTACAATAACGTTTAGCGACTAAACGACACTACCAGGCTTAGTGCAATACTCCAGCGCTGTCTGTCGCTCAGCCACACCATTAAGTAGCCCTGCTGAAGATGGAAGTTGATTGGCAGCAGCTGGTGGCTTGACTGTAGGTGTGGCAGCTCCGGGCGACAGCACCTCCGGGTCGAAGGTAGCCCGTTGCTAGGCTACCCCCCAACACATCACAGCGGAGCCAGAGGGGGAGACAGAGCGACAGGAGAGACACATACACACGCACACAGATATACACACACACCGGCAGGTCGACCGGTCAGGGCACCGTCAGATCCTGACAGTATCCCCCCTCTAATGGGAGCCACCCGGCGACCTACCAAACTTGTCAGGGTGCCGGCGGCGGAACTCTCTCACCATGGCATCATCGAGAATCGCAGACCGCGGCACCCAGGAACGCTCTTCCGGACCATACCCGTCCCAATCCACCAAAAACTGAGAGCCCCTACCGCGGCGCCGGGCATCCATAATGCGGGTGATGGAGTACGCCGGGGCGCCGTCGATAATCCGGGCGGGTGGCGGGGGCCCGGGAGGCGGGCACAGCGGGCTGGTCCGAACAGGCCTCACCTGCGAGACATGAAAAACATTGTGAGTTCGCATGTTACGAGGCAGGCTCAACCGAACAGTCACCGGATTCAACACAGACTGGACAGGAAACGGGCCAATGAACCAAGGAGCAAGCGTCTTAGATTCAGTCCTGAGAGAAACATGCTTGGTCGAGAGCCACACCCGCTGGCCCACCTGGTAGTCCGGTGCCGGGACGCGGCGGCGATCGGCCAGTCTCTTGTTCAGGGCCGCCGTCCTCAAGAGGGCCGCCCTGGCGGCGCGCCACGCTCTCCGACAGCGCCGCATGTGGAGCTGGACCGAAGGAACGGCCAACTCTCCCTCAGAGATGGAAAGAAGCGGGGGCTGATAACCCAAGGACGCCTCGAACGGGGACACACCGGTGGCCGCCGATGTACTGGAGTTGTACGCATATTCCACCCATGCGAGCTGCCCACTCCACGTCGATTGGTTGGAGGAGATTACACAGCGCAGCATAGCCTCCAGTGCCTGATTAGCCCGTTCCGTCTGGCCGTTGGTCTGGGGATGGAAACCCAAGGACAGGCTGACCTGAGCCCCCAGCTCCGCACAGAACTCCCTCCACACCCGGGACGTGAACTGGGGACCACGATCAGACACGATGTCCCGAGGAATGCCATGGAGCCGAAAAACATGCTGGGTGAGAAGGCGAGCCGTCTCCGGAGCAGAAGGAAGCTGCAGCAGGGCTACAAAGTGGGCAGCCTTGGAAAACCGGTCAACAATAGTGAGCACAGCAGTGTTGCCTGAGGACGGAGACAGTCCCGTAACAAAGTCCAGAGCAATATGCGACCAGGGACGCATGGGAACAGGCAAAGGGCGCAGGAGGCCAGCAGGCGGCAAGGTTGGCATCTTGTTCGCAGCACACACAGGACAAGCCGCCACGTATTCCCCAGCATCCCGCAACAGAGAGGGCCACCAAAACAACCGGCGCAGGAAAGAGACGGTGCGGTTCTTACCCGGATGGCAGGCAAAACGGGCGGTGTGAGCCCACTGAAGCACCTTACCGCGGGCCGACGCAGGAACAAACAGCTTGCCCCCCGGGCCCGTGCCAGGATCCGGCTCCTGCCGCTGGGCGTCCCGCACAACCCGCTCAATCTCCCAGGTCAAAGCGCCGACGAAACAAGAGGGAGGCAAGATGGGCAAGTCCTTCCCATCGCCCCCGGCCTCAGACGCAAACTGTCGAGACAGCGCATCAGCCTTGGCGTTGCGAGACCCGGGTCTGTAAGTGATGGTAAGGTCAAAGCGAGCGAAGAACAGGGCCCACCTGGCCTGTCGGGCGTTAAGGCGCTTCGCAGCCCGGAGGTACGCCAAATTCCTGTGGTCAGTCCACACCACCACTGGATAACTGCTCCCCTCCAGCCAGTGACGCCATTCCTCCACGGCCATCTTAACAGCGAGAAGCTCCCGGTCACCAACATCATAATTCCGCTCCGCGGGCGACAACCGGCGAGAAAAAAAGGCACAGGGACGCATCTTACCGGCCACCCGCTGCGAGAGGACGGCCCCCACCCCTGAGTCGGAAGCATCCACCTCCACAAAGAATGGGAGCTCCAGGTCAGCCTGCACCAGCACAGGCGCAGACGAAAACAGAGCCTTCAGTTGAGCGAAAGCCCGCTGAGCGTCCAGAGACCACTGAAACGACAACTTGGGAGAGGTAAGGGCAGTCAGAGGCAAGGCAATCCTGCTAAAGTTGCGAATGAAGCGCCTGTAGAAGTTGGCAAAACCCAGAAACTGCTGCAACTCCCTGCGATTCCTAGGCACCGGCCACTCAACCACCGCCTTGACCTTAGCTGGGTCCGCACGCAGCCGCCCCTGTTCCACCACAAAGCCCAGGAAAGACACAGTTGGAACATGGAACTCACATTTCTCAGCCTTCACAAACAGGCGATTCTCCAATAAGCGCTGCAGCACGAGCCTCACATGCTCCACATGTTCCGCCGGGCTCCGGGAAAACACAAGGATGTCATCTAGGTAGACAAAAACACAGTGGTTAATGAGATCACGCAGCACATCATTAATCATAGCCTGGAAAACAGCAGGGGCATTAGCGAGCCCAAAAGGCATCACCAGGTACTCGAAATGCCCAAGGTGAGTGTTGAACGCTGTCTTCCATTCATCCCCCTCGCGAATACGCACCAGGTGGTAAGCATTGCGGAGGTCCAATTTGGAAAAAACCGTGGCGCCCTGGAGAAGCTCAAAGGCGGATGCCAGCAAGGGCAAGGGGTACTTGTTCTTGATCGTGATCTTATTCAAAACCCGGAAATCGACCGTCGCACCAAAAGTCGCGGAGCGCAAGCACACAGCGTGACACCGACCGCTCCACCCCGAAATACAGCCCGTGGCCCAGTCGATCTGCGGATTATGTTGTTGCAGCCAGGGATAGCCCAATACAAGGGGAGCATCAGGAGATTTAAAAAGAAACAAACTGAGCTGCTCCGAGTGATTACCAGAGAGGGTGAGTGTGATGGTTTGAGTGCGGTGAGTGACCGTAGTCAGAGGGCTGCCGTCAAGAGCCGAAACCTGGCGAGGTTCAGGGAGAGGAACAATGGGTACGGCTAATTCTCGAGCTAGCGATTCATCCAAAAAACTCTGCTCAGCTCCAGAGTCAATCAGTGCGCTACACGGGTGAGTAAGGGAATGAAAAATCAGCTTAGCCGGACAACTGAGATGGGGAACAGAGTTAGCCATAGCACCCGCCAGTATCCCCACAGCTACTGGCGGGCGGAGTCTTTTACTCTCTTCGGACAGGTATCAGCCCAGTGTCCACTTTTTCCACACACGAAGCACTCACCCGTGCGCTGTCTTCTCCTCCGATGGGAAGCACCGAACCGAGCCCGGCCCAACTGCATCGGCTGTTCCTCATCCTCGACAGGGTCTTCTTCTTCCTCTCGCCAGTGAGAAGGAAGCAACCCGGTAGGCGCATCGGCGCCCCCTGCCGGCCGTCGTCCTTCACCTGCCCGTCTCCCAAACTCTCTCATATGATTATCCAGTTGAATGCACATATTAATCAAAGCGCTAAGGGGCTTAGGTAGCTCTTTCGTAGCTAACTCACGTTTGAGTTCTTCGTTTAGGCAGTTCAGGAAGGCTCCCCGGAGAGCGTTCTCCGCCCAGCCCGTCTCCTCGGCTAGGATCCAAAAGTCAATGGAGAAATCCGCGACACTCCTACGTCCCTGCTTTAGGGTAAACAAACGATTAGCAGCACCATCTGTATCCGTGATCCGTGCCTTTATCAAACACACAGCGGAACTTAGTCAGAAAATCCGAGTAGGAGATATTCGGTTGAATATTTAAAACGGCTTGTGCCCATTGCAGCGCCCGGCCAGTCATCACTTCCACCATAAGCGTGACCTTCGCACAATCTGAGCCGTAAGCCTGTGTCAGTTGTCTGAAAATCAATGAACATTGCATCAGAAAGCCTCGGCTCTTTGTTATATCTCCATCAAACTTCTCCGGAACCGGTAATGTATGTTCTCGCCTAGGTGGAGGTGGTGGAGGCGAAGGAGGTAATGGGCAAGCTGCAGCCACACTTACTGATGGAGTGGGTTGTGGAACTGTAGCTGAGGTGCCAGGCGCGGTGAGTAACACACCTTGAATGTTTGCAAGCACCTGTCGCATCGCTGTTTGTTCCGTCATGATGTGTTTCATCATGCTCTCATGGCGGCCCAAAACTTCGCCCTGAACAGAGAGCTCTCGCTGAACTGGGTTTGAGTCCGCTGAGTCCATGGCTGGCTGGAGTATTCTGTCACGGGGGTTAGAGAGTAGACTCAGGCACGGAGCTCAGAGATAATGACAGTGCATTTATTTACAGTGCAGCAAGGTGACAACAGTTCAAATGTGCAACAGTGGTGATAGTGCGTCCCTCCTTCCATGTAAGCCCATGCGTGGTAATGAGTGCCCGTCTCTCCTCCAGGTGCTTCCCTTGTGTCCGTGAATCCTCCGTCAATCCCTGGGTGAACACACACACACGACAGCAGAATGAGTATGACGATCAGACAGCACTACAATAACGTTTAGCGACTAAACGACACTACCAGGCTTAGTGCAATACTCCAGCGCTGTCTGTCACTCAGCCACACCATTAAGTAGCCCTGCTGAAGATGGAAGTTGATTGGCAGCAGCTGGTGGCTTGACTGTAGGTGTGGCAGCTCCGGGCGACAGCACCTCCGGGTCGAAGGTAGCCTGTTGCTAGGCTACCCCCCAACACATCACAGCGGAGCCGGAGGGGGAGACAGAGCGACAGGAGAGACACATACACACGCACACAGATATACACACACACCGGCAGGTCGACCGGTCAGGGCACCGTCAGATCCTGACAGTATCCCCCCTCTAATGGGAGCCACCCGGCGACCTACCAAACTTGTCAGGGTGCCGGCGGCGGAACTCTCTCACCATGGCATCATCGAGAATCGCAGACCGCGGCACCCAGGAACGCTCTTCCGGACCATACCCGTCCCAATCCACCAAAAACTGAGAGCCCCTACCGCGGCGCCGGGCATCCATAATGCGGGTGATGGAGTACGCCGGGGCGCCGTCGATAATCCGGGCGGGTGGCGGGGGCCCGGGAGGCGGGCACAGCGGGCTGGTCCGAACAGGCCTCACCTGCGAGACATGAAAAACATTGTGAGTTCGCATGTTACGAGGCAGGCTCAACCGAACAGTCACCGGATTCAACACAGACTGGACAGGAAACGGGCCAATGAACCAAGGAGCAAGCGTCTTAGATTCAGTCCTGAGAGAAACATGCTTGGTCGAGAGCCACACCCGCTGGCCCACCTGGTAGTCCGGTGCCGGGACGCGGCGGCGATCGGCCAGTCTCTTGTTCAGGGCCGCCGTCCTCAAGAGGGCCGCCCTGGCGGCGCGCCACGCTCTCCGACAGCGCCGCATGTGGAGCTGGACCGAAGGAACGGCCAACTCTCCCTCAGAGATGGAAAGAAGCGGGGGCTGATAACCCAAGGACGCCTCGAACGGGGACACACCGGTGGCCGCCGATGTACTGGAGTTGTACGCATATTCCACCCATGCGAGCTGCCCACTCCACGTCGATTGGTTGGAGGAGATTACACAGCGCAGCATAGCCTCCAGTGCCTGATTAGCCCGTTCCGTCTGGCCGTTGGTCTGGGGATGGAAACCCAAGGACAGGCTGACCTGAGCCCCCAGCTCCGCACAGAACTCCCTCCACACCCGGGACGTGAACTGGGGACCACGATCAGACACGATGTCCCGAGGAATGCCATGGAGCCGAAAAACATGCTGGGTGAGAAGGCGAGCCGTCTCCGGAGCAGAAGGAAGCTGCAGCAGGGCTACAAAGTGGGCAGCCTTGGAAAACCGGTCAACAATAGTGAGCACAGCAGTGTTGCCTGAGGACGGAGACAGTCCCGTAACAAAGTCCAGAGCAATATGCGACCAGGGACGCATGGGAACAGGCAAAGGGCGCAGGAGGCCAGCAGGCGGCAAGGTTGGCATCTTGTTCGCAGCACACACAGGACAAGCCGCCACGTATTCCCCAGCATCCCGCAACAGAGAGGGCCACCAAAACAACCGGCGCAGGAAAGAGACGGTGCGGTTCTTACCCGGATGGCAGGCAAAACGGGCGGTGTGAGCCCACTGAAGCACCTTACCGCGGGCCGACGCAGGAACAAACAGCTTGCCCCCCGGGCCCGTGCCAGGATCCGGCTCCTGCCGCTGGGCGTCCCGCACAACCCGCTCAATCTCCCAGGTCAAAGCGCCGACGAAACAAGAGGGAGGCAAGATGGGCAAGTCCTTCCCATCGCCCCCGGCCTCAGACGCAAACTGTCGAGACAGCGCATCAGCCTTGGCGTTGCGAGACCCGGGTCTGTAAGTGATGGTAAGGTCAAAGCGAGCGAAGAACAGGGCCCACCTGGCCTGTCGGGCGTTAAGGCGCTTCGCAGCCCGGAGGTACGCCAAATTCCTGTGGTCAGTCCACACCACCACTGGATAACTGCTCCCCTCCAGCCAGTGACGCCATTCCTCCACGGCCATCTTAACAGCGAGAAGCTCCCGGTCACCAACATCATAATTCCGCTCCGCGGGCGACAACCGGCGAGAAAAAAAGGCACAGGGACGCATCTTACCGGCCACCCGCTGCGAGAGGACGGCCCCCACCCCTGAGTCGGAAGCATCCACCTCCACAAAGAATGGGAGCTCCAGGTCAGCCTGCACCAGCACAGGCGCAGACGAAAACAGAGCCTTCAGTTGAGCGAAAGCCCGCTGAGCGTCCAGAGACCACTGAAACGACAACTTGGGAGAGGTAAGGGCAGTCAGAGGCAAGGCAATCCTGCTAAAGTTGCGAATGAAGCGCCTGTAGAAGTTGGCAAAACCCAGAAACTGCTGCAACTCCCTGCGATTCCTAGGCACCGGCCACTCAACCACCGCCTTGACCTTAGCTGGGTCCGCACGCAGCCGCCCCTGTTCCACCACAAAGCCCAGGAAAGACACAGTTGGAACATGGAACTCACATTTCTCAGCCTTCACAAACAGGCGATTCTCCAATAAGCGCTGCAGCACGAGCCTCACATGCTCCACATGTTCCGCCGGGCTCCGGGAAAACACAAGGATGTCATCTAGGTAGACAAAAACACAGTGGTTAATGAGATCACGCAGCACATCATTAATCATAGCCTGGAAAACAGCAGGGGCATTAGCGAGCCCAAAAGGCATCACCAGGTACTCGAAATGCCCAAGGTGAGTGTTGAACGCTGTCTTCCATTCATCCCCCTCGCGAATACGCACCAGGTGGTAAGCATTGCGGAGGTCCAATTTGGAAAAAACCGTGGCGCCCTGGAGAAGCTCAAAGGCGGATGCCAGCAAGGGCAAGGGGTACTTGTTCTTGATCGTGATCTTATTCAAAACCCGGAAATCGACCGTCGCACCAAAAGTCGCGGAGCGCAAGCACACAGCGTGACACCGACCGCTCCACCCCGAAATACAGCCCGTGGCCCAGTCGATCTGCGGATTATGTTGTTGCAGCCAGGGATAGCCCAATACAAGGGGAGCATCAGGAGATTTAAAAAGAAACAAACTGAGCTGCTCCGAGTGATTACCAGAGAGGGTGAGTGTGATGGTTTGAGTGCGGTGAGTGACCGTAGTCAGAGGGCTGCCGTCAAGAGCCGAAACCTGGCGAGGTTCAGGGAGAGGAACAATGGGTACGGCTAATTCTCGAGCTAGCGATTCATCCAAAAAACTCTGCTCAGCTCCAGAGTCAATCAGTGCGCTACACGGGTGAGTAAGGGAATGAAAAATCAGCTTAGCCGGACAACTGAGATGGGGAACAGAGTTAGCCATAGCACCCGCCAGTATCCCCACAGCTACTGGCGGGCGGAGTCTTTTACTCTCTTCGGACAGGTATCAGCCCAGTGTCCACTTTTTCCACACACGAAGCACTCACCCGTGCGCTGTCTTCTCCTCCGATGGGAAGCACCGAACCGAGCCCGGCCCAACTGCATCGGCTGTTCCTCATCCTCGACAGGGTCTTCTTCTTCCTCTCGCCAGTGAGAAGGAAGCAACCCGGTAGGCGCATCGGCGCCCCCTGCCGGCCGTCGTCCTTCACCTGCCCGTCTCCCAAACTCTCTCATATGATTATCCAGTTGAATGCACATATTAATCAAAGCGCTAAGGGGCTTAGGTAGCTCTTTCGTAGCTAACTCACGTTTGAGTTCTTCGTTTAGGCAGTTCAGGAAGGCTCCCCGGAGAGCGTTCTCCGCCCAGCCCGTCTCCTCGGCTAGGATCCAAAAGTCAATGGAGAAATCCGCGACACTCCTACGTCCCTGCTTTAGGGTAAACAAACGATTAGCAGCACCATCTGTATCCGTGATCCGTGCCTTTATCAAACACACAGCGGAACTTAGTCAGAAAATCCGAGTAGGAGATATTCGGTTGAATATTTAAAACGGCTTGTGCCCATTGCAGCGCCCGGCCAGTCATCACTTCCACCATAAGCGTGACCTTCGCACAATCTGAGCCGTAAGCCTGTGTCAGTTGTCTGAAAATCAATGAACATTGCATCAGAAAGCCTCGGCTCTTTGTTATATCTCCATCAAACTTCTCCGGAACCGGTAATGTATGTTCTCGCCTAGGTGGAGGTGGTGGAGGCGAAGGAGGTAATGGGCAAGCTGCAGCCACACTTACTGATGGAGTGGGTTGTGGAACTGTAGCTGAGGTGCCAGGCGCGGTGAGTAACACACCTTGAATGTTTGCAAGCACCTGTCGCATCGCTGTTTGTTCCGTCATGATGTGTTTCATCATGCTCTCATGGCGGCCCAAAACTTCGCCCTGAACAGAGAGCTCTCGCTGAACTGGGTTTGAGTCCGCTGAGTCCATGGCTGGCTGGAGTATTCTGTCACGGGGGTTAGAGAGTAGACTCAGGCACGGAGCTCAGAGATAATGACAGTGCATTTATTTACAGTGCAGCAAGGTGACAACAGTTCAAATGTGCAACAGTGGTGATAGTGCGTCCCTCCTTCCATGTAAGCCCATGCGTGGTAATGAGTGCCCGTCTCTCCTCCAGGTGCTTCCCTTGTGTCCGTGAATCCTCCGTCAATCCCTGGGTGAACACACACACACGACAGCAGAATGAGTATGACGATCAGACAGCACTACAATAACGTTTAGCGACTAAACGACACTACCAGGCTTAGTGCAATACTCCAGCGCTGTCTGTCGCTCAGCCACACCATTAAGTAGCCCTGCTGAAGATGGAAGTTGATTGGCAGCAGCTGGTGGCTTGACTGTAGGTGTGGCAGCTCCGGGCGACAGCACCTCCGGGTCGAAGGTAGCCTGTTGCTAGGCTACCCCCCAACACATCACAGCGGAGCCGGAGGGGGAGACAGAGCGACAGGAGAGACACATACACACGCACACAGATATACACATACACCGGCAGGTCGACCGGTCAGGGCACCGTCAGAGCCTGACAGGATGCGCTTCAGTCTTCCCGTGTTTCCCGGATCGTTTAAGTAAGAAAACCCCGCATCTGAAAAGTAAGAGGCTGTGCCTGCTTTACCGTTTTGATAAAATTCCGGTATGGTTAAGTGGTACATGGCCTGTGTAAAGGATTAATTGCATTGAAAGGTTTATGGCAGCGCAATTAATATGGAGCAGCAGGAAAGAAGAGTTTCCAAGCCAACCTTTAAAGCACAAGAGGAAAAGCTTCAGCATCTTAAAGTGACAAGGAAAACCAAATGGGTTATCTTACTAGAAAGATAAAAGAGATTGAGGAGCTTATGGAAGATGACGGCAATTTTGAGGAAGTGTCTGTTAAATTAGCCACTGACTTCTCAAAAATGTATATTGAGTGTTGTGAAAACAACGATGCAGTTAAAAATCACTTGACTGAGTCAGAACTTCTTCATGATCAGACACAGTGGTTTGAGCCAAAGGCTAGCTATTTGAGAAGTTTTGTGGAGAAAGTCGAGAGATGGTTAAAAAGAGTGGAAATGCAAGCAGATGAAGCAAGAATGGTTGACACTGAAGTTGAGCCTGCAGACAGTGCTTCAGCGATATCGTCCAGACGCAGTAAAGCACATCGAAGCAGTCAAAGCTCTTCTGTTGTGTCTTCGACCACATATTCTGCCAGGCTACAGATTGAGGCAGAAAGGGCTGCTCTGGTAGCACATGCTGTAGAGTTGGATGTCTCGAGACCGGTCTTGGTCTCGACGGACTTTTGTCTTGGTCTCGGTCTTGGTCTTGCTGTTTCGGTCCTGCCTTCTCAAATCGACATAGTGTTCGGGAGATTTGGAGTCAACCATCAGCGGAGCGGGGGGGTGGCTTACTGGGCTTAAGCCCGGGTCATTTTTTCAGAAGCATGGGGTCTTTTGGAGTGTAATTTGTTAGTTAGAGGCCTGACTGACAACTGTATAAAACAAAAACAACACACGAAGCACAGAGCGCACCGTCGTAAATTCCTAATTCCTAAACGTTTGACCTCTGTTATTGCCAACAAAGGTTATGTTACAAAGTATTGAGTTGTATTTTTGTTATTGACCAAATACTTATTTTCCACCCTAATTTACGAATAAATTCTTTACAAATCCTACCATGTGAATTCATGGATTTTTCTTTCACATTCTGTCTCTCACAGTTGAAGTGTACCTCTGGTGCAAATTACTGACCTCTGTCATCATTTTAAGTGGGGGAACTTGCACAATCGGTGGCTGACTAAACACTTTTTTGCCCCACTGTATCTATGCAAAACAAGAGGAATTTCAATACACAGCAGTATATTCACAGTTGAAACCAGAAATTTACACTTTATGGAGGAAACATAAAAACTTTTTTTTACTGTTAAACATCAATTCAGAGTAAACTTTTGTTTTAGATAAATAAATGTTGAAATATATTTTGAATTAGTTAAATGTCAGAATAAAAAGAGACAGAGCTGTCTATTTTAATCACTTTCATCAAATTTAGGAGTACATATACACTAAGTTTATCATTAATTAATAAGAAAACTCCAGACGATTCCATTCTGAGCTGAAGAAGCTTCTGATAGGTTAGTAGAGTCCATGTGAGTAAATTGGTGGCACACCTGTGGATGCATATAAGGCAAAACACAGAGCCTGTTTCTTTGACATGGGAAAAATCAAGAGGTGTCAACCAAAACACCAGGAAAAGAACTGTGGAGCTCCATAAGTGTGGCTCAATTTTGAATACAATTTGGTGCCATTTGCAATTAAGAAATACAGACACTTTCTCTCTTTACTCTTAAAGTTAACAAATATGTTTTTTATATTTATCAATCTAAAAAAAATAAACATTTAGTCTGATTTGATGTTACAATTAAAAAAGTGTTTGTGTTTTTATCTGAAGAGTATAAATATCTGGTTTCAACTGTATATTTGATGATGTTGGTGTTTGGCTTGATTGTCAGCACAAAGAGGGAGAGAGAGAGGAGCAGAGAGGGAGAGAGAATGACAACAGAACAGAGATGGAACAAGAGCAGGTGAGACACACATGTTAGTCAAATGGTTGTTTGCCAAAACTCATCAGAACATGTACCTAGTACCTAGTGTTTCTTTTTAGATACCATTTGTTACTTTTCAAATTCTATATTTATTAAGTTATGCAGGCTTGTTTGCACAACAAGGCTATTGACATTCCTGCTGTCAGCATGCCAATTGCACGCTCCCTCATTGCTTGTGGCATCTGTGGCATTTTGCTGTGAGACAAAACTGCACATTCCAGGGTGGCCTTTTGTTGTGGGCAGTCTGAGGTACACCTGTGCACTACTCATGATGTCAGATCAGCATCCTGATGTGGCACACCTGTGAGGTGGGATGGATTATCTCAATATAGCAGATGTGCCCACTACCACACATTTGGACTGATTTGTGACCACTGTTTGGGAGGGATGTTTATATTGTGCATCTGGGATGAATTTTAGGTCTCTATGTCCATCCCATGGGGAATGGGAGCAGTAACAAAGGTGTTGCGTTTATATTTTTGTTCAGTGTAATATGATGCCAACATTTTTCCACATTTTCTAGATACTGTACCAGTGCTGTTTGTAAAATGCGATCAAATGGTCAATTACGTTTTATTCTTTCTCACCTGTCTTTCTGTCTCCTTTCACTTTTTAAAGGTTGCAATGTTAGAAAGAATATTTTGCCCTGCCGTGCTGTTTATTGATGTGGCAAATGAAAGGTTTATGAAAATATATCTAAATCTGTCATCAGTAATCAGCAATGATCATGTCTCACCTCTAGTTTCCTCTGTCTTAATTTCACGTTTTCACCATGTGTTGTATGCGTTTATTAGACTGATACATATATACCAACAAGACAGCGTACATCACTGTGACAGCAGCGTTTCTTTTCATTCAAAGGATTTATGGTTTTTCCTATAATACCTGGTGGGCCGGTCTCTAGGCAAAATGCCCCGGCCGATTTTTTTGTCCCAGTCCAGCCCTGTGTCAACCTGCTTCTCTCACAGCGCCTCACCTGTCCGTGCTGCCCCCTGCTGGCTCTTCTCATTACTGACTGAGTCCTTGCTGCCACTTTATTAGGTACAGCATGCTAACACAGGCTCAGACCTGCTTTGCCTTCAGAGCTGCCTTAAATCTTCTTGGCTCAGATTCAGTGAGGTGCTGAAAACATCCCTCAGAGTCATGTGATCAGTGATGTCTGCTTCAGCAGACAGAATATATAACAATAATAAGCTAATGTTCAGCTTTTCAGTCCTTTGTCTGGGTGCTAATCCATCTGTGTGTGTTTGTGATGACAGTAAATAAATGTCAGACTTACAGCTCTTGTTTTACTGCATGAAAGTGATCAGATGACTTCAGCACTTTGACATGGATGGTAGTGAAAGCAGGAAATGACAAATGTAGCACAGCAGCAGCGTTTAACACGTCTGAGCTGGAAACAGAAACTCTGGTATGAACATCATTCATGAAACAACTTCCAGCTTCTTTTGCTCGGCTACAGTTTGGATGGATTTGCATTTAAAGATGCAACAAGACTAAAATGGTTAGGGTCAGGAGGTCAAAGGTCAGAGCTCCTGTGGGTCTGAGGGCGGCCTCACGCTGGAGAAGGATGAAGGAGTCTGACCTGAGCCAGTGTTTGACATGAACACATCAGCACTGCTGTCAATGAGCCTAACGACAGCTGTTAGCATCATTTCAGTGTTTCAGTCATAAAAACACTTCCTGTCACTGTGGTGGTTACAGTGACATCATGCAGTTTGTGCTTTGACCTCCAGAGGGCGACAAATCAGCACAGACAGAGAGCTCCATTCAAACTTTGCTGCCATCAGGAATAATTCTTCAAATATAATCATCAGTGTTTGAGCAGCTATGATATCAGGGACAATCTAGACATGTGTGACAATACTGAACATGTCACATGACACACCTCAAACATCATGTGATCCACTCTCAGTCTGCACTTTCATTCATGACTTCAACAGGTTGAAATGAGCTTTGAAGAAACATTCAGTGAAATAAATCTTTCATGGATTCATGTGAGCACCAGATGAACTTTGTACTAAATTTCCCCTGCAGGCCCATCTTATCCAGAATTGTTCTGATCACAGAAGTCAAACTTTGGCGAGAGGAAACCTCGTGATAAAGCCAGTCTGCACGTGAGCCTTATTCTGAGTGTTGTGGGTCCATATTGTCTGAGCCGCTCTGACCAAACTGACTGATAGTGAAACCTGACCAATGTACAAATTTGAACTGGTCTGGTCAACTGTGGTCAGTGTTCATGTGATAGTTCCACACAGATTTTAGCTTGCAGTGTATCTGTGTCTGCTATGACTTTGAAAATAAATCAGTGGCATTAATTTAAACAAAATTATAACATAAAACATAAAATGTACTTGAATGATTGAATCACTGGATAACAGAGCTGTAAGAGTTCTCCAAATCACAGTTTGCTCTACAGTTTGTGCTGACACCTCAAAGTTTCTTTAGAGAGAAGGAGTAACAAAAAACAGGGAGCAGTCTTTTTACCACTGGCCTGATCCCCTAAGAAATATTGGTGTGAAACAGGGAGCATGTGAAATGGGTCAGAGGTCAGACTCCTTTACTCTTCTCCAGCGTGAGGATGCCATCAGTGCTGTCTAGAAGTTCCCCCAGTCTCTCTTACTGGCTGTGTCCAAATTCAGGGGCCACATCCTTCAGAGGCTGCATTTGTAGACTGATTATGTCACAACAACGCAACGTAGACTGTCCAAATTTGAAAGCTGCTCCAAATGCAGCCAACAAATGCGTCCTCCTTTTGCCCAGATTTGAAGGACGGGTCATTAGTGATATCACCACTTAACGTGGCTCAGGTCATACAAGCTTTGGTTGGTTAGTTTTGTTTTCTACCATAGTTGGGTTTGTTTGTCAGTGTAAAGCCAAATGGACTTAAATGTTTTAGAGTAAACCGATGAGACAGTTCACTCTTTAAGCAAAGTGTAGTTACGGGGACCAAACATCTAGCCTGCGAACCGAGAGTACTCAACCATGCTGTGCTGTTTATAGTTATAGATAATTTATAGTTAAAAGAGCTACATAGCACCACTAATAATAAGACAGACAGTAAATCATGTCACCTTTGTTATGAAGCCCAACATTTCAACGTATATCCTGTTTCTCTTTGGGGGTTTTTTCTGATTCTATTAGAAAAATGTGTTTTCATCCTGCAAGTTAACAGATATTTGATATTCTTCTGTAAGTGTCCAAAATCAAGAGAGACTAAGAAGGTGAGGGGAGTTGAGACAGAGACTCTCCACCCCGATGAGATACCAGGACAGATCCAGCACTGAGGACGCCATCGCCCACGTCCTGCACACCACCCTCAGCCACGTGGACAAGAAACAGGGTAACTATGTGCGAATGCTGTTTGTTGATTACAGTTCAGCACTTAACACAATAGTGCCCTGCAGACTGTTCACAAAGCTGAGGGATCTGGGACTCAACAGCTGTCTGTGTGCATGGGTGTTGGACTTCCTCACTGGCAGAACTCAGGTGGTGAGGGTGGGCAGGTGCTTCTCCAACAGCATCACCATCAACACAGGAGCACCTCAGGGATGTGTCCTCTCGCCACTGCTCTACTCCCTCTACACTTCAGACTGTGTGGCCACCCACGGCTCCAACACCATTGTGAAGTTTGCTGACGACACAGTGGTGTTGGGTGCCATCTCGAACAACGATGAGGTGGCCTACATGGATGAAATGAAGAATCTGGCATTATGGTGCCAGGACAACCACCTCCAGCTGAACGTCAGCAAGACCAAGGAGCTGGTGGTGGACTTCAGAAGGGGTCAGCACAGAGACTACAAGCCCATTATCATCAATGGAACTCCAGTGGAGAGGGTGCAGTCCTTCAAGTATCTTGGTGTCCACATCTCCTCAGACCTGACATGGGCTGCCCACATTCAGGTCCAGACCAAAAAGGCTAGGCAGCGCCTGTCTCACCTACGACAACTGAGGAAGTTCAGGGTCTCTCCAAAGATCCTCAGGATTTTCTATACAGGCGCTGTGGAGAGCATCCTCACACAGAACATGACATCGTGGTTCGGGAACAGCTGTGTGAAGGACCAAAAAGCTCTCCAGAGAGTGATCCGTACAGCAGAACACTGCTGCAGGATTGCTCTCCCCCTGCTTCAGGACACCTACACCAGGAGATGCCGGACTAGAGCAGATACTGAAGGACCCGTCCCATCCTGTTGACCCCCCCCCCCCCCCCCCCCGCACATACACACGTGCGCGCGCGCACACACACACACACACACACACACACACACACACACCTCTACTGTGATTATATTCTGGACTATTTGATTAAGGTTAATCACTACCCTGTTCCCAAAGACACTGCTTCCTCCTCTCAAGCTCCCACTACAGACACACACCACTATACCTGTTTATACCTCCAGTTCGATTATTATTGCCACACCAATTACTCAGCCTTCTCCTGCTAGCAGGGTGGCTCAGATTCAGCCTTCCCCTTCCCCTTTTCCACCTGCTCAGGTGAACGCTGCTAAGTCTCAGCCTGTCCATGCTCCTCAGGTGGCTAGGGCTCAGCATGTCTCTGGATCCGTGCCAGTCCCTCGGGTATGTGCAGTTGATGCCCAGCCAACATCCATTTCCATACATGCTCCAATAATGAATGCAGCTCAGGCTCAGTCCACTCCTGCCCCCCTTCCTGTACTTCGAGTGGGGGTCTGAGTGTTTTGCTGGGTCTGAAGTACACTGGGATGTAATGGTTGGAGAAAACTCTCCTGAGATTTTCTGATACACCTGCTACATAAAGTGTAAAGTAAAGTAAAGTGTGCCTGTTAGTCCCCATAGGGAAATTACTCCTCTGCATTTAACCCATTCACCCAGTGAAGCAGTGGGCAGCCACCAGTGCAGCGCCCAGGGAGCAGTGTGTAGGGACGGTACCTTGCTCAGGGGTACCTCAGGGTAGCCGTTCAGTGGAGTCGAACCCCCGACCTTCCGATCATGGGGCCACCACTCTACCTACTGAGCTATCCCTGCCAGATAGTACACTGCCAGACACAGTCGTGGGCAATGACTGTGTTGTTGTGTATGTCCCCTTAGACAGTGTCTATTTGTGTTTTGTGTCTTCATGTTGGGTGAGTGCCGAGTATTTGTCTATGTGTGCATGAGGGTGGGAATGCACGTTTACTGTGCATGTTACTGTGTGTGCCTCTTCGTCTGTGTCTATATGTCAGGTCGGGTAAATGGTAGATGGCCTGTATTTATATAGCGCTTTACTAGTCCCTAAGGACCCCAAAGCACTTTACACATCCAGTCATCCACCCATTCACACACACATTCACAGTTAGTCTTAGACTCCACTTCTCTGGGAACATCTCAGGCCCTCCAAGGTGTGGAGGCCTATCTCCCCTTGAAGAATTTCCCTAAGAAGAAATGCAGTCTTCTGCCTGTTGTGGTTATGATAGAAAGAGGAACAGAAACAGTGACTCACTTCTCATGTGAGGACCAACACATTTACACTTGGTTTGTCTTGAAAGAGGAAAAACTCACTCCATGCTCCTTGTGTTTAACTATGTGGAACTTTTAAGGCATAATTTTTCCTCTATGTTAGTCAGTGAACACTTTAATGTCAGTGTCCCCCTCAGTAAATTTTTATACTTAAAAAACTGCCAAGAGTCTTCCTGCTCTTCAATAATGTCAACTCACGCTCAATAACAGGACACTGATGCTTGTTTCTGAAAAGCTTTTAACATTTATATATATATATATATATATATATAATTTTTTTTTTTTGTCCCGTTTGGATCTTTAGCCATCAGAATTGTTGTCTTAAGGCCAAGAAAGATGCCAAGCGGATTTATTTTACCAAGTGGATCATCATGGCCTTGCCATATTGGTCTATTTGATTGACCTTTATTATAATCATGTATTTATTTTATTTTCAGTTGCTACAAACGGGACAGACATGACTGTGGGATAGGACAGGGGGGAAGAATGAAAGAAAGAGAGGGAGAGAAAGAAAACCAAAGGGGAGAAGAGACGGTGAGAAGGGGGGGAAGAGAGAAAAAACAACAACAAAAACAAACAAAACAAAACTCCTGGGTCACCTGTATGGAGGAAAAAAACAGAAGAGAAAGCAAACAACAAAGAGCAACATAATAAAAAAAAAACCACCATCACAATAAACTAGCTAACAGTAGATAACAGTAGATACTAAATATTAAAGATAGACAGCGCACAATGTGCTTTGAGGCAGCAGCCAAGAAAGGTGTAGTCCGCGTCTGTGAATACCCATGTGTACACCTGTGTGCATACCTGTGTGGATCAGCATGCTTGCATTCCAAAGGTTTCTCCATGTAACGATCTGCTAGGGAGTGTGGGGAACCATAGCTCCGTCCACCAGGGTATGAAGCAGGTATGGAGGAGATCCAGGCCCCAGATATCCAGAGGCCCCAGAGTACAAGGACCCGAGGAGGACCACCAAAGGGGGGGAACCGTGCCACCCTCCTGGGAAGAGCTGAGTAGAGCCCCAAAGGAGAGGTCACCCCGCAGCTACGGAGCAGAGGCCAGAGGGGGTTGCAGTGGCGTGCCAGCAGAGCCTGCGGGCAGCCAGCTGTGCCAGAGAGGACCGAGCTTCAGGCCCAGAGGCCTGAGGGCATCCCACCCCCCGGAAGGAGCCCAGCCGGGCCACAGGCGCCCGGCCCCGCCAATCGGCCACCAGGAGTGAGCGGGTACATACATGAGCGCCCAGCCCCAGATGACAAGGACCACCAACACATCAACGTCTGAGGGCATCAACCACCGGCAGGGAGTGTGGTGAGGGGAGATAGGCCTCCGTACTTTAGAGGGCCTGAGATGTACCCAGAGAGGTGGAGTCTAAGACCCAACCTGACATATAGACACAGACGAACAGGCACACGCGGACACAGACGTGCATTCCCACCCCGTATGCACCACCAAATACTCAGCACTCACCCAACGTGTAGACAGACACAAATAGACACTGGACAGACAGTCGCACTCCCCAAACATACTCTATATCCCAGGTCCAGGTACCCCCGCCCTCAGAGGGGCAAGCCGCACCTAGACCCAGGACATGTAACCCTTCTAAAAATGAAACAGAAATCCTCTCCTAATGAACCTTCCTGATTTTGCTGATTCTGAACTTTTGCAAAAATGCCTCTCAGACTGTTTGATTCCTTATTAATGTTTCACTTCTCTTTCCTGAACTTGGCTTGAAACAGTTTCCTGGCTAATATCAGCTGTGTGCAGCTTAGTTCCAGCACAAACAGCACAAATTTGCTGCTCCATACATCACGGTAACGGACTCACAGCTGGACCAACGAGACAGAGTGTTAAAGCTCATCCATCTGTTAGTGTATGTGAGTATAATTCTGGAAACAGCAGAGCTGTTTTTGAATTCATGTTTTCATGACATGTTGGAAACAGTTTTTTTTAAAGGTTTGATTTGCTTTTGTAACTTAAAGCAAAAGAATTTGCTTTTCTTCTCTGCTCTCTTGAAGCATGTCTGCTTTATTTACATACTTTCCTTTTTCTTTACAAACTTATAGTATTGCTACCATATTTATGTGCTGAGCATGACAGTGAACCAGAAACAGCTAACGCTGTTAATGAAGAGCATTTTTATTTTTAGATTCTATAAAGAACATATTTGAATCTGAGAGCAAGACTTTTATTTTGGAATCTTTGACCACTGCTGACTATAAGTTGATCACATATTCTAGTTTTTTGTGTTGTTTTCTATGACCTCATATGTAACGGTGATTTCTAATATGTTAGTATCTGAACAGGGACTCACGCAAACGACTTTCTGGTAACTCATGAGCTTACTCATTCAGTCACTGTGTGATTTTTTTCTACATGGTGGACTTACAGTGGAACCAATACCTGTTGCAAAACATCAAACATAAAAGAGAAGTTCAGTTCTGCACAGAATTTTACAAATTTTAGAAAAACAACAGTTTAAATGAGTTTAAACCACGTTCTTCTGTGTCCTTAATATTTGAATTGAGTAGACCGGCTGGAGTGCATTATAGTTGGTCACTGAATGCAACTCTTTACCTCTCTATTGTGTCATGTCAACGTTGTGATACACTATAAACAACGGCCTTTGTCCATTCAGAAATCATTTGAGGTGTTCTGATAGATGTCTCCAAAAGTTGATTCTGTTCATTTGACATAACGTTTTACGTGGGAGAAATGTTTCGTCACTCATCCAAGTGACTTAATTCAGTCTCAGCTGACTGCAGGTTTCCCCAGTCTTATAAACAATACATTTGCATAATGACTGAAACCAGCACCACTGAAGGAACAATGGGCTGAGAGTCAGTTTTTTCATCATAATTATGCAAATTCTCATGACCGTCATGTGCCAGAAATTTGTCCACCTAAAGGACAAACACAGTAATATCGTCTATGTTGTTAAGTGCCAGGAGGATTGCCAGGATTTATACATCGGGGAAACCAAACAACCTGTGGTGAAGTGGATGGTTCAACACAGATGAGTTACCTCGTCAGGCCAGGACTCTGCACTCTATTTTAGTGATGTGTCGGAACAAAGTTTTTTTTTTCTTTCTCTCACCCTATCTCTCGTACTTTTTTCCACTTCAGTCTGCGCGCAAGCCTTGTGCTTGCACTGAGCAGAGGGGGGAGGTGTGGTAGTTACACTTGCAGTAGCACAGGAACAGAGCAGGAGGGAAAGAGAGAGAAAGAGAAAATTTAATTGTGTTGTGGTTTGCAGTGTTTTGTGTTATTTCACTTTCATTTTGTTTAAAAGGAAAAAGCTAAAAAAATTTGAATAGTTAAAAGTTGAAATGTAAATAGTTGGTTTTAATATTATATGATTTATTATTTACATTTTATGTGGAGTGAGTAAATAAAAGTATATTTACAAACTCCAAAACACGTAAAAATTCAGAAGCACAAACAAATTCCGAAGCGCGTACAAATTCCAAAACACAACAGAAGTGCTCCAGGGTGCTGGGGGGCAGTGTTGACCGTTTGTTACCTAGTGGCTACACAAGCGAGGAAGTACCAACAACCAAATTTGGTGTGTGGTAGTAACAGGTAAATGTTATTTTTTAATTATTTGAATATATATGAGTGCTTGTGTATAAATACACAAACAATACACATATGCTTTCAATTGTGTAATTTAAGTGATCTACCGTATTTCCCGGACTACAAAGCGCACCTGAATATTAGCCGCACAAGCTAAAATCAGAGGAAAATCCTGTTTTGTACATACATTAGCCGCACCTGACTAAAAGCCGCAGGTGTTTCAATGTTGACTTATCATATGTAAGAGAATATGCACAAAGGGAATTGTCAGGAAAGAGATGGCTGTTTGGAGACACATCACTTTTATTAATATTTTGAAAAACAAATTAGGGGTACATATTTGCATAACTTTTTAGGTATATGTACAAGTAGCAGTCCAAAACACCGTTCGTGTCAGGTCCCAAGCGAACACTGTGTAACTTCTTTCATCTGTAATAAAATGATCAGTGTTGTTGCTTTACCAGGTGTAACAATTAAGTTTAACAACCAGTCATCCTCGAAAACAGAATGCATTAAATTTAACAGAGTTTGAAGTTAGCAGGAAGTTTGCAGAGAGTTAGCTTGCTAGTTTCGCTAGCTACCTAAACATAATATACCATGTTCTGACAGAGATTTCTGGGCAAAAATAAAACGTACAGCTCTGCTATCACTTGCACCATGAATGAAGACAGAAACCTACACAATAGTGATGTTTGTAGAGTTACTGAAGTTGGGCTAGATGGTATATAATGCTGTGCTAGCGATCGCTAGCGACACAGCTATGTTAGCATACCAAAATGAACCAAACTTCAGTAGTGGAGAACAACTGAGATAATCCAGCCACAATATGAGGTTAGTCATTAATGTAAGATAAGATAACCTTTATTAGTCCCACGTGTGGGAAATTTGTTTTATTACTGCAGAAAGTGGACAGTGCAAAGCTACATAGCAAAAATTTTAAAAATAATGCAACAACATATACTGTTGTTCCAGTGTTTATAGAACAGCTACCAGAGAATTCAACATTAATAAATCAATGGTAAATGGCAAATGGCCTGCATTTGTATAGCGCTTTTCTAGTCCTTAAGGTACAGAAGTGGAGCAAACAAGAGGAATAAATATATTAATTAAAGCAACAAAACAACCTCAAGAGCTGGTCTGGAGCCAAAAGAGCCGGCTCTTTTTAGTGAGCCGAGCCGAAAGAGCCGGTTCCCTAAAACGAGCCGGTATTTGCATCACTAGTCTAATTACACGTACAGGCCAGTGGAGACTCTTTCAATGATACGGATGTACACATCCTGGACAGGAAGGAACACTGGTTTCAGTGCGGAGACAACGAGGCCATTCACGTGAAAAGGGAAAGACCATCTCTTTATTGAGGAGGGGGCCTAAGGGTACATCTGTCACCATCTTACAATGCTGTGATTGCAGCCATTCCGCAACTCTCTGTGAATGGTACTCATGGCCATTTTTGTGAGGTCTTTAACCTCATCAAATCATCCAACATAGTCTATCCAGAGAAACTGAGGAATCTGCAGACACAACATTAGAAATATGTAAGCAGATCTTACCAGTTAACCTGGAACACAGGGCATTGTTACTGAAACAAAGCTGCTCTTGACCTGCTGCTTTGTAGGACTACAGTAATGGAGCGATTTGGAGGCTGAACTCAGCTCTGTGACACTTTTTGTAGTGAAATGATGAAAGCTGTGTCTCAGATGGAGTGGATGTTAGTCCAACACCTCAGACATTATCTCTGCTGCTCTCAGTTGATGTGCACATGAATGATTTGTGTTTCCTCTGCAGGTGAAGGTAGAAAGTGTGAATTCAGCAGCATGGATAAGAGTGAGGACAGAGAGGAGGGAGTCCCTCCCTCTAAAACCACTCTGTGTGGGGAACATGAGAGCCAGATCAAAGCACAGAGGTGAGATGACCATCTCTAACTGTCCATGACCCTTCTCCATGTCACAGCTCATCACTCACATCACTGCTCCATCATTATTCACAGCAACCAACCTGGACCTCCACCCAGATCTTTGTCCTTAGAGAGTGACGCGTCTAAAGATCTTCCCATTTATTTTAAAGTCCAGCCTGTGTCTGCTGCAGAGAGGTGAGCTGTTAGTAACATAAACCGATGTCAGTTTGGTGTCTGATTTAAATGATTTTGATGTTTCCTGGTTCCTAAAATCCATCTCAGTGGGAGAGCAGTGTCTCAAAGGTTAAACAGGTTCAGGTGTAACTGTCATTTTATCAGGTTTTATAAGACACATTTAGACACAAGTAGCTGTTTTTAACCCTTTAAGACCTACCATAGAACCAAGAACGCCAGAGCTTACTTTATATTTTTACTTTACTGCAATTGTTGGGGGCATTTCAAGTTGCTATAGATAAATACAACTTTTGTAGCCCAAATTTTAATAATATATATGCATTAAGTCATAAATTGCAAGAGAGTGCAATAAACTACAAAACAATTGAAAAACATTTTTGTTTTTTTACATATATTTCTAATTAGAGAAATTTAAGAGCATTATCCCTCAAAACTTTAAATAAAAAAAAGTTAAAGTAAAAGTAAAAACTACATTTTCAGTGAAAATGACATCACTTCTGGTTACTGGCGGACATGCGATAGTTAACGCTGCCGTCTATTTCAATGTAGGAAGTGTTACAAACAGCTGTTTGGATCGCCAAAGCATGTTTCTGGAATATTATGTTTTTGTTCCTTCGAGCGCTTTTTATGCAATTTTTGCATAAAAAGCGGTGCAGGCTATGTAAAGATGCCCCAGAGACAATCCAGCACATAACAGCAGGGTGCAAGATGCTAGCAGGCAAGGCATATATGGAACGCCATAACCAAGTTGCCTGCATAATGTACAGGAACATCTGTGCCGAGTATAACCTGGAAGTGCAGAGGTCAAAATGTGAGACGCCCCCAAGGGTGATGGAGAATGACCGAGCTAAGATCCTGTGGGATTTCCAGATACAGACAGACAAAATGGTGGTGGCTAACCAACCGGACATAGTGGGGGTAGACAAACAGAAGAAGACGGCCGTAGTGATCGATGTAGTGCCTAGAGGCACAATACCTCTAGGCATTCCAGGATCAGGGTGTGGGGCATTGAGTCATAGACCTTCTTGTAATCAATCCAGGTTGGTCAGTCTGGTCCTGCAGTCTCGGCTGACTTCTTGGTCTGCCAGTAGCTGGTGTTTTGCGCCTCTGGTATTCTTGCCCATCCCTTTCTTTGCCCCACTCATGTATTGACCCATGTGCCTGTTCATCTTAGCCACTGTCATGCCTGACAGAAGCTTCCATATGGTACTGCGGCAGATTATTGGTCTGTAGTTGAATGGGACCGGCCCCTTCTGGGTGTCCTTGAGGATCAGGACTGTCTGGCATTCAGTTAGCCATTCTGGGTGTCTCACAACGAGTAGCAGCTGGTTCATCTGTACTACCAGATGCTCATGGAGTGCAGTCAGCTTCTTCATCCAGTAGACGTGAACCATGTTGGCGCCTGGTGCTGTCCAATTCTTCATACTGGAGGACCTTTCTTGGATGTCTGCCACGGTGATGGTTACTGGATCCTGTTAAGGGAAGTTCCTGTGGTCTGCCCTCAGGTCCAGTATTGCTCCGTCTCCAGCCTAGGTGGTGCTTCCTTCTTCTGCTTAGCACAAGTCTTCTCTGTCTACCACCAGTCCCAGCATGCTATTGAACATAAATAGGAGTGGTATAATTAGACAACAGCCGAGAGGACTATCCCCCATCCTGTATTCATACCCCACCCAATCACTGCATATCCCCTTTGCTGCAGCTGACCCAACATAAAATATGCTTTAAATACAAGAAACAGCTCATCATGCCAGATTTCCATGAGAATTTAAAACAGACTGAATGAAATTGCCTGATATGGCTAAGATACAAATTCAAGTTTTAAAATTTAAGTTGACATTCTCTGAAAACTAATGAATAGCAGAAATAGATCTAGATCTTTATCCTGTGCTTGAACTAATTCTCCATGGTTCCTGCACAGAGTGGACCAGCAGAGCTCAGAGGTTCCCAGTGGTCAGTCTTCCCAGCAGCATCAAACACACCTGGACTCCATATTTATGGTCTGTACATGTACAACAACTACTACTGGTCATGTAATCTGTTCAAATTCATGACCATGCTGCAATTTGTAGACCAGTGGATTGTCAGCGTGTCCAACATCGATCTGATGTTTGTGTCCATGATTGGCTTATTCATAAAGTTTTCTGTTCCAGCTGCTGGAGGACAACATCATCACTTTTGTAAAGAACGAGCTAAAGAAGATCCAGAAGGTTCTCAGTCAAGATTACCCAGAATGCTTAGAGAGTCAGAGAGAGGGTGGGGAGCTATTGGAGAGTGACGATGAAGAGCAGAGGAGGAGCAGAGAGGCGTTTGTGAAGATCACACTGCACTTCTTGAGGAAAATGAATAAGGAGGAGCTGGGTGACCGATTGCAGAGCAGTAAGGGAATTTCTCTAAAGATTAAAGCTGCTGGATAAAGTGAAAATTTTCTAACCTTTCAACGACTGGACAAACATGAATTTGAAATGAATGCTTTATATAACTTGAATGATTTTTTTTATCTGTCTGACTTTTTAGCAACCATTCGAAACTTCCAATGGAGTCTGTGTGGAATTAAATCCACCCTGAAGAAGAAGTTCCAGTGTCTTTTTGAGGGCATCGCTAAAGCAGGAAACCCAACCCTTCTGAATCAGATCTGCACAGAGCTCTTCATCACAGAGGGAGGGACTGCAGAGGTCAATGATGAACATGAGGTCAGACAGATTGAAACAGCATCCAGGAAACCACACAGACCAGAAACAACAATCAGACAAGAAGACATCTTTAAAGCCTCACCTGGCAGAGACGAACCAATCAGAACAGTGCTGACAAAGGGAGTGGCTGGCATTGGGAAAACAGTCTTAACACAGAAATACAGCCTGGACTGGGCTGAAGACAAAGCCAACCAGGACATCCAGTTCATATTTCCATTCACTTTCAGAGAGCTGAATGTGCTGAAAGAGGAAAAGTTCAGCTTGGTGGGACTTGTTCATCACTTCTTTACTGAAACCAAAGAAGCAGGAATCTGCAGCTTTGAAGACTTCCAGGTTGTGTTCATCTTTGATGGTCTGGATGAGTGTCGACTTCCTCTGGACTTCCACAAAACTACAATCCTAACCGACCCTAGAAAGTCCACCTCAGTGGATGTGCTGCTGATAAACCTCATCAGGGGGAAACTGCTTCCCTCTGCTCGCCTCTGGATAACAACACGACCTGCAGCAGCCAATCAGATCCCTCCACAGTGTGTTGGTAGAGTGACAGAGGTCAGAGGGTTCACTAACCCACAGAAGGAGGAGTACTTCAGGAAGAGGTTCAGAGATGAGGAGCAGGCCAGCAGGATCATCTCCCACATCAAGACATCACGAAGCCTCCACATCATGTGTCACATCCCAGTCTTCTGCTGGATCACTGCTACAGTTCTGGAGGATGTGCTGGAAACCAGAGAGGGAGGACAGCTGCCCAAGACCCTAACTGAGATGTACATCCACTTCCTGGTGGTTCACGCTAAAATGAAGAAGGTCAAGTATGACGGAAAAGCTGAGACAGATCCAGAGAGCAGGAAGATGATTGAGTCTCTGGGAAAACTGGCTTTTGATCAGCTGCAGAAAGGAAACCTGATCTTCTATGAATCAGACCTGACAGAGTGTGGCATCGATATCAGAGCAGCCTCAGTGTACTCAGGAGTGTTCACACAGATCTTTATAGAGGAGAGAGGACTTTACCAGGACAAGGTGTTCTGCTTCATCCATCTGAGTGTTCAGGAGTTTCTGGCTGCTCTTCATGTCCATCTGACCTTCATCAGCTCGGGAGTCAATGTGCTGGAAGAAGAAACAACCTTAAATTGGGCTAAATTATTTAAGAAACAAAGCGTACAATCGTTCCACCAGACAGCAGTGAACAAGGCCATACAGAGTCCAAATGGCCACCTTGACTTGTTCCTCCGCTTCCTCCTTGGTCTTTCACTGCAGACCAATCAGAGTCTCCTACAAGGTCTGCTGACACAGAAAGGAAGTAGCTCACAGACCAATCAGGAAACAGTTCTGTACATCAAGAAGAAACTCAGCGAGAATCTGTCTGAAGAAAAAAGCATCAATTTGCTCCACTGCCTGAATGAACTGAATGATCATTCTCTAGTGGAAGAGATCCAACAGTCCCTGAGATCAGGACGTCTCTCCAGAGATAAATTGTCTCCTGCTCAGTGGTCAGCTCTGGTCTTCATCTTACTGTCATCAGAAAAAGATCTGGATGTGTTTGACCTAAAGAAATACTCTGCTTCAGAGGAGGCTCTTCTGAGGCTGCTGCCAGTGGTCAAAGCCTCCAATAAAGCTCTGTAAGTAAACATGTGTTTTTAACCTCATCCCTTATAATGTTGTTGTTGGTCTAATCAGTGTACTGGACAAAACCCCATTAGCCCCATTCTTAAACCTCCCCCCTCACAACTGTCACCAAAGGATTTACCTCCCTGATCAGGAGAAAGACTCTTACTATGTGTTTTCTACTATCTGTTGTCTTCGTATGTTCCTAACATCTGCTAACATCATGAAAATCTACCTTCTGTCTGGGTTTTCAACATGACCACCATTTATGTGTTACACTTCAGCACTGACCATAGCATCATTATAGGGCCTGAAAGTCATCTTCATAATTGTCTTCTGTCTGCCCTATTCGGCAGATGGTCACCTGTCAAGGCAGTCCCCTCTCAATTGAGGCACTTGTTAACCTGGGTTGGTATTCGAAACCTGGACCTCAGGCTCCAAGGGAAAATATTATATTTAATAAGACTTGAATAACCAATTAGACCTACAATTTATTCTTTAATTGTAGAAGACTTGGCAGGTGCAAAGTAAAAACACCATAGTGTGGTACACTTTTGTGCTCTTTGTTGATGGAAATAATGATGAAAGGAGAATTCCTTGAAAGATCTGACATCTGCTCAAAGTTATTATCCACAGGGAAAACCTTGAAAGTCTTGAGAACTTGGAAGTCCAAATCATTCTGAATTATTATCCAACACAGAGATGATGATGAGCATACAGAGTGTCAAATCCAAGTTGAATCTTTAATTCCTCTCCAATTTCCCTTTGGCACCTCTTGTTACGGTTTGGAGGAGGACTCAATTCAATTCAATTCAATTTTATTTATATAGCGCCAAATCACAACAAAAGTCGCCTCAAGGCACTTCATAGATACAGAGAAAAACCCAACAATCATATGACCCCCTATGAGCAAGCACTTTGGCGACAGAATTTCCAACAGTAAAATTCTGGAATCCTTTAAACTGCTCATCTGACAGGCCACCGGAGACTGTCCCAGAATCCACGAATCCCAAATCATACTTTTCGAAGTGCCCACCCCACCTTTCTCTCCCTATCTCTCTGATCCACTTTTAACTATGTTCCAGTGTTGAAATATTTCTGTTTCTTACAGACTTAAATCTTGAGCTGTTTAGTTTGCTTGTTTGTTTGTTTGTTTGTCTGTTTTGTGAGTGTGCCCTGACATTTTTCTTTATCGTAGTTCAATTCAACATTAAATTTTGGTTTCAAAACAGGATTTTTTTTTCGAGATTTGGTGGCTATTTTCACTTAGTGTAATTTGTCGCATTTCTGATGACAATGGCAATTTCAGTCAGTCGTGAAACAACAATAAATCTTGCCAAAACTAGTAACTCCTTAGTGCGCCATCAATACATTCTAATCCAGCTTTTTTTGTGTTTCTCTGTGTTCTTTATTTCTAGACTGAGTGGCTGTTTTCTCTCACAGAGAAGCTGGGAAGCTCTGTCCTCAGCTCTCAGTGCTCAGTCTTCAAGTCTGAAAGAGCTGGACTTGAGTAATAACAACCTAAAGGATACAGGCGTGAAGCTTTTGTGTCTTGCACTGCAGAGTCCACACTGTACCCTAAAAACTCTGAGGTGAGATGATTTTTTTTCATGAAATGACATAATTAACCAATTAAAACACTAAATGTCATTTTTACTAATTTATTGTTGTATATTACTGTTTTTCAATGTTATTTCTAAATTGCAGTAAAATTCTACATTTCTACATTTATCTGTTTAAAATGAGGTGATAGCAGTTCCAACCAGAAACTTAAATCCAATCTTCTCATTTGCACAACCTTCACTCAAAAAAACAGGAAAATTAGATTAAAAAAAAAATTAAAACATTGGTATAGGCTTCAAAAGACCTTTAAGTACCACCAATGATGACTTTCAAGACAGTTAAAAAGCTTTATTACTTGTAGAAATAAAAAGTCTTATCTACATGATACAATCCCCATACAATACAATTTATATAGGAGAAACATCCTGCCCACTAAAAGAATGGACATAATGAACACAGAATTTTGATTAAGAGAAATCTTTTTTCCAGTCCCGTTGCACTCCATGAGCTATTAAACACAGTCAAAGAGGTGGGAATATTAATTTTACCCCCCCCCCCCCCTCCAAAACAACAAAAAAAAAAATAAAATAATAATGGCTATTTCATTTAGAGTTTAAAGTTCACACCCTACAACCATGAATGAGGATTTATGTATTAAAGACTTTCTATGATATTTACCTTTGTGTTTTCATGTTTTCTAACAAGATTTTTGGATTATTTCTCCCATTTTTAATGTTCCTGTACTTATATTTACTGTTTAACTTTTATCTTGTAATTTTTGTTTTTTATGAACTTATTTGCATTTTTCTGTGTAATTTTTAATCTGTATGTTGTTAATACAAGTGGAGATTTTTTTTTAATTTTTTAATTAATTATTTTTTCCTCCTCCCCTTTTGATCTTTAATGATTTAGTCCAGAATCAATTTGGGCTGTGACTTAACCAATTGACCAGCTAACCAATACCTCCTCATTAAATGTCAATTGGTCAGCTAGTTTATTTGTGAAGCTGCAATTGGTTCATTTGAGAAAAAAAATGTTTCCTGTCTTTTATTTAAACACAAACTGTTTCACGTGACTGATGAAGGCCACAAGTGAAAACATATTGGTTGCTTAATACAGTTATTTCATATTACTTTAAATGTTGCTCGAGTCTCCGCATCGCCAGCATTAAATAATGTTATTTCTAGTAACTCTTCACTACACCATTAATATACTTTTTTCAATGAGTTTCGTTTTTGTCTTTGGGTTCTTTATTTTTCAGACTGATTGTCTGTAACCTCTCAAAGAGAAGCTGCGAAGCACTGTCCTCAGTTCTCAGATCACAGTCCTCTAGTCTGAAAGAGCTGGACCTGAGTGACAATGACCTGGAGGATTTGGGAGTGAAGCTTCTGTCTGCTGCAGTGAAGAGTCCACATTGTACACTGGAATCTCTCCGGTTAGGATTCAGTCTTTGACACTCATTATTACGTTAATGAATCAATAGATAAAGGTTACAGAATTGTAAAGTATATTATTATTTTTATGCCTTTAGATGAATCATTGGACTCCAAATTACTGTCTGTAAAGATTTTCATAACCCTGCAAGAAATCCAGGAGTTGTTTCTGATCATGTTATACTGTATTCTTTAATGTTCACCTTAGAGAGTATCCTGCAATAGATACTCATGCATTTATAACTTTCTCAGAGTTGGGTTGAAAAACTGAGTCACACACTTTTAGATCTAGGCTAAATTATTATTTATTATTATTATTATTTTTAATTCATTATTATCAGGCTATTCTAAAAAGAAACAAACAAACAAACAAACAAACAAACATAAAACAACAACAACAACAACATTGAAAAAGTACTGATGGGGATGATCTTCCTCCATTGTAGTTTCTCGATATTGGCTCCTTGTTGAATCGATTGTGAAAGTTCCAATCATTTTCTCATACACAAAACTCAGAAAAATTCACAAAATTCAGGTTGCATCAAATGACCCCCTGTTACCTATTGTCCTATTGCTCTTGGTTACTTTGCTAGTCACTACAAAGTCACAGACATGGTTGTTAAGCTCACCATTAAGGTGCAGATAGCCACTGCAGGGGCTGAACAATACATGTCATCACTCACACAGTAAGAATGAAGAAAACAAACCCAGAAGTCTTCCGTTTTCAAACTGTTGCCTTACCTCCTTTGTACAGTCTGTCAATCTCTGAGTTTCTGTGCTAAAATATTCTTAATATGGCAACAAAACACTACATACGTAAAAACAAACATATCCCTCTACTGCGTGAGTTTTTAATTTGGGGGAAAAAAACATATTTCACCCTGTTTTCCAGGGAGCTTTACAGTCCCTAATAATATATCAATCATAAATTAAATGAAATTTAATTAATTAAAAAAATTAATTAATTTAGTTGTCAAAGGAGCTTGCAAAGAAAAGCGTCTGGACTTCTTTAAGTTGCTTGAAGACGTTTCACCTCTCATCCGAGAAGCTTCTTCAGTTCTAAGGTCAAATGGTGGAGAGTCCCAGATATAAACCTAGTGGGAGTGACCCCCCACAGAGGGACAAAAGGACCCCCTGATGATCCTCTAATCGCCTGAGCCAAGGTGTGAAATTGGGTGTGGGACCCAATCAGCCAGAGTTTTGGGCCAGGTTCAGGAATGAACCTGGCCCCACCTTATCATGCGAATTCCTGAGGTCAGATGGCCCAGGATGTGAGTGGGCGTTAAGGCGTCTGGAAAGGGATCTCAAAACTGGATTATAGATGGCAGAGAGTTGGTGTCGTAAACCCCCGCCTCTGTTCAAAGATGGTCGCTCACAGTGGACATAGATGGCTTCTTTCACTCCTCTTTCAAACCATCTGTCCTCTCTGTCCAAAATGTGAACATTGGCATCCTCGAAAGAGTGTCCTTTATCCTTAAGATGAAGATAATTAATTTAGTTATTGCTTCACATTTTAAAACATAGTGACAGATAACCTATTTAGCAGAAGAAGATGATATGATAAGATAATGATGACTGATATCACCTGTCAACTTTGGTCACAGTGTTGGACCCGATTTTGTCACTCGGAAGGGTCACAGAACGGTTGTCATAACACTTGACAACATGCAAGGTGGTTTTTATCACAATGGGTATCTTTTCTTCAAAATCCTTACGTCCTGCTCTCGTCAGATCAACATCGCTCTTCATGTTG
The DNA here is from genome assembly GCF_057382275.1 of Copadichromis virginalis. Classification (NCBI taxonomy): domain Eukaryota; kingdom Metazoa; phylum Chordata; class Actinopteri; order Cichliformes; family Cichlidae; genus Copadichromis; species Copadichromis virginalis. Next base: position 6,628,096 of record NW_028188589.1, read on the forward strand.
ACCCAAGGCAATCTGTTGCCACGAACAGTGCCAGTGCACTGAATTCCCTGCTCATCCAATATAACTACAAGAGGGACACTAGTGAGCCAATTTTTAAAGAAGAGCTTGTAGTTCTCTTCCTTGGGGATTGGCTGGGCCAGTAGGAAGACAACATTTCCACTAGCTGCAACATCTGGCAGCTCAGGAGGTTGGTTGACTGTCCCAGTGTAGACCTCAAGATTGTATTCAGATTCTGCCAAGATGAGAATTTTATAGCCCCACTTTTTAGGTTTTGATGGTAGGTATTGTTTCATCCTGTGTCTCCCCTTGAATAGAATCATCTGCTCATCTATGGTGAGCTTCTCACTCATTGGGATGACGAGGAGCCGCACGGCACGGAAAGTGCCGTGCGGCTCCTCGGAAATGATGCGAAAGCTCGAACAACAGTGCCAGCAGACATGTTAGCCCAAGCATCTACAATCCATTGGCAAATTGTGGCGTAACTCGCCCGGCGCTGCCTTCCACTCTTGGTGAAACTGTGGTCTCCATCGGTCATCCATCGCTCCCATGCCGCTCGCAGCCTTACTTTGAATGGGCGGTTTACACCAATGTCCAGCGGTTGGAGTTCCTTCGTCAGGCCTCCCGGAATGACAGCAAGCTCACAGTTCATTTGTTTCACTAGCTTTTTCACATCGGCTGTGAGATGGGCACGCATAGAGTCACAGATTAAGAGCGATGGTGATGCGTGGAAAAAACCACCTGGTCTCCTTACATACACCTCCCTCAGCCAGTCTTTCATCATTTCCTCATCCATCCAGCCCTTTTCATTTGCCTTAATGATGATTCCTGCTGGAAACTTCTCTTTAGGCAAAGTCTTTCGCTTAAAAATCACCATAGGTGGCAGTTTCTGTCCATTAGCATGGCAGCCAAGCACAACAGTGAAAGAAGACTTTTCGTGCCCCGTTGTGCGTATCGCTACCGTGCTGGTCTCCTTCTTCTCCACAGTGTGACTCACCGGGATGTCAAAAGTGAGCGGGACCTCGTCCATGTTTGTGATGTGGCTGGGCTGGATGTTTTTGTCACCGATGTGTTTGCCACAGTAGGAGCGGAAGATGGCCAGCTTTTCCTTATAATCCGCTGGAAGTTGCTGCGCTACCGTAGTCCTGGTCCGGATGGAAAAATGGCACCATTTCATAAAACGAAAGCACCAAGACGGACCTCCTTGGAAATGTTCAATGTTCATCTCTTCAGCTAGTGAAACTGCTTTTAGCCGAATGGTGACCGTCAAAACGCTTCTCCCGCTCGTTCTTTGCTCGATGATCCACCGCTTGAGTCTTTCCTCCAACTCGGGCCACCTCGCCTTATGTCCGCGGAAACTCAGCTGCGTTTTCTTGACCTGCCGGAGCTTGTTTTCTAGCTTCCTCCATTTGCGAACCATCGATTCGTTAATCTTAAATTCTCTTGCCGCTGCTCGATTTCCATGTTCCTCCGCGTAGCTGATGGCCTTCAGTTTAAACTGTGCTTCGTAAGCGTGTCTCTTTGCCATTTTCAGGGTTGTTAAAACAACGATGTCCTGCATAATAATAATGGATTGGATTTATATAGCACTTTTCTAGGCACCCAAAGCGCTTTACAATACCCCTATTCATTCACTCTCACATTCATACACTGGTGGAGGCAAGCTACGGTTGTAGCCACAGCTGCCCTGGGGCAGACTGACAGAAGCGAGGCTGCCATATCGCGCCATCGGCCCCTCTGGCCAACACCAGTAGGCAAGTAGGGTAAAGTGTCTTGCCCAAGGACACAACGACCAGGACAGAGAGCCCAGGGATTGAACCGGCGACCTTCCGGTTACAGATGCGATTCCCAACCCCCTGAGCCACGGTCGCCCATAATGCACATACCTGTCCTTTTATACAGGTATGTGCGATTGTCCCGGTATATACGATCAACGCCCACACTTCACCCTTTAGCGTTCTCATGGTGTTCTCTACTACGTCCTCCTTACAACACACAGGGCGCACTGCACTATAGGGCGTGCCGCACTTTTTAAAGAAAATCCAAGGCTTTTATGTGCGCCTTATGGTAGCGAAAATACGGTAGATAATATGGCCGCAAGCTAACGGCTAGCAGCTCCAAGTCCAGACGGCATACCAAAACTTTAACGGAGACGTGTCCAGGGTTGCAGTATCTATTGTTAAAGTAGACAATGAGTCCCCCACCTCTGCTTTTTCCACTGGCCTGCGTGTCCCTATCAGCTCTCACAGATGTGAAACCACATAGGTCTACGTTAGCCTGTGGCGTTAGCTCGGTTAGCCACGTCTCCGTGAAGATAAACAAACTGCACTCACGGTATAGTTGGTGGTTGTTCAGAGCACACAGTTCGTCCATTTTATTCTGTAGCGAGTTCACGTTGCCCATTATCACTGTCGGGATTGATGGTTTGAATCGCCTCCGGTAATCCGCTTTCCTCGCTCCAGCCTTGCAGCCTCTGTAGCTCCTCTTTATCTCAGCCGGGATGTTGTATCGCATGCCGGTCTGTCCCTTTGTCCTTAGTGCCAGCAGCTCCGCTCTAGAATAGATGAAGGAGCTGGTTTCAGAAGTTATCCATCCATTATCCATCTTGTATTGCTATATCTGAGAGGTATAAGTAGAGTAACTAGAGGAAGGTGAAATAAAGTTTGAAAGCCTAGTCTAAAAAAAGTTAAAAGTTAAGAAAAGGTGCGGTGTTGCAGAGCTACTTGGAAAGGCTGCCGTTACTCCAATGCCATATTGTTCTCTTGTCAGCTAAAAGGTAAACCTGTTTCTCCATCACCTGTTCAGCTCTAAAGATTCAGTAAGGACATTGCCTGGTTTCATCTTCATGTTTCCCTCTCACCACATATCCAAATCAATGTCATGACTAGCAGCTTTTACGGCTGTAGCTCCAAAAAACACGATGCAAGTATTATTTATATGCATTTATTTCATTATAAATATGTAAAATAGCTATCTTTATCTTACCTCGTAATGGAGATCTCTCTTATGTAGTGCAGCTTGCAGAAAGTTTTTTTTTTGAAGGGTCAGTGTGAGGCACGAAAATACAGGGAGTGCAGAATTATTAGGCAAGTTGTATTTTTGAGGAATAATTTTATTATTGAACAACAACCATGTTCTCAATGAACCCAAAAAACTCATTAGTATCAAAGCTGAATGTTTTTGGAAGTAGTTTTTAGTTTGTTTTTAGTTTTAGCTATTTTACGGGGATATCGGTGTTTGCAGGTGACTATTACTGTGCATAATTATTAGGCAACTTAACAAAAAACAAATATATACCCATTTCAATTATTTAGTTTTACCAGTGAAACCAATATAACATCTCCACATTCACAAATATACATTTCTGACATTCAAAAACAAAACAAAAACAAATCAGCGGCCAATATAGCCACCTTTCTTTGCAAGGACACTCAAAAGCCTGCCATCCATGGATTCTCTCAGTGTTTTGATCTGTTCACCATCAACATTGCGTGCAGCAGCAACCACAGTCTCCCAGACACTGTTCAGAAAGGTGTACTGTTTTCCCTCCTTGTAAATCTCACATTTGATGATGGACCACAGGTTCTCAATGGGGTTCAGATCAGGTGAACAAGGTGGCCATGTCATTAGTTTTTCTTCTTTTATACCCTTTCTTGCCAGCCACGCTGTGGAGTACTTGGACCCGTGTGATGGAGCATTGTCCTGCATGAAAATCATGTTTTTCTTGAAGGATGCAGACTTCTTCCTGTACCACTGCTTGAAGAAGGTGTCTTCCAGAAACTGGCAGTAGGACTGGGAGTAGAGCTTGACTCCATCCTCAACCCGAAAAGCCCCCACAAGCTCATCTTTGATGATACCAGCCCAAACAAGTACTCCACCTCCACCTTGCTGGCGTCTGAGTCGGACTGGAGCTCTCTGCCCTTTACCAATCCAGCCACGAGCCCATCCATCTGGCCCATCAAGACTCATTCTCATTTCATCAGTCCATAAAACCTTAGAAAAATCAGTCTTGAGATATTTCTTGGCCCAGCCTTGACGTTTCAGCTTGTGTGTCTTGTTCAGTGGTGGTCGTCTTTCAGCCTTTCTTACCTTGGCCATGTCTCTGAGTATTGCACACCTTGTGCTTTTGGGCACTCCAGTGATGTTGCAGCTCTGAAATATGGCCAAACTGGTGGCAAGTGGCATCTTGGCAACTGCACGCTTGACTTTTCTCAGTTCATGGGCAGTTATTTTGCGCCTTGGTTTTTCCACACGCTTCTTGCGACACTGTTGACTATTTTGAATGAAACGCTTGATTGTTTGATGATCACGCTTCAGAAGCTTTGCAATTTTGAGACTGCTGCATCCCTCTGCAAGATATCTCACTGTTTTTGACTTTTCTGAGCCTGTCAAGTCCTTCTTTTGACCCATTTTGCCAAAGGAAAGGATGTTGCCTAATAATTATGCACACCTGATATAGGGTGTTGATGTCATTAGACCACACCCCTTCTCATTACAGAGATGCACATCACCTAATATGCTTAATTGGTAGTAGGTTTTCGAGCCTATACAGCTTGGAGTGAGACAACATGCATGAAGAGGATGATGTGGACAAAATACTCATTTGCCTAATAATTCTGCACTCCCTGTATGTTTTGGTTCCTCAGGGCAAATACATGAGCCATGGGTCCCTAGAACCAGGCCATGACAGAAACAGCTCTGGTTTGGATTCAAGAGACAGACACTTTCTCTACTTTTAAGATTAGACCTCATGAAGTGTTCAGAGATGGAATATTATCTTGTGTGTCTGCAGTCTGTCATGCTGTCTGATCACAGAGGAAGGCTGCACTTATCTGGCCTCAGCTCTGAGCTCCAACCCCTCCCATCTGAGAGAGCTGGACCTGAGCTACAATCATCCAGGCGGCTCAGGAATGAAGCTGCTGTCGGCTGGACTGAAGAATCCAGGCTGGAGACTGGACACTCTCAGGTATGGAGAGAATGTCTGTGTCCCAATTCAGGGTCTGTACGCTTGAAGTAAGCGCACTACGCGTACTACGTACGGTGTGTACTATAAGTACGAGAAGTGCGGAAATGAGAGGCTTGTTAAATGGGACAGTCTAGCCTTCGTCATGCTGCTCAGGTTGCCTAGCAACCATGATACTAACCGCAAGAAATGTTACATACAACATTGTTTGACAGAAATGAAGGAGAAAAAATGTTTTGTTGGTCATCTATTTTTGTCTTGACATCACTTTGATTAGTTGAGTATCTGAGGCTGAGGCCACGTGACTGTAAAACATGATTGTTGGGCTTCATTTCTGTACTGAACAGTCATTTTAAGATTAGTCAGTAAATAACAATTAGCTAATGTTGTTCATGAGACTAAAATCATCTAATTGTGGTAATGTAAATATAATATGGCCAATATTATAGTATTGTCAGATTATTATGCTATCTTTGACAGTGTATATACAGATGTATTATGCATAAGAGACAAATAGTGTTTGTTTAATATGTTGGCATTGTTACATTAGGCTCAATGCTTACATACATGTGTAAAAAGCAAATGTACAAGCTGTGATAACTGTGTCTGATAGAATGAAGAGTAGACTGATATATTAAATATTCCTTTATTGGGTGAGAAAATCAGACCATGTCATAACTGCTGTAAGTCACACAGAATAGATATCAGAGCCTTAAACAGGCTGACGTCTGCTAAATGGGTCAAACTGAGCAGAAAGTATACAAACACATAACATCCTTATAGAATATGATGTAACACTATAGATCAACGTACCTCAGAATATATAAAGCATAGAAACAATTACAGCAATATGATGCAACAAACACAGCAGCTGCTGATCCAAAATACTCAAAGCTTCATAGAACTGAAACCAACATTTATTTTTAGCTCCATTCTGCTGCTGATACATACTTTAGGTTTCTGAACATTAAACTTGTTGCTGCCTTTCATAGTGTGTAACTTGAAGGCCCTGAGTACTTTCTCCCACACTGAAAACACTGGGATGATACCATTATTTGAACATTACCTAATAAGACTGATTCAGGACAGACAGTTAGTTATGTTAAACTTTTCTAGCAGTCCTTCACAAACAGGGAACAGTCTGTCTATTCTCTCCATCTGTCAGCTGCTGCTGGCTCTTCTTCCTCCTCTTCCTCACACACTGCTTAGTTTCTCCTGGTGGATCATCAGGGGTGCAAAGCCTCACAGATGATGTGCAGCAGTGGGTCCCTCAATCTGTCCTCACTCTGGACACTTGCAGTCACACATGGAAATCAAATGTGTGATAAGCTGCGGGATTCAAACACAAGTGTAACTTATAAACACATGTTCATACTTTTATTCCACAATCAGAGAGAAAGAAACAGAGAGAGTGCAGGACAGACAGGTGAGAGTCTCAGGTGTATACACTGCTACAAAACAGCACAAGAGACGGAGGATTTAGTGTTTGTGTTCCAAGATGGTACATTAGACACATGTGTGACTCCTGTGATTAAAGCATCTTTCTTTCAGCTTAATGAGTGAACCGTCAGCTCATTCAAACACACGTTAAAGTCCGTTTGGCTTGACACCACCAAGCAGAGGCAGCAATATAACACAGCTAACATTAACAGTGCAGCTTGTTGTGTTTGTGGATATATGACTGACTTTAATTATCCATAAAATCATCACATTTTAGAGGAGAAGCAAGATGGCACCTGTGTTTGGCTGTGCCGCTGCCTCCGTCCGTGTGTTTGTTTACTTTATATGTTATGCAAGTGTTCTTGCTACAGTTTTGTCCGGTGTCATTTCCCTTCGGATTTATGATCGCCATGCGTTACTGGCGATCAAATATGCTATGGATAACTTTCAGAGTCAACGATACGACGTTGTTTTCCCACCGCCGCTTGAGCGCGACACAGCACCCGGTTCACCTCCACTCTTGCCGGTCAGCTCAATTTTGCTTCAGAGGCCTCGTCGGAGGAAGCAGGAGAAGAGAGCCGGCTTTCTTGTCCTGCTCCGTCGTCTTCGGAAAGAGGCAGATCTTCGGGGGCTTTATTCCTGGGCTGCTAGCGGTAAGATCCGCCTGAGACTTGTCGGAGCCGGATTAATCCCCACAACCCACTGTGTTTACCTCCCAGGCTTCCACCTAAAAGTATGGAAAGCAATTCCTCATCGTGGCAGGAACCCTGTTTTGCTGCGCAGCTTACCGCATAGTACGAACTCTGTTCCTGGAAACTCTACCCCTGTCCCGGTGGCTCGCAGTATTAAATGGATGTTAATTAATGCGCGCTCAATTGCCAACAAGTCTTATATCTTAAATGACTTGTTCTGTACGGAGAAGCTTGATTTTAATGTTTATCTCTGAGATGTGGCAGCGTGAAAATGAAGTCTCACATCTTTTAGAGCTGTGTCCCGCTGACTGTTCATTTCTCTGTGCGCCTCGGATATCTGGACGAGGGGGTGGAAAAGCGGTAATTTTCAAAAAGACATTCTTATGCCAGATGATCTCCTCAAGCTGTTACAACTCTTTTGAGATGATTATGATAAAAATTGGACGAGAACAGCCCATATACGGCATTTTAATTTATCGTCCACCTGGGTCTGTTGCATCTTTTCTGTCAGACCTACAAGAATTTTTAACTTCGACGATTAAACTGGGCAAACTCATGATTGTTGGTGACTTCAACATTCATGCAGAGGACTCATCAAATAGTACCACTAAGGAGTTCCTGAGCATTATGGACTCTTTCAATTTTGTTCAACATGTATCAGGTCCTACTCACACAGCTGGGCATACTCTGGACTTGGTCTTCACCTGTGGTGTTTCCCTTGACCACATGAACTTAAATGATGTTTCTTTTAGCGATCATAAGTCAGTCTTTTTTAATGTATTGTTCAATTTAGAGTCTCTTCCCCAAAGTTTTATTAGGCGCAGGCGCTTTATTGATGACTCTGTCATTTTAAAGTTTTCTTCTCTTTTTAATTTTAAACCTTCTGACGAGGTTGACATCCTTATTAATTCTTTTAATGAACACTGTCTTGCCATTCTTAATGGCCTGCATTTGTATAGCGCTTTTCTAGTCCATAGGACCCCAAAGCGCTTTACACTACATTCAGTCATTCACCCATTCACACACACATTCACACACTGGCGATAGCAAGCTACATTGTAGCCACAGCCACCCTGGGGTGCACTGACAGGTTAATCAGGTTGCTCCTTTCAAAACTAGACATTGCACTGTTAGTTCCTGCACACCATGGTTAAATAATCAAACCCGTGGTCTTCTACGCTCCTGTCGAAAAGCAGTCCACTGGGCTGGTTGTCCATCGGGAACACTTCAAAGAACTTCTTCACTTATATAATGAGTCAGTTAAAGAGGCCAGATCCTCTTACTTCAATAATCTCATAAATCGTCATAAAAATAACCCAAGAATTCTATTTGATGCTATCAATAGTATTGTTTCTCCCCCAACTCAGCATGCTGTGTTACTTTCTGACGAAGACTGTAGCACTTTCCTCAATTACTTTGTAAATAAGGTGATGGACTTGAGATCCAAAATCTCGTCAAGTGCCTCCCCTTATGAAGATGCCCCTTGTTGTCCCGGGTCATTTACTTCTTTTTCTCTAATCACACTCAATGACTTAATTGCAGTAATAGGTAAAATGAAATCCTCATCATGCTCCTTAGATATATTACCTCCCTCTGTCCTGTCTGGGACTCTCACCAGCATTGGTCCCACATTACTATCCATCATCAACAATTCACTGAGGCAAGGCTGTGTTCCGTCCTATTTTAAACATGCTGAGGTAACCCCTCTGTTAAAACTACAGAATCTAGATCCTACCTCCCCTAGTAGTTATCGTCCTATTTCAAGATTGCCATATATAAGTAAATTACTAGAAAAGATTGTAGAAAATCAGTTCAGGTCCTTACTATGCCGATTGCAGATTTTTGACCCTTTTCAGTCAGGCTTTAAAAAGCAGCACTCTATGGAGACCGCTCTCTTAAGGGTCTATAATGATCTACTAATGGCATCTGATGCAGGAAATTGTTCCGTGATCATTGACCACAAAATCCTACTCAACAGGCTGATGGTTCTGGCTGGTATATCTGGCACTTGTCACGGTCTGGCTGGGGCAGACCATATGTGTTGCAGAGGAGGACTCAAACGCAGACCAAAACGTGGTGTGGATTAACAAAACAAGCCGTTTATTGAGGCTAGCAACGAGGGTACAAAATAATAGGGCATCGGTGAAAACTAAATAATAACCTAAACTGGGTGAACTAAAACAAAACATGAAAAACCTCGACCATAGTGTACTGACATGGGTACCTGGAGCGGAGACATGAACAGCAGGGTGAACAACAGCAGAATGATCTACAGCAGGGTGCACAGGGAAGGAGCAACAGCGAAGTGAACAGAGAGAACAGACGACCTGACAAAGAATGACTGAAAGCCCACGGACTAAATAGACACAGGAGGATAATGAGGGAAGTGGCAACACATGGGGAACCAGCTGACACATGAACATAATGACGTCACAGTGGGAGAGTAAAACTGAACACGATGAACACAGAAACACCAGACCTCTTCACAATAAAACAGGAAACATAATGAGACGTAGACATGACAACCCGAACTTGACAACGTAAGACACAGACATGAAACACATGAAGAGCAGGGGAGACTTAACATAGTTGGAAACACGAGGGGGAAATAATAAGAACTAGAAACACCTAGGCATGATAACAAATGAACTTAGGAAACCTGATGGGCTTACATAAACTAAAACTCAAAACGCTGGGTCAACAGACCCAGGATCATGACAGAGCCCCCCCTTCAAGGGTGGATCCCAGACGCCCAAAGACATGAAAACAAAAAGCCCCCCCACGGGCAGGCGGCGGGGGTCCAGGACGGAGGGCCAAAACAAAAACTACCACCAGAAGCACAGGGGACAGTCCAGAAATCAGTCCAGCGGGCCAACCCAAAGGGCAGCAGCACCAGAGTCCGAACAGTTCAGGGGGCCAACCGTGCGGATGGCAACGGCGGCGACACGGAAACAGTTCAGGGGGTCGGCCGTGTGGAAGGCAACGGCGGCGACGAAGGAAACGACGGAGCAGTTCACGGGGCCGACCACGCGGAAGGCAGCGGCGGCGATGAAGGAGACGACGGAGCAGTTCAGGGGGCCGACCGAACGGAAGGCAGCGGTGGTGACGAAAGAGACGACGAAGCAGTTCAGGGGGCCGACCGCGCGGAAGGCAGCGGCGGCGACGAAGGAGACGACGGAGCAGTTCAGGGGGGCGGCCGCGCGGAAGGCAGCGGCGGCGCACCAGTGTCAAGCGTACTGGCCGAGGCCCGGTGGGTACAGGACCAGACGGACCAGACGAGGCAGGACCAGACGGACCATACGAGGCAGGACCAGACGGACCAAGCGAGGCAGGAACAGACGGACCAGGCGATGACGGGGCCGGATCAGGCGGGGCACTAAATGGTCAAGCCCCAGATTATTTATCCAAGCTTCTCACAAAATACACTACTGCTCGCCGTCTCCGCTCACAGACTCAGAGTTTGTTGGTTGCTACCAGAACACATCTGAAGGCGAAAGGGGACAGAGCCTTTCAGTCTGTGGCACCAAGGCTGTGGAACAGTCTACCTGTACAACTACGTTTGGTTGACTCTGTGGAATCCTTTAAAAAACTGTTAAAAACTTTAATGTTTAAACAAGCTTTCTGTTGACCAATGCTTTTTACATTTTTGTATTTTTAATTTACATTTAAACTCTATATTGTGTATATTGTCCATTTTGCTATTTATCGTACTGTTTATTTTAATCTCTGTGCGCAGCGCTTTGTGACTACCTGTCTATGAAAAGCGCTTAATAAATAAACTTTACTTACTTACTTTACTTACATTCTCTGTAAGATAAGGTCGACTATATATATATATTTATTTTATATATATGTATATATATAGGGATGGGTATTGATAAGATTTTCACGATTCCGATTCCATTTTCGATTCTGATTAACGATTCGATTCTTTATCGATTCTCTTATCGATTCTTTTTTAAAAAGGAGAACACTAAGGTCGATTAGTTTAGAACTTTGTTTTATATCTTCTCTTTGAACAAGATAGAAATTTACAAGTAACATGGCCTTACAAACCAAGCAGTGAGATCTTAAGAGATCCAGCCTACGGCTCTTCAATGGGGTGTCACAGGGTCCCCAGGAAAAAAAATTGTAAATGTAAAATAATAAAATAGATATTCTTCTGTAGCAATAACAAAGTATAACATAAATTATTCTGTAGCAATTACACAAGAATATCCAGTAATGTCCCTGCCTACAATTAAACACATTCACTTACCGAAAATCGGGGCCATCTGCTGTGGCAGCCTTTTACCACAAACTTAGTCTCTGCTCGGTGACATTCGTCTATCCTGGCCTGAAAGGAGACGCTACCGGTAGACTGCAGCAAGAACTGCCAGCATCTGAGCCAGGCAGACTCTGTCTCTCTCATCATGATCACCTAAATGCACAGTAATGTCAGGTTTTGTAATAAGACAGATCGCGCTAACATAATATGCACTGTTAGTTGATTATTTACCTGCCGCATTAACGGAAGAGGACGTGCAAACGTTACCGCTGCTGCTGGGTTGAGATTCACGAGTTCGGAGCGGAATTAAAAACACGACATTCATTTAAGGTCATCGCGTGTTTTGTGAGCAAATGCTTTTGCATATTCGCAGTGTTTCCTCCCTTAAATGAAATATCTACTTTTCAAGTACTGCAAGTTGCCCTGTTGTCATCCGTTCTCATAAAGTATAACCAAACTTTTGAGCGTTTGAGCCGCTTTCGCGCCGTGTTTCCTGCCAGGTAAATGACGCTCCGCAACGTGGTGACGTCATTCGGGGCGACTGGAATCGATAAGGGAATCGTTTGCAAAAATGGCAAACAATTCCAAGGAATTGAAACAGTGGGAACCGGTTCTCAACAAGAACCGGTTTTCGATACCCATCCCTATATATATATATATATATATATATATATATATATATATATATATATATATATATAATTTCCCCACTCGCCCCTGTGGGCGGCCAATCCTTCAAGTTCGGGTCCTCTACCAGAGGCCTGGGAGCTTGATGGTTCTTTCCGCAGTATCTTAGCTGTTCCCAGGACTGAGCGCTTCTGGACAGAGATCTCCGATGTTGTTCCCGGGATCTGCTGGAGCCACTCGCCTAGCTTGGGAGTCACTGCACCTAGTGCTCCAATTACCACTGGGACCACCATCACCTTCACCCTCCACATCTTCTCGAGCTCTTCTCTGAGCCCTTGGTATTTCTCGAGCTTCTCGTGTTCCTTCTTCCTGATGTTGCTGTCATTCAGAACCACTACATCGATCACTACGGCCGTCTTCTTCTCATGTTTGTCTAGCACCACTATGTCCGGTTGATTAGCCACCACCATTTTGTCCGTCTGTATCTGGAAGTCCAACAGGATCTTAGCTCGGTCATTCTCCACCACCCATGGGGGCGTCTCGCATTTTGACCTCGACACTTCCAGGCCATATTCGGCACAGATGTTTCTCTATACTATGCCGGCAACTTGGTTATGGCGTTCCATGTATGCCCTGCCTGCTAGCATCTTGCACCCTGCTGTTATGTGCTGGATTGTCTCTGGGGCATCTTTAAACAGCCTGCACCTGGGGTCTTGCCTGGTGTGATAGACCCCAGCCTCTATGGATCTTGTGCTCAGTGCTTGTTCCTCTGCTGCCATGATTAGTGCCTCCGTTCTGTCTTTCAGTCCAGCTTTGTCCAGCCACTTGTAGGATTTCTGGGTATCAGCCACCTCTGCTATCTGACGGTGGTACATTCCATGCAGGGGCCTGTCCTTCAATGATAGTTCCTCACCTTCCTCCTCTTTCTTGTGTTTCTGCTGCCTGTATTCATGGATGTTCTTCTTCCCAATCTTCCCAATGTATTCTTGGATGTTCCTTGTCTCATCCTGGACTGTGGTGCTGACACTCACCAGTCCCCAGTCTCCTTCCTTCCGCTTAGCGTAAAGCCTCAGGATGCTGGACTTGGGGTGAAACCCTCCATTAATGGTAAGGAGCTTTCTTGTCTTTATGTCAGTGGCTTCTATCTCCTTCTTTGGTCAGGCTATTACTCCAGCAGGATACCTGATCACAGGTAGGACGTGGGTGTTGATAGCCCGGATCTTGTTCTTACCATTCAGCTGACTCCTCAGGACTTGCCTGCGCCTCTGCAGGTACTTGGTGGTTGCAGCTTTCTTAGCAGCCTCTTCCTGGTTTCCATTTGCCTCTGAATTTGGACACAGCCAATGTCTGGTAGAGGAGGAAGAACTGGAAACATTTCCTGTGTCCTTCACTCACTTCCTGCTTGTTTCCTGTAGATGAGACATGAACAATCACACATGCAGGAACATTTTCAGGGGCAGACACACTAGACTAGCTGGATAGTACGTGGATATTTATGAAGGGGGTCTCCAAGGAGTCTATTTGCAGGAACATTGATGATAACTAATAAGTCGTTTTGAGAGTTTAATTAAAAGTATACCTACAGTTAGGTCCATAAATATTTGGACAGAGACGACATTTTGTAATTTTGGTTACAACAAATAATTTTAAATGAAAAAACTCAGATGCAGCTGAAGTGCATACTTTCATATTTAATTCAGTGGGTTTGGCAAAAAGATTGCATAAAATTGTGAGGAACTAATGCATTTTCTTAACACCATCTCTTCATTTTAGAGGCTCTAAAGTCATTGGACAAATTGCATAATTGAGAAAAAATCTGTCTGTGAAGGTTCAGGTCATTGTAGTCTAAGGAGTTTGGAAAGAAAAGCATCTTTAGTTCTAACAGCAACTAGTGGCGATTCTTTTGCCTTATGGGAGTGTCCCCAAGAGGATCATGGACCCTGTATTGATCCTCTACCTGGTAGCCGCATGAAATGGTGGTGGTTTTTTACTTTAGTGCAAACAACTCATGTAAATTTCAAAGCTGTTCTAGCAGTCTGACACTGGTCTCTCGAGCTCCCATTGGAGAGCCGTGAGTTTCTCAATGATGTTATCAATCTTGCGCTCAAAGAGCAAATTCTGAGAACTCACGGCTGCTGTGAGCTTTTCCAAGATGTAATCCAATTTTTACTCAGCGGTCTTATTCTGAGTGCTCACTGCAGCCTCAAGCTTCTCCAAGATCTTATCCGTGCTGCGTTCAATGAGCCCATTTTGAGAACTCACGACTCATCCCATCATTTCAATCACAGTGGGCAGCCTTGCGGGGTTTTGAACAGCTGATTGTGCTTTCTTTAATCTTCGATAAGCCATGGCCAAGCCAGCTTTGATCAACAAGAACACTGTTATCATGGTTCCGAACAGGTAGATGTCTTTGACGACCTCGATCAACAGTCCCGCCAGATACATGACCCTCCAGTTATGCCACACGTCCATCATGTATCCGGCAGAGAAAGCACCATCAGGATACCCGAGTCCAGGCTTCTCATTGACAAGAAGGTGTCAGTTGCATTGAGGGACCAGTTGATCAATTCCATAATTCCTCTTTTCGTTTTAGAGAACAGACTGTGAGAGAGTGTTCCAGGGAAAGCGTAAGGAAATAGATGAGACTAGACAAGGACATAAGACGCTAAGCAGGGAAGATGAAAGGAGAAAAGTGTGACTGGATGTCTTCGCCAAGAGCCAAAAGAAAAGACTCATGTGCTTAGTTAGAGGATCAACAGGGGTCCATGACCATCTTGCGGACACTCCCACAAGGCTCAAAATCTGGAACTCTCCACCATTTGCGCTTAGAACTGAAGAAGCTTCTCGAAAGAGAGTGGAAATGTCTTCAAGAAACTTAAAGGAGTCCAGATACTTTTCTTTCCAAGCTCTTTAGACTACGATGACCTGGATGACTGATAACCTTCACAGACTTAAGTGTATGCTTACCAACAACAGTCACAATTTAATCTTTATTGTTCTACTTTGATGGACTAGAATGAATATTGTAAAATGAATGATTTTCTACTTTACACTTTGTCTTCATTGAGTTGTCAGTAATGTTACAATAACTCAGACTGAAAGGAATCTTAATGACAAATTAATTTTCAGACTTTGAGAGGACAGAAGGAGACTGACAGGTAACTCTCTGTGATACCAGTTGGCAGCAGAACGATTCAGTGCACTAGCAAGAGGACCAGAGTGATTGCTGAGGAAATACACTTGTCCCTTAATAGTTTCAACATGAAATATTAAAAAATATATATATATATATATAGTCCACTCTTTGTGTGTGACAGAGGCAGAAATTTCGCTTTGTGGATGTGGCGATATCTGCTATTAAATCAGAACATGAGGTTTCAGGCAGCATTAAAACACATGAAAACAACACTGCACTCACAGAGAGGTCAGAGGTCTTGTACAGTAACCACATTGACACTAAGAGGGGGAAAACAGCTGGCAGAAAAGGCAGGGAGGTGTCCTTTCCTTCTAAACAGAATCGCTAACTTATCGTGGAGGGGGGGTTTGTGTGTCCCAGGGATCCCAGGGACACCCCCCACCCTCCCCACACTGTCTGGCGGGGTTTTGCCATACCATATTTGAACATAACAGTGTCCATAAGTGCACATGGCACCAGGACGCTCTATTCTACAGGTTGATGATCAATTCTGTAATCGTATTACCAGACTTAGGACCATATGTTCTGGACATTCGAGTAACGAGAGGGGCTGAGCTGTCAACTGATCACCACCTGGTAATAAGTTAGATCAGTTGGCAGGAGAGGACACTGGACAGACCTGGCTACCCTAAATGTAAAGTGGAGGCCCTGGTCCACGGGATCTTTAACGCAAACCTCCGGCAGAGCTTCAACAGCATTCCGTGAGACTGGAGACATTGAGTCTGACTGGGCCATGTACCTCATGCCCATTGTCGAAGACGCTACGCAGAGCTGCAGCCGCAAGTGTCACGGCGGGGTGCGCCGATGTGTGCGGAAACAGGACCCAAAAGCAGATGATGACGAGGAATAGTAATGATTAACAGAAAAGTGAACCTTTATAGCGATGACGGCAGGAAATGAACCAAGAGACCAAAGCAAACAGGCAAAACACTAAGAAACAAAACACTGAACTGGCAAAACACTAAGAAACAAAACACTAAAGGTACTAAGACCAAAAACTATAACTATGACCGAGGTGGAAAATAAACAGGCTAAGACTATGACTATGACTGTAACTCTGGTGAGAATAAACAGACGAACTGACAATGGCATGAAGAAAACAAAAGGCTTAAATACAGACATAAGGTGATCAGGGGAAGTGGCGACACATGAGGAAACAGCTGACTGACATGAATCTAATGACAGGACCAGGAGGAGTGAAACTAAATACAATGACCAAAGAACACATGACACTGTCAGAATAAAACAGGAAACACTAAAACTAGACATGACAATAGAAACTTAACATACCAAATACGTGATGAATAATGCAAGAACTCAAACAGAAAACCCAGGAACAATAACTGCCTAAACTAAAGGCAAATAGGAAATACCACAAAACTAACAACATCTCAAAAAATGAGAACAATACAAAGAAAGCTCAAAGTGCTGGGTCGGAGACCCAGCCTGTGACAGAGCCCCCCCCTCAAGGGCGGATTCCAGACGCTCTAAAACCTCGAAAAACAAAACCAAAAACAACCCACCAAGGGCGGGCGGTGGGGGTCCAGGACGGAGGGCCAGAAACAAGGCCGAAAAAAACCAAAAACAAAACGTCCATCAAAATCACAGGAGCGCAGGGAACAGTTCATGACTCCTCAGGGGGCCGACCCGGAGGGTGACGGTCCAGAAAATCATAGTTCATGTGATCAGGGGGCCGGCCCGGAGGCCGACGGCACAGAAGTCCATGGTCGAACAGTTCCGGGGGCCGTCCGTGCGGACGGCAATGGTGGCGACATGGAAACCGTTCAGGGGGCCGACCGTGCGGACGGCAACGGCGTAGAAACAGTTCAGGCGGCCGACCGTGCGGACGGCAACGGCGTAGAAACAGTTCAGGTGGCCGGCCGTGCGGAAGGCGGCGGCGGCGCCCAAGTGTCAGGCGTACCGGCCGAGGCTTGGAGGGCACAGGACCAGGTGACGCTAAAGCAGAGGCTGAGGCCGGACCAGGTGACGCTGAAGCACAGGCAGAGGCCGGACCAGGCGTAGCAGAAGCACAGGCAGAGGCCGGACCAGGCGTAGCAGAAGCACAGGCAGAGGACGGACCAGGCGTAGCAGAAGCACAGGCAGAGGACGGACCAGGCGAGGCTGAAGACTCTGACGAGGACGGACCAGGCGAGGCTGAAGACTCTGAGGCTGAAGCCGAGGCCGGACCAGGCGAGGACGAAGACTCTGAGGCTGAAGCCGAGGCCGGACCAGGCGAGGACGAAGACTCTGAGGCTGAAGCCGGAGCCGGACCAGGTGGAGCAGGAGCAGCTGATGCCGGAGCCGGACCAGGTGGAGCAGGAGCAGCTGATGCAGAAGCCGGACCAGGCGAGGACGAAGACTCTGAGGCTGAAGCCGGACCAGGCGAGGACGAAGGCTCTGAGGCTGCGGCTGACGAAGCACAGGCTGGAGCTGCGGCTGACGAAGCACAGGCTGGAGCTGCGGCTGACGAAGCACAGGCTGGAGCTGGTCCTGGCGTAGCAGAGGCAGAACCAGGTGACAGTGAGGCAGCCACAGGTGGTGAAGCAGAAGGTGGCCAGACGGGCTCCTCAGGCCCTCCAGCTGACGAAGCATGAGGCTGAACGGGCTCCTCGGGCCCGCCAGCAGACGTGGCGTGAGGCTGGACGGGCTCCTCGGGCCCGCCAGCAGACGTGGCGTGAGGCTGGACATGGCGAGGCTGATGTGGTTCTCCTGAACCTTCAGCAGACGAAACATGAAGCTGGCTGGGTTCTCCCGAACCTCCAGCAGACGAGACATGAAGCTGGCTGGGTTCTCCCGAACCTCCAGCAGACGAGACATGAAGCTGGCTGGGTTCTCCCGAACCTCCAGCAGACGAAGCATGAAGCTGGCTGGGTTCTCCTGAACCTCCAGCAGACGAAACATGAGGCTGGCTGGGTTCTCCTGAACCTCCAGCAGACGAAGCATGAAGCTGGCTGGGTTCTCCTGAACCTCCAGCAGACGAAACATGAGGCTGGCTGGGTTCTCCTGAACCTCCAGCAGACAGAACATGAAGCTGGCTGGGTTCTCCTGAACCTCCAGCAAATGAAGCATGAAGCTGGCTGGGTTCTCCTGAACCTCCAGCAGACGAAACATGAGGCCGGACGGGCTCCCCGGGCCCTCCGGCTGACACTGAAATTGGCCGCACCAGCTGTACCTCCGTCTCTGGCTCCAGACCGGCCTGGATAGCAGTACCACAGCAGCTTAGCTGAGCCTGATGGCTAGCTTTTCCAGGGCAAACAGTCTCTGTATAGCCGGGCTCATTAACCGGAAAAGTAGTGTCAATTTCAACAACTTCCTGAGAGAAAACATGAGGAGCCAAAATGTAATCACTCACTTGCGTTTGTGATACGGAGCGTCGGTGGCGTGCACGCCGCTTTTTCTTAGGAGTGGAAGACGGCGGAGCGATGGGTGGAAGTCCCTGGTAACTCCGAGGTCCCCCGAGAGCCAGTTGAGTTCCCCGGAAAGAGTGCTCGTGCTCCGGAATGAGCCACGGCTTCCACCGGAGCTCCTCCTCCAAGAGAGCGCAGAATATAGACTGGCGCTCGTCGTCGTCCAAGTCTATGGTGTGCGGCGCTTCCTCGCGCTGAACTGTGACAGGAGTATGGCGAGACTGTGATGAGGGCGTGGAAACTGGTGAGCTGAGAGGTGGTGACGCTGCGGCGAATCTCAGCGAACCGACACGAACACACTCAGGTTCCGGAGGCAGCAATGGAGATGACTGATTGTGGGGTTGTTGTGACTGGTGGGTGCTGGAAGCCATTTCCTGACTCGACAGTCCCTGGGCCTGCAGCATCTCCTTTATCCTCGTAAAGGCATCAACGATGGCAGGTGAGTCCGGGAGCTGGAGAAGGCGGGGATCCCTCTCCATAATAGCTTCAGCAGCGTTGATCATTACTAGCTTGCTCTTCAAATCGGGCGCTGTAAAGAAGCGGTCGAGGATCGCTTGGATCCGAGCAGTCTCCTCCAGACACTCGGTGAGAGCAGAATCCGCTGGGTCCATGACTGGTCAGTTCGTTCTGTCACGGCGGGGTGCGCCGATGTGTGCGGAAACAGGACCCAAAAGCAGATGATGACGAGGAATAGTAATGATTAACAGAAAAGTGAACCTTTATAGCGATGACGGCAGGAAATGAACCAAGAGACCAAAGCAAACAGGCAAAACACTAAGAAACAAAACACTGAACTGGCAAAACACTAAGAAACAAAACACTAAAGGTACTAAGACCAAAAACTATAACTATGACCGAGGTGGAAAATAAACAGGCTAAGACTATGACTATGACTGTAACTCTGGTGAGAATAAACAGACGAACTGACAATGGCATGAAGAAAACAAAAGGCTTAAATACAGACATAAGGTGATCAGGGGAAGTGGCGACACATGAGGAAACAGCTGACTGACATGAATCTAATGACAGGACCAGGAGGAGTGAAACTAAATACAATGACCAAAGAACACATGACACTGTCAGAATAAAACAGGAAACACTAAAACTAGACATGACAATAGAAACTTAACATACCAAATACGTGATGAATAATGCAAGAACTCAAACAGAAAACCCAGGAACAATAACTGCCTAAACTAAAGGCAAATAGGAAATACCACAAAACTAACAACATCTCAAAAAATGAGAACAATACAAAGAAAGCTCAAAGTGCTGGGTCGGAGACCCAGCCTGTGACAGAGCCCCCCCCTCAAGGGCGGATTCCAGACGCTCTAAAACCTCGAAAAACAAAACCAAAAACAACCCACCAAGGGCGGGCGGTGGGGGTCCAGGACGGAGGGCCAGAAACAAGGCCGAAAAAAACCAAAAACAAAACGTCCATCAAAATCACAGGAGCGCAGGGAACAGTTCATGACTCCTCAGGGGGCCGACCCGGAGGGTGACGGTCCAGAAAATCATAGTTCATGTGATCAGGGGGCCGGCCCGGAGGCCGACGGCACAGAAGTCCATGGTCGAACAGTTCCGGGGGCCGTCCGTGCGGACGGCAATGGTGGCGACATGGAAACCGTTCAGGGGGCCGACCGTGCGGACGGCAACGGCGTAGAAACAGTTCAGGCGGCCGACCGTGCGGACGGCAACGGCGTAGAAACAGTTCAGGTGGCCGGCCGTGCGGAAGGCGGCGGCGGCGCCCAAGTGTCAGGCGTACCGGCCGAGGCTTGGAGGGCACAGGACCAGGTGACGCTAAAGCAGAGGCTGAGGCCGGACCAGGTGACGCTGAAGCACAGGCAGAGGCCGGACCAGGCGTAGCAGAAGCACAGGCAGAGGCCGGACCAGGCGTAGCAGAAGCACAGGCAGAGGCCGGACCAGGCGTAGCAGAAGCACAGGCAGAGGACGGACCAGGCGAGGCTGAAGACTCTGACGAGGACGGACCAGGCGAGGCTGAAGACTCTGAGGCTGAAGACGAGGACGGACCAGGCGAGGACGAAGACTCTGAGGCTGAAGCCGAGGCCGGACCAGGCGAGGACGAAGACTCTGAGGCTGAAGCCGAGGCCGGACCAGGCGAGGACGAAGACTCTGAGGCTGAAGCCGGAGCCGGACCAGGTGGAGCAGGAGCAGCTGATGCCGGAGCCGGACCAGGTGGAGCAGGAGCAGCTGATGCAGAAGCCGGACCAGGCGAGGACGAAGACTCTGAGGCTGAAGCCGGACCAGGCGAGGACGAAGGCTCTGAGGCTGCGGCTGACGAAGCACAGGCTGGAGCTGCGGCTGACGAAGCACAGGCTGGAGCTGCGGCTGACGAAGCACAGGCTGGAGCTGCGGCTGACGAAGCACAGGCTGGAGCTGGTCCTGGCGTAGCAGAGGCAGAACCAGGTGACAGTGAGGCAGCCACAGGTGGTGAAGCAGAAGGTGGCCAGACGGGCTCCTCAGGCCCTCCAGCTGACGAAGCATGAGGCTGAACGGGCTCCTCGGGCCCGCCAGCAGACGTGGCGTGAGGCTGGACGGGCTCCTCGGGCCCGCCAGCAGACGTGGCGTGAGGCTGGACATGGCGAGGCTGATGTGGTTCTCCTGAACCTTCAGCAGACGAAACATGAAGCTGGCTGGGTTCTCCCGAACCTCCAGCAGACGAGACATGAAGCTGGCTGGGTTCTCCCGAACCTCCAGCAGACGAGACATGAAGCTGGCTGGGTTCTCCCGAACCTCCAGCAGACGAAGCATGAAGCTGGCTGGGTTCTCCTGAACCTCCAGCAGACGAAACATGAGGCTGGCTGGGTTCTCCTGAACCTCCAGCAGACGAAGCATGAAGCTGGCTGGGTTCTCCTGAACCTCCAGCAGACGAAACATGAGGCTGGCTGGGTTCTCCTGAACCTCCAGCAGACAGAACATGAAGCTGGCTGGGTTCTCCTGAACCTCCAGCAAATGAAGCATGAAGCTGGCTGGGTTCTCCTGAACCTCCAGCAGACGAAACATGAGGCCGGACGGGCTCCCCGGGCCCTCCGGCTGACACTGAAATTGGCCGCACCAGCTGTACCTCCGTCTCTGGCTCCAGACCGGCCTGGATAGCAGTACCACAGCAGCTTAGCTGAGCCTGATGGCTAGCTTTTCCAGGGCAAACAGTCTCTGTATAGCCGGGCTCATTAACCGGAAAAGTAGTGTCAATTTCAACAACTTCCTGAGAGAAAACATGAGGAGCCAAAATGTAATCACTCACTTGCGTTTGTGATACGGAGCGTCGGTGGCGTGCACGCCGCTTTTTCTTAGGAGTGGAAGACGGCGGAGCGATGGGTGGAAGTCCCTGGTAACTCCGAGGTCCCCCGAGAGCCAGTTGAGTTCCCCGGAAAGAGTGCTCGTGCTCCGGAATGAGCCACGGCTTCCACCGGAGCTCCTCCTCCAAGAGAGCGCAGAATATAGACTGGCGCTCGTCGTCGTCCAAGTCTATGGTGTGCGGCGCTTCCTCGCGCTGAACTGTGACAGGAGTATGGCGAGACTGTGATGAGGGCGTGGAAACTGGTGAGCTGAGAGGTGGTGACGCTGCGGCGAATCTCAGCGAACCGACACGAACACACTCAGGTTCCGGAGGCAGCAATGGAGATGACTGATTGTGGGGTTGTTGTGACTGGTGGGTGCTGGAAGCCATTTCCTGACTCGACAGTCCCTGGGCCTGCAGCATCTCCTTTATCCTCGTAAAGGCATCAACGATGGCAGGTGAGTCCGGGAGCTGGAGAAGGCGGGGATCCCTCTCCATAATAGCTTCAGCAGCGTTGATCATTACTAGCTTGCTCTTCAAATCGGGCGCTGTAAAGAAGCGGTCGAGGATCGCTTGGATCCGAGCAGTCTCCTCCAGACACTCGGTGAGAGCAGAATCCGCTGGGTCCATGACTGGTCAGTTCGTTCTGTCACGGCGGGGTGCGCCGATGTGTGCGGAAACAGGACCCAAAAGCAGATGATGACGAGGAATAGTAATGATTAACAGAAAAGTGAACCTTTATAGCGATGACGGCAGGAAATGAACCAAGAGACCAAAGCAAACAGGCAAAACACTAAGAAACAAAACACTGAACTGGCAAAACACTAAGAAACAAAACACTAAAGGTACTAAGACCAAAAACTATAACTATGACCGAGGTGGAAAATAAACAGGCTAAGACTATGACTATGACTGTAACTCTGGTGAGAATAAACAGACGAACTGACAATGGCATGAAGAAAACAAAAGGCTTAAATACAGACATAAGGTGATCAGGGGAAGTGGCGACACATGAGGAAACAGCTGACTGACATGAATCTAATGACAGGACCAGGAGGAGTGAAACTAAATACAATGACCAAAGAACACATGACACTGTCAGAATAAAACAGGAAACACTAAAACTAGACATGACAATAGAAACTTAACATACCAAATACGTGATGAATAATGCAAGAACTCAAACAGAAAACCCAGGAACAATAACTGCCTAAACTAAAGGCAAATAGGAAATACCACAAAACTAACAACATCTCAAAAAATGAGAACAATACAAAGAAAGCTCAAAGTGCTGGGTCGGAGACCCAGCCTGTGACAGCAAGGTGGTTGGTGCCTGGTGGTAACCCCTGAACCAAATGGTGGACACCAGAGGTGACGGGAGCCACCAAGCCGAAGGAGTCCTATCCTATCAGGCTTGGTTAGTCTGTGGGACTTCGGAGGCAGCTGACAGGTACCAACAGGCCAAGTGGAAGGGGGCTCGGGCAGTGGCTGAAGCAAAAACTCAGGTGTGGGAGGAGTTCAGAGAGGCCATGGAAAAAGACTTTCGGGCTGCCTCGAAGAGATTCTGGCAAATCGTCAGGCGACTCAGAAAGGCAAAATGGTGTTCATCCTACACTGTGTATAGTGCGGGTTGAGCTCTACTGAGTTCAACTGGGAAAATAGTCTGGTGTTAGAAGAAATACTTTGAAGGCCTCCTTAATCTGGAGATGATGGGGATGACCTGCCAATCTCCAGGGACGAGGTCACTGAGGCAGTTAAACAACTCCTTGGTGGCAGAGACCCTGAAGGTGGTTAAGGTTTGTCCCGAGTTCCTGAAGGCTCTGGATGTTGTATGGTTGACACCCCTCTGGAATTTTGCATGGAGATCAGGGGCAGTACCTTTGCATGGGCAGACCGGGATGGTGGTTTCCATCTTTAAGAATGGTGACCCGAGGGTATGTTTCAACCATAGGGGGATCACACTCCTCAGCCTCCCTGGGAAGGTCTGTGCCAGGGTGCTGGAAAGGAGGGCTCGTCTATGAGTCAAACCACAGATACAGGAGGAACAATGCCGTTTTTCATCCTGGTTGTGGAACACTGGATAAGGTCTTTATCCTCTCAAGGATACTTGAGGGTGCATGGGAGTTTGCCCAACCAGTCTACATGTGTTTTGTGGACTTGGAGAAGGCATTTGACCATGTCCCTCGGAGTGCCCTGTGTGAGGGGGCTCCAGGAGTATGGGGTGTATGTTGGCTTCACTGGGCGATGGCCTCCAGCTTGCTTTGGAATGGCTCGTAGCTGAGTGTGAACAGGTGGGAAGAGCACCTCCAAATCTGTGGCCATTGTCCTCAGCCAGAAAAGGGTGGAGTGCCCACTCCAGGTCAGGGACTAGTTCTTGCCCCAAGTGGAAGAGTTTAAGTATCTCAGGGTCTTTTTCACAAGTAACGGGAGAAGGGACTGATGGATTGGTGCTGCCGCTGCAGTGATGCAGAGACTTTACCAGTGGGGAAGAGAGAGCCGATCATAAGAGCAGAACTCTCAATTTACTGGTCAATCTATGTCCCAACCTTAACCTATGGTCACGGGCTGTGGGCAGTGACCTAAAGAACAAGACTGCGAATACAAGCGGCAGAAATGGGCTTCCCCTGAAGGGTTGCTGGCCTCTCCCTTAGAGATAGAGTGAGAGGTTCAGCCATCTGGGAGGGGCTCAGAGTAAATCCACTGCCCCTCCACATTAAAGGAGCCAGTTGAGGTGGTTTGGGCACCTGACAAGGATGCCTCCTGGGTGCCTCCTGGATGAGGTGTTCCGGGCATGTCCCACCAGGAGGATACCCCGGGGCAGACCCAGAACATGCTGGAGGGATCAGATCTCTCGGCTGGTGTGGGGACGCCATGGTGTTTCCCCGGACAAACTGGGAGAGGTGGCTGGGGAGAGGTTGGGGCTTTTCTTCTTGGGCTGCTGAGCCCCGTGACCCGGTCCCAGATAAGCGGAAATAGATGATGGATGGATGGATGGATGGATGGATGGATGAAGGTCAGAGTTTGAATCAGTCATAAATAATTAAATAGAGTGGTGTAGTGACCAGGGGAAATTCTAGGATCAGAGCTTTTTTTGGGGGGGGGGGGGGGGGGGGGGGACTTTACTAGTCATGATAAGACTTCTTCCCTGGCTCTGTCAGTCACTGCATCCTCAAATGTCTCCAGTTGTCCCCAAGTTCTCTCTGACTGTCTCCTTGGTGCATTTAAACCCCTGTTCCTCCCTGTCCTCCGTTACCAGTCATCATAATTTTATCATCTCTATGCAAGTCTGCAAATTTCTTTATTAAATCATAAGATTCTTAAATTCATCAAAAAACATATCCTAACCTTAACTACTTTACTGGGGAAAGTGATGAATGATGATCATAGTAAGTAAGAAGTAAACTGAGTGCATTTTTTTGGACAGAGATTCACTTTTAATGTGTATGTATAATACAATACAGATATATGAAAATAGACTCCAAAAAACAGTCCTTGAAATGTACAAATGTACAAAATATTGAGAAAAAATATAAAAATGGAAGCAACTTTGTCTATGGTACAATGCATGAAAATATCTTTACTGCAGCTACTATGGCTCTGCAGATTTATTTCTTTTATTTCAACCTATGTCACCTCACCTTGAATTTGGCAAATTATCTTGGTGGTAAACTCTCAAGCAGTTTAACAGTTTCTGTTGTGCCTGTCACTAATCCCTGTCTTTTTCCATACCTGGTTCTTCCTGACCTTGCACTTTCTCCTCATGTTCCTCTCTTTCCTCTCTCCCTCTTTGGAATGACAATCATACACAAATAGATTGTATTCAATTAGGTGAAAAAATTGGATTAATATGAAAAATATATATATATTATTAAGATCATTAATAAAGAAATTCCTCTCTCAGTGTACTTTCAACCAAAAGGCAAATAACCAAACCACATGTACATCTATTAAAAGATATAAATATTGAAACACTGATCCAACGTTATCCTTTATTGACGGATCTTTTGTTCTTACACTTTTACTTGAATGTGGCTCCTGGGTTTCAAAAATAACCAGCTTCTCTTATTCCATTTCAAACAGGACAGTGGTAACAACAGTAGGCTACAAATGATGGGGTGGGTGCAGTTTTCTCTGTGGTGGGGTCGGGTGGGCTGTCCCGGACTCTGTGGGACTCTTGTTTTCTTTTTTCTTTCTCAACAGGTGATACAGGTGATTGATATATGTATTTTTTGTCTGCTTATTCTGTTGGTTTTTGTTTTTTGCCCTTTATCCCCGTCCCTCTTCTGAAGCACCCCCAAAAATGGGCTAAAATCGCCCCTGGTACTGACAGATCCAGGATCAGTCCTAATCATCAGCAGGTTGATCTCCATATGGATTGACAGTCCAAAATTTTCTGTTGGACTGTTTCTTTATCAGTGTCTAACATTATGTGTATGAGAGCCATGTAATGTTCATGTGTGTATGCTGAAAGAGACTGTGCTGGTCTGACCGCCCTCCTCCTTTCAGGGTGGAGCCTGCTGGAATGCAATGGTTGAGGACAGGTCTCAGGAAGTGTAAGTGTGTTTTAATGGTATTCATGAAAACAAAACAGCACACATTAAATCATCTTCAAACTGTCACATCACTCATTCACATCTGTGATGTCAGGAGTCATCATCAAAGTGTCAATCAATGAACAGATGATGGATCAATAACTGCAGCTGGATTGTGTTTGTTCTCTCCATCAGATTCCTGTCAACTCACAATCGACACAAACACAGTGAACACAAAGCTCCAACTGTCTGACAACAACAGGAAGGTGACGCAGGTGATGGAGGTTCAGTCATATCCTGATCACCCAGACAGATTCGATCACTGGGTTCAGCTGTTGTGTAGAAATGGTCTGACTGGTCGTTATTACTGGGAGGTCGAGTGGAGAGGATATGTTTATATTTCAGTGAGTTACAGAGGAATCAGAAGGAAAGGAGACAGAACTGACTGTGGGTTTGGATGGAATGATCATTCGTGGAGTCTGGAGTGCTCTGATAGATTTGATTACCATGTCTGGTATAATAACAGATACACATACATCTCCTCCTCCTCCTCCTCCTCCTCCTCTGTCTCTAACAGAGCAGCAGTGTATGTGGACTGTCCTGCTGGCACTCTGTCCTTCTACAGAGTCTCCTCTGACACTCTGATCCACCTCCACACCTTCAACACCACATTCACTGAACCTCTTTACCCTGGATTTAGAGTCGGTCTGGGTTCCTCAGTGTCCCTGTGCTGAGTGGAGTGTAAAGAGTGTCTCCTGTTACAGAAACAGATAGTTCAGTCAGTACATGTCTGTCTCTTTCACACAGAAACACGTTTTCAGATTCATGGATTCTATCAGTTGATGTTTGAAACTTGTCTAAATGATTCCTTGTGAACTTCTTCCTTTTTAGTCCTTTTAAAGACGGCAGCGCGACATCTGGCCGATCAATGGAGAAAGTTAAGGTGACCCACAGCTATTGAAAGAATTGCATACATGCTTACAGTACAATTTACCACATACTAAAGGCCTGTGTGTGCTCTCAGCAGCCTGCTGCATTGGAGTTTGCCTGGTAACAGATGACTCAAACGGAGTCAGGAAGTATACTTCTAAAATGTCTTTGTTTGTTGAGTGAGGTCATGCACTGAGGTCAAGACACATGGGCTGCCTGCACACATGCACAGTATATAGATTTGTTTTGCTTGTAAACGGCATGCTCATGTTCTGTTCTTAAGTGCAGTAAGTGAAATAACAGGAAGCATCTGGAGGTGGCGGAGGAACAGAGGAAGGAACTGTTCTTTTTTAGAATATGTCCAGGCTGGAATTACTGGAACTCATGTATGTTTTTTTATCTGCTCTGATGCATAATACTCGTCATCAACTATGTTATATATATGACACCCCATTTATTGTTCGGAGAAGATCGATGCTGTTTGAGTGATTGGGCTCGACTTCCCACATATATGTGTTTTAATAAAATCATTGTTTTGACGGACAATGGACCCCCAGTCGTATGTCTCTTCCCTCAAATACGAATCAGGACACTCCCATCATTCCAGGACCAGGTGCTTTCATTCCAACCTACATGTTGTTGGGGCCCCTGCCCCAACCTACAAGCTTCTCACTGAATTTCAGTATGTTGTGTTTCTCTGAAGCTCAGTTCACAACCAGCTCCTCTGCATTTTCAACAGGTCTGAGCTCATTAAAATGATTTCAAATGTTTGATTTCTCTTTCTTAATGGGATGTTTCCATCATGGCTGAATAATTGGACATCCAATATTACTTAATGTATCAAATATTAAAAACAATGAGCATCTCCCATGTTTCTGTCATTCTATAAAAAGAGCTGCTTTTAAAACTGATCCAATCAAAGAAAAAAACATGAACTTCCATATTGATCAGATCATTGAGTACAGCTCTTATCTCTCTCCCTGAACTCTTCATGGATGGTGATTTGTGGCCCTCTGCTGGTGAGAAGATGAACTGCATGATATTAAATTCAATTCAATTTTATTTATATAGCACCAAATCGCAACAGCAGTTTCCTCAAGGCGCTTTATATTGTACAGTAGATCGTACAATAATAGATACAGAGAAAAACCCAACAATCATATGACCCCCTATGAACAAGCACTTTGGCAACAGTGGGAAGGAAAAACTCCCTTTTATCTATTTTTTTTATTTATTTATTTTTTTTGCCTGTCCCGTTTGGCTCTTTTGCCATGAGAATTATTCTCTAAAGGCAAAGAAAGATGCCCAACGGATTTACTTTACCAAAATGACCATCCCAGCCTTGCCATAATGGTCCATTTTATTCACCTTTTATTGTTTATTTTATTTTCACTTGCTGAATATGGGACAGACTTGACTGGGGGAAAGAAGGGGAGAAAGAAAGAGGGAAAGAGAAACAGCTGAGAAGACGGATGGGGATATATCGATGTATCGATCACCTAAATCACCTTTTGAGAAAGAAAAAAGAAAACAAGCAGAAGAGAACAAGAGTAATAGAATAAACAACATCACAATGATATATGGGAATATGACAGTAAATAATAAATATTAACCCTCCTGCCATCCTTTAAAAAACTCACACCCATCACCCTAGGGACCATTCTCAGCCATGCCATAAAAAGACCATATATCCATATTTTATTCCACTTTAAATTAGCCAACCTTGTAAAACTACTTCTCCCTGAAATATTCATGTAAAGTTTTAATTATATTTTCGTTGTTTTAACCCTTCAAATCCCAGTGTTATTACATGAGCGCCCTGTGTTATAAGCCCCAAAAACCAAAAAACGAAACTAAATATTTCCACAAAAAACCAGTTGAAGTAATATGTGATTGTCATTATAAGTAGGCCTTTAGATGGACCAAAGATTGGCACCAACATACATTTTGACCTGCCATTATTTTTTTTGCATTGTTTTTGCAATTTAAAAATTAAAACTTCAAGGCCCTGAGTCTTCATTGACATCCAAGAAAAGAAGAAAAAATAAAATCATATGATGATAATTTGGGGTTGAAAAATAGCGTTTATAATGGAAGTCAATGGGCAGAAAATGGTCCCCAGGGTGATGGGTGTGGGGATTTCTGCTGCTCAGCCATTTTAGGCTGATTTAAGGAATTCACACTGGAATATTAACATTGACAGGTAAAAACTATCCTGTGGCAAGTTTGGTTATATTCCACTGAACACAGTGGAAATGGCAGCCATTTAACACATAGCAGTGGCACAAAAAGGTCCCAAGAAGGCAGGAAGGTTAAACATTATTGTGCAGCACATAAGATCAACAGGACACAGTGTTCTTTGAGGTAGGAGCCAAAAAGGGTGTAGTTTGTGGGTGTGATCACCCGAGTGTACACCTGTGAGCATGGACGCGCTTGTTTTTTTAAAAGGTCCCTTCATGTAATGATCTGCTAGAGGGTGGGGGAGGGGGGGGGGGGCACAGCCCCGTCCTCCAGGGCATGAAGCAGGTATGGAGGAGATCAAAACTCCAGACATCCAGAGGCCCCCAGAACACAAGAGACCAAGGAAGACCCACAGAGGGGCAGCCGCGCCACTGTCCCAGAAAGAGCTGAGGAGAGTCCCAGATGAGGGCTCACTCAGCAGCCGCGGAGCAGAAGCCAGGGGGAGTTGCAGTGACGCGCCCGTGAGCTCCGCCGGCAGCCAGCTGTGCCTGAGTGACCGAGCCCCAGGCCGTGAGCCCCAGGCTCCAGGCCCCAATAAGCGGCCGCCAAGGAGTGAGCCGGTGTGTACCCTAGACGCCCACCCCCAGACACAAAGAACCACCAATGCACCGATGTCTGAGGGAGTCCACCACTGGCAGGGGAAGTGGTGGTGGGGGAAGATAGGCCTCCAAACCTTGGAGGGCCCGAGATGTCCCCAGAGAGGTGGCGTCTGATACCCAACCTGACATATAGACACAGACATACAGGCACACACAGACACAAACATCCATTCCCACCCTCATGCTCTCATATGCACTTACTCCACACTCAACCAACGTGGAGACAGACATAAAGAGACGCTGTACACACGATAACACTCCCCAAGCGTACTCTACGAACCGGGTCTAGGTACCCTTGCCCCTGGAGGGGGGAACTGCACCCAGACCCAGGTGGTGTTACCCTTTTCCCTGCGGTGGGGAGAGGCAGACCGCCCCGACTCCACAGCAGCAGGGAGGCCCCACACTCCAGACCGCAGTCGGACGGCCAACTCCTCCTCCTAGCCCCCCCGCTGCAGCAGGCCGCAGAGAATGGAGGTGAGAGAAGACTCCAAACCTCCCTCCACCCGCTCATTGTATTGTTGATGCATGTGTGTTCTAAGGTGCATTTAAAACCCAGGAGGGCATGGAGCTACCTGCCAGAGAGCAGCAGGTAAGCGCATAGTCCCTCCTGTTAGCCCTCAATGTCTACGTGTATTTAAAATTGAGAGGTGGGCAACGACGCCAGGGGTGAGGTGTACACCCTGATGGTAATTTGGATTCCGTGTATCGTGCCCACCCCCAAGATCCTATATGTATGTGTAACGAGAGTGTCAGTAATGTGAATGTCTAAGTTGTGGGATAAAATTGAGGCAGAGGCAGCCAGAAGGGGACGGGGGGGCGTAGCCTCCTCTGCACCCTGGTGACATACCCCTACTCCAAGGCCCTGCATGTGTGGGTGGTTGTGGTGGAGCGGGAAGAGGGAGGCAGCTGGAGATGGGGAGGGAAGGAAGGGAGGGGCAAGTGACCCCTCCCTGGGGCCAGCTCCCCCGCTGATCCCAGTAGGCACCCCCATACTCCGCGACCCGCCAGGGAAAGGGGGCCCAGGCCCATCCAGACCGGGGCCCAGTGCAGCAGCGCCCCCCGGCCCCACAGAGCCCGGGACAGTCCACCCAACCCCACCACAGAGAAAACTGCACCCACCCCACCATCCACTCATCTTCCAGACTACATAAGACAATAGACGCCCAGGCTGAGATCTTCCTCCACCTCTCCTGTATCTCCCCCTCCTGCAGAGACTCTCTCTGCAGGAGGGGGAAGCTGAAGAGAGGAAAGCTCCTGCAAGATGTGACAATCTCCCCCACCAGTTGAAGAGCCCCCCAGGTGGCTCGACGCACCGGCAGCACCCTGCGCCAGGGCTGGGCCCCCACCCGCCCACAACCCCGGCAACACACCAACCAGGACCCAAGCCCCCGAGGCCCGGCCAGGGCCCCAGCCCAGAGATGGAGCGCCCCCAGAACCTCACGCCCATCCCAGACCCACCCAGGGGCAGCCAGGCTACCAGGTCAGTAACCCACGTCCGTCAGCACAGACCCTCCCCTAGCCCTGCTGCACGCAGCCACGAGGAAACAGTCACCTGAGAGCCAACAGAGCCCCTAACCGGACATGACCGCTACCCCAGGTTGAGCCCCCCAAGGAAGATGCCTCCAGGGCACCCTCCGACGCCCTAAGCCTGTCCCTACCCCCACACAAATCACAACAGTGAAGGCGGGACCAAACTATGACCCCCCACCCCCACTGGGTGATGGAGCTGATCAAAGGAGCCCAGAGCAATTGATCTGATGTGGTGGCAGAGGGTGTATCAACACTAATGTAATCGAATAGATAATTTCTATACTGGTTAGAATTAAGATTGTTTTTATTTTTCCAGTTCCTGAGGACTGTTTTCTTGGCTATGCATTGGGCAGTGAAAACCATATGGGCTATATTCTTTTCTGAAGTGACATTATCTAAGCTGCCCAACAAACACACTAAGGGGGAAGTTGGAATGTTACATTTCAGACACTTTGATAAGTCTTCACATATCTCACGCCAAAACTTCTGAACTGGTGGACAGAACCAAAGAGCATGGATATAATTGTCCGGTGAATTGGTTTGGCAGTGTGAGCAGTTGTTGGCAGACGTAAAGCCCATCTTGAATATCCGATGACCTGTATAGTGCACTCTATGTAGTATTTTGTATTGAATTAATTGAAGATTGGGATTAGATGAAAGGTTTTTAAGCAAATCTGAGACCAGAAGTTTAGGTCTAAGTTAACTGATAAATCCGCTTCCCATTTTACAATAGGAAGTGATATTGATTCATCTGTTTTAGAAAGCATTCTGTATATTTTGGATAGTAATTTGGGGGTTTTAAGAGTAAGAAATTGAACCACACTTGGTGGTGTTTGTAGTTGAACTTGACCCGGTTTAAATTTCTTTTTTACTATGGATTTAATTTGTTGATATTCTAAAAATCTTTTCTTGTTGATCCCATATTGTGTAACTAGTCTGTCAAATGAAATAAATACTGTTCCTTCTAGTATATGTTCTAAATATTTGATTCCTTTATCACTCCAATCTGAAAAGTTTATCATATTATTGTTTTGTAATATGTCAGGGTTGTTCCAGATAGGTGTACGTTTGCATGGGATTAATGAAGACGCCGTCAATTTTAGAAATTCCCACCATGCTGTCAGAGAAGAGCTGATGTTGATGCTTTGAAAGCATTCATATCGTTGGATGTTTGAGCTGATAAATGGTAGGTCTGAGATCTCTAGATTATTGCAAAGTGCTTGTTCTACATCTAGCCAAGGTTCATCTAAGAGGGTATGTTTTAGCCATCCTGAGATAAACTGAAGCCTGTTGGCTAAGAAGTAGTGCTGAAAGTTAGGTAGTTCTAATCCTCCTCTATCCTTGGTCTTTTGTAGTGTTTTTAAGCTTATACGTGGGGGTTTATTTTTCCAAAGGAATTTGGACATACATGAATCTAGAGATCTGAACCAGTCTTGTGGTGGTTTAGTTGGGATCATTGAGAATAAATAATTTATTTTTCTTAAGACCATCATTTTTATAGCGGCAACCCTTCCCATGAGTGATATGAGTAGACATTTCCACCTAGCCAGATCATCTTCTACCTTCTTTAAAAGTGGGATATGGTTAAATTTAGTTAGATCTGCAAGCTTGGGAGAAACATTAATGCCTAAATATTTTATATTTCCCGATTGCAGTGGTGTAGAAGAGGAATTATGGAGGGAGCAATTAATCGGTAGAACTGTAGATTTTGACCAGTTAATTAAGTAATCTGATATTCTTGCAAAAGAGTTTATCAATTCAATCACCTCAGAGATATTGGTTTGTGAATTTTGGAGAAAGAGTAACACATCATCCGCATAAAGGCTGTTTTTATGTTCCACGTTCTTGCATTTTATGCCTTTAATTACTGAATTCTGTCTAATTGCTGCTGCTAGTGGTTCAATAAAAATTGCAAACAGTGAAGGGGAGAGTGGGCATCCCTGCCTGGTGCCCCTCAAGAGACAGAAGCTGGAGGATGTCTGGTCATTTGTTCTGACACAAGCTGTTGGGGAACTACATAATATTTTTAACCAGTTTATGAAAGAGGATCCAAAACCAAATTTGTGTAAAGTTGCAAATAGAAATTTCCAGTTAACTCTGTCAAATGCTTTTTCTGCGTCTAAAGAGAATATTGTAGTTTCTAGGTTTTTACTGTATGAGTAGTCTATCAAATTAAATAATCTACGTGTATTTGTTGATGAGTGCCTACCTTTTATGAAACCAGTTTGGTCAGGATGAATTAAGAGGGGGGTAATTTTCTCCAGTCTCTTTGAGAGAGCTTTGCAGATTATTTTAAGGTCTACATTTATAAGGGATATTGGACGATAGCTTGAGGGATATACAGGTCTTTGCCTGGTTTTAGCAGGAGATTAATGTTTGCAGAATTCATATTTGATTGAAGTCTGCCCTTTTCTTTGATTTCTAACAACGTTCTTTTAAAAAACTGGTGCTAGAATCGTCCGGAATTCTTTGTAGAATTTTGCAGGAAAGCCGTCTGGACCTGGAGCCTTATCCCTTAGGCGTTCCTCGTCAAAAAAGTTACCCTTTTGGGTAACTTTGGATTTTTGATTTTCAATATATCAGTCATTTTAAAGACTAGTTGCATGAAACTGACTTATGATGTGCATTTTAGGATTATTTTTAAAATTCATTGATCCCCTCTATGGTGTGGTGTATAGTAAAGGAGATTCACATAAGTGTTACCTTTCGCATCCCTCGTACCCTTTTGGGTCCCATTGACTCCCTTTATAATCACATATTTTCGATATACTGTAATCCTGACATGTGATAATTTTTTTCTCGTGAATACCTAATGGATCTAAGCCTCAGCCTTCAAAATAAAGGAAAAATAGGTTTTGGATCCAATGAGCACAATATTAGGTACAGCACCACCATAGACATTTTCAGTGTTTTTGAATGCAGGACATGGTTATCTTATTATGCAAAATACATGACAATAAAACAGCTGACCACCATAAAATAGTCTCGATGTAGTGGAACTGATATAAGAGAGTGGTGTGAATGTGATTGAGAATATATTTATATTTTATATATATATTTATAATATATATTATGGGTTCCCCCCCCCCCCCCCAAAATAAAAAAAATAAACAGGGGTCTTTATGACAATAAAGCTATAAAAACATAAAAAATATTTACAAAATTATGAAAAACTTTATATCTGTGGTTAGGTCTGAAGTTGTTTAAAAGATCTGATGTGAAAAAAAATGAAAAAACAATTCATAAAATTCATTGCTATATCACCTTTTGGATGGGGACCATTTTGGGTCCCGAGGGATACCAATGGATGTATAATGCAAAAACTCTTATTGCTCCAAAAATAATAATGCAGCCAAATCAATTCTGTTATGAATTCTTTACCCATCCAAGGCTCTAATAACCTCATGCCAAGTAGTTCCATTTGCAACTCATTTTTTGAAAATATTGCATATTATGGTTTTTTACCGCCCAAAGAAAATAAACAGAGGTCTTTATGACAATAAAGCCATAAAAACATAAAAAATATTAAGAAAATTATGAAAAACTTTATATCAGTGGATAGGTCTGAAGTTGTTTAAAAGATCTAATGTAAAAAAAACTGGAAAAAAAATTCATAAAATTCATTGCTATATCACCTTTTGGATGGGGACCATTTTGGGTCCCGAGGGATACCAATGGATGTATAATGCAAAAACTCTTATTGCTCCAAAAATAATAATGCAGCCAAATCAATTCTGTTATGAATTCTTTACCCATCCAAGGCTCTAATAACCTCATGCCAAGTAGTTCCATTTGCAACTCATTTTTTGAAAATATTGCATATTGTGGTTTTTTACCCCCCAAAGAAAATAAACAGAGGTCTTTATGACAATAAAGCCATAAAAACATAAAAAATATTTACAAAATTATGAAAAACTTTATATCAGTGGATAGGTCTGAAGTTGTTTAAAAGATCTGATGTGAAAAAAACTGAAAAAAAAATTCATAAAATTCATTGCTATATCACCTTTTGGATGGGGACCTTTTTGGGTCCCGAGGGATACCAATGGATGTATAATGCAAAAACTCTTATTGCTCCAAAAATAATAATGCATCCAAATCAATTCTATTCTGAATTCTTTACCTATCCAAGGCTCTAATAACCTCATGCCAAGTAGTTCCATTTGCAACTCATTTTTTGAAAATATTGCATATTGTGGTTTTTTACCCCCCAAAGAAAATAAACAGAGGTCTTTATGACAATAAAGCCATAAAAACATAAAAAATATTTACAAAATTATGAAAAACTTTATATCAGTGGATAGGTCTGAAGTTGTTTAAAAGATCTGATGTGAAAAAAACTGAAAAAAAAATTCATAAAATTCATTGCTATATCACCTTTTGGATGGGGACCTTTTTGGGTCCCGAGGGATACCAATGGATGTATAATGCAAAAACTCTTATTGCTCCAAAAATAATAAAGTATCCAAATCAATTCTGTTATGAATTTTTTACCTATCCAAGGCTCTAATAACCTCATGCCAAGTAGTTCCATTTGCAACTCATTTTTTGAAAATATTGCATATTATGGTTTTTTACCCCCCAAAAAACAGGGGTTTTTATGACAATAAAGCCATAGAAACCTAAAAAATATTAAAAAAATTATGAAAAACTTTATATCAGTGGATAGGTCTGAAGTTGTTTAAAAGATCTGATGTTAAAAAAACTGGAAAAAAAATTCATAAAATTCATTCCTATATCACCTTTTGGATGGGGACCATTTTGGGTCCCGAGGAACTTAAAAGGGTGTAAATTGTAAAAACTCTTATTGCTCCAAAAATAATAATGGGTCCAAATCAATTCTGTTCTGAATTCTTTACCTATCCAAGGCTCTAATAACCTCATGCCAAGTAGTTCCATTTGCAACTCATTTTTTGAAAATATTGCATATTGTGGTTTTTTACCCCCCAAAAAACAGGGGTTTTTATGACAATAAAGCCATAGAAACCTAAAAAATATTAAAAAAATTATGAAAAACTTTATATCAGTGGATAGGTCTGAAGTTGTTTAAAAGATCTGATGTGAAAAAAACTGGAAAAAAAATTCATAAAATTCATTCCTATATCACCTTTTGGATGGGGACCATTTTGGGTCCCGAGGAACTTAAAAGGGTGTAAATTGTAAAAACTCTTATTGCTCCAAAAATAATAATGGGTCCAAATCAATTCTGTTCTGAATTCTTTACCTATCCAAGGCTCTAATAACCTCATGCCAAGTAGTTCCATTTGCAACTCATTTTTTGAAAATATTGCATATTGTGGTTTTTTACCCCCCAAAAAACAGGGGTTTTTATGACAATAAAGCCATAGAAACCTAAAAAATATTAAAAAAATTATGAAAAACTTTATATCAGTGGATAGGTCTGAAGTTGTTTAAAAGATCTGATGTGAAAAAAACTGAAAAAAAATTTCATAAAATTCATTCCTATATCACCTTTTGGATGGGGACCATTTTGGGTCCCGAGGAACTTAAAAGGGTGTAAATTTTGAAGATTGCCCAAGGGTTCATATTTGATTGAAGTCTGCCCTTTTCTTTGATTTCTAACAACGTTCTTTTAAAAAACTGGTGCTAGAATCGTCCGGAATTCTTTGTAGAATTTTGCAGGAAAGCCATCTGGACCTGGAGCCTTATTATTGGGCATACTTATCAGGGCTTCCTGGAGTTCACCTGGTGTCAGTGGTGAATCCAGTGCAATTGCTTGAGTGTCTAATAATTTTGGAAGAGTTATGTTGTCCAAAAACTGATCAATTTCTTTTTTAGATGGGTTTATTTGTGGTGAATACAACGTTTTATAGAAATCCCTGAAAATGTTGTTTATTTGTATCGGTTCATATATTGTGTTCCCAGATAAATCTTGAACAGCACAAATAGTTGTTTTTTATTTATTTATTTTTAGAAATTGACCGGATTCATTACCATGTTCATAATTTTGTAAGCGTAGTCTTTGTACTAAGAATTTTTTTTATTTTTTTTTTATCAATTATCTCATTTAATTCATCACAGCTTTCCCTGCTTCCCATAGAACAGATGCTGATGTTTCGGGAGTGTCATTATAGTCCAAATATGAAGTCCACTCTTTTTTAAAATATTTAATAAAGTCTTCATCTTTAAGCAGCGATGTATTAAATCTCCAGTTCTCCAAAAAATCTCCAAAAAATAATCCAGACGAGAGTAAGAGTGATGGACATGTGAGAAAAAAGTATATTCCTTACTGGTGGGGTGAAGGGAGCGCCATGCATCGCAAAGACCAAAGTCGCTCATATACTGTTTGATTATATTTGTGGACTGCCAATTACGTTGAGTTCCCGCTTTATTGAGCCTATCCATGTCTTCATTTAGTCCAAGGTTGAGGTCGCCTCCAAGAACAAGTGTGCCATCTAAGTGTTCAGAGAGTGCACTGAAAAAACCGTGAAAGAATGAGGGATCATCAACATTTGGACCATATACACTTATATACATAGCTTTTTATCAAGTATAGATAGTTTAATGATTAAGAATCTGCCCTCTGGATCTATAACTGTATCGAGTACTGTGAAATTAATATTTTTATGTATTAAAATTGCTACTCCCCTTTGTCTAGAATTATAACAAGCTGAGAACACATTAGGAAACTCAGGTGTTTTAAGTTCATTCGAACCTCTAAGAGGTCTGTGGGTCTCTTGTAAAAGGACAACATCTGCCTGTAGTTTTTTGAGTTGGTTAAATATTTTTAACCTCTTTTCTCTGGAGCCAGCTCCATTTATATTCCATGTAATGAACCTCAGTGCACCCATAGATGTTTGTGTATAACTAGGGGTGTATGCTGTGTGCGTCGCTTAGACAGGTGGAGAGAATACGTCACTTGTTCATAAATAAAGAGAAGGAGAGAGAGAAAAAATGTGTGGCGAGATGCTCCCTGAGTCTGACTATGTGTGTGCATATTTACTAATATGAGTAGGCTTGGGTTAAGTGTGTGTATCCTAAACGACTGTGTGCTTGGGTTAAGTGTGTGTATCCTAAACGACTGTGTGCGCTGTCTGACTGATGTAAATGTGCTGCCGTTGAGCGCATGGTGCGTATGTGTCGAAATAAAGGATGTTTGTGGATGAGTGTCGAAGCAGGTGATCGAGGCAGTGAAAGGAATAAAGAAAGAAACCAAGGACAGGGGTGAGCAGCATAAAAACAAGAGGGGGGAAAGAGAGAAAAAAAAAACAAGAAGAAAAAAAACAAAAACAAAATGTAAACATTCCAATTAAATCACTGACGGAGAGTGACGGTGTTAGTTCTGCTATGAAATCACACTTTAAGATGCGATTTGATACCGGTAAGTTAAACAGATGTTAATGCAAGTTAGTGTGAGTGGATAGGGAAAGGGTGTAGCTGATTCTTATCTGGTGTGAGGTTAATACAGCCACGGAGTGATGTTGGGGTCGCGGTGGAGCTGTCCGTCCACGTACAGCCGGTCCACAGCGATGACAGCGCGGGAGCCCTTCTGGATGAAGCCGCGTCGGATTGGGAAGAGGACCCTGCGTCGTTCCAAGATCTCTTTGGGGAACTGGTCGTTCATGCTGAAGTCCGTTCCTTTTAATTCCCTGCCGCGGCTTTTCACATGTTGCTTTTGTTTGAAGTGGCCGAATTTGGCCACGATAGGACGTGGTCTCCCGGCCGTAGCCCGAATGGGGCCGAGGCGATGTACCCGATCGAAGACGATGTTCTTCACAGTGTCCTCCGGCAGCTTCAGGTGGGTTTTGATTAAACTTTTTACCGTGGTCTCCGCGTCCTCTCTATCGGCTTCTGGAATACCAGAAAATACCAGATTATCACGCATGCTACGAGCCTGTAGATCAATAACTGTTTCTTTTATTTTTTTATTTTCTCTATTGAGCTGGGTAACATTTTCTGTGAGACATTTCACCGACTCCCTTAGCGTGGCATTTTCAGCAGCAAGCGTTTCCACGTGCCGCTGGCTGTACTCCAGGGATTCTCGCAAGCATTGAAATTCTCGGTGAAGAATCTCCACCAAGGACAGCCTTGGACATTCGCTTGTCGATTGACTCCAGTATGTCGGCAATATCTTTGCCAGCTGGCGATGTTGAGCCGGGGGAATCTGCCAGGCGTTGTCTTTTCGACGACGGCGTCTCAGGTTTGGCCGGGGAAGCTGCACACTGGGCCTTCTTCATCACGAGATCCTGAAAGCACTGATCAATATAATCTTGGACAGTCTCTAAACTCTCCCCGTTGTTCTCCAGGGTGTTGGAGATTATTTAGACAAATATTGTTAGTTATAAGACAAGTGATAAGTGTATTTGGTAATACTGAAGCTTAAATGAATTTGTTCAAATCTAAACTACCATTTGCTTTAATTTTCCGCCAAAATCTCCGGCGTCTGACGTCAGTTACAACATGAGTCGCTTACCTTGTCCGTCACTTCCGTCACTTACCTCCGCCCTCTCAACTCCTGTTAAAACTCCCTTTTAACAGGAAGACACCTCAGGCAGATCCAGGCTCAGGGAGGGGCGGGGCCATCTGCTTCGACCGGTTGGGGTGAGAGAAGGAAGACAGGATAAAGACATGCTGTGGAAGAGAGACAGAGGTTAATAACAGATATGATTCAATGCAGAGAGGTCTATTAATACATAGTGAGTGAGAAAGGTGACTGGAAAGGAAAAACTCAATGCATCATGGGAATCCCCCCGGCAGCCTACATCTATTGCAGCATAACTAAGGGAGGATTCATATATATTCAAATAATAAAAAAAAATGTTCATGTACCTGTTACTACCAATTCAATTTCAATTTAATTCAATTCATTTTTATTTATATAGCACTAAATCACAACAAAAGTCACCTCAAGGCGCTTCATATTTTACAGTAGATACAGAAAAAAACCCAACAATCATATAATAATAATAATAATAATGGATTGGATTTATATAGCGCTTTTCAAGGCACCCAAAGCGCTTTACAATACCACTATTCATTCACTCTCACATTCATACACTGGTGGAGGCAGCTACAGTTGTAGCTACAGCTGCCCTGGGACAGACTGACAGAAGCGAGGCTGCCATATCGCGCCATCGGCCCCTCTGGCCAACACCAGTAGGCGGTAGGGTAAAGTGTCTTGCGCAGGGACACAACAACCAGGACAGAGAGCCCGGGGATCGAACCGGCGACCTTCTATGACCTCCTATGAGCAAGCACTTTGGCAACAGTGGGAAGGAAAAACTACCTTTTAACAGGAAGAAACCTCCGGCAGAACCAGGCTCAGGGAGGGGCGGGGTGAGAGAAGGAAGACACACCATTACCGGTGTACCCAGCTTCCACAATTACAAGAGTTTGACCCCCGGCGGGTGTGTCGCCGAGTGGGGAAAAACGGTTAGACACTAGGGGTGGGTTTTTATAAACAATTAAAATTGATTCTGGCTTGGATAACGTGAAATCGATTCATTAAAATCCTGAATCGACTTTTTTTAATATAAATTTATTTTGGTGAAACCTCACAAAATTTCAACAACCACCAAACAGCTAAGACAGTAAATGGGAGCAGGAACACACAAACTGCACAAAGACGTAAACACACAGCGCGGACCCGCCGACGGATCAGAATCAGTGAGATGTCACCTTTCTCACCTGACGGCACTGACACGGTCAGCAGAGTGAAGCTGACCCCCCCACCCACTTGAAACGTAAAGGCCAATAGGTGGAGCGGTTAGTGCTACGTTTGTGCAGATTTGTGCAGGTAAAATGATCGTTTGTGCTGCTACGGTTTTTTGAGATATTAAACTTTATTTTATAGGTCATTCAAAGGTCACCATCCCCCCAGACTGCTCCAAAACTAGCCAAAATGGTCTACTTTTTTAGTGCTACGTTTGTGCTGATTTGTGCAGGTAAAATTAGCGTTTGTGCTGCTACAGTTTCTGAGATATAAATTTTAATTATTATGGCCTATGCTGTATAACACCAGTGTCTGTGGCAGTGAGTTTCAGCAGCTGTGGAGTTTTGCACTTTTATAGAAGACTGTCCACTTTTTCTAGGCTTGCTGTATATTAACTTTTATTAGTTTACACTTTAGTAATACAATTTATTCAGCGGAGAGGTCGATATTTATTTTGTTACCAGTGCAGAAACATACACAATGTAGGCTAAAGTTTTTTTCTGTGGCAAAACTGAGTTTCATGTGAAGTGATTCACGTATACCTAAATTATTATTATTTTTTACATACCCAGTTGGCCTCTATGATTTTGTTTTGAATTATATATGTTCATTATTATTAATGTAGAAAAAATGAAGTGTTTGCTTTGATAGGTTGTTACCTACGTGTAGAAAACTGAATATTCCACAGCAACTAGGCCAGGGATCTTCAAACTGCGGCTTTAAAGCCACATGTGGCTCTTCGGCCTCTCCACTGTGGCTCTTATAACACCAAGTAAGTCATTTTTCATTATAAAGACAACAAGAAAGGGTTCTGGTAACAGTTTGGTTTTTTTTTATGACATATCTGCATTGACTATTCACTGAATGTACAGGCTTTTAAAAGTGATTTAATGTTTCTTAGCTTCAAATCTGTTTACTGTAATTTTCAAGTTGGTTTCTGTTTGGTTTGCAAGATCAGTATCAATCCACACAATATCTCCAATGTTGTAGCTGTGAGTAACTGTCCCTGCACAGAGCTCATTTCCTGTGGTGCTGTCTTCTGATTTGAATTCTGATGGACACAGAGATGG
This sequence comes from Copadichromis virginalis, assembly GCF_057382275.1. Classification (NCBI taxonomy): domain Eukaryota; kingdom Metazoa; phylum Chordata; class Actinopteri; order Cichliformes; family Cichlidae; genus Copadichromis; species Copadichromis virginalis. The sequence goes on from NW_028188589.1 coordinate 6,670,561, forward strand.
ATTGGAGAGTGGCCTGAGGCAGGTAGACTCAGCTAGGCCAGGTCCTGCTTCCACAGCCTTGCCAAGATGAGCATTACCAGACTCTTTGAGGACAGAGATGGCAGGAGAAACAAATGACACTTCCCTTGTCATCCCTTTGCTGAGGTAGCAGTGCTGTGAAGAGCAGTGTTTGGTAAAATAAACACTTGAGATCTTCCTCATTGTCTTAGCAATTACAGCAGAGATATTGCACTGAGCATCGATTTGGATGGCAGCAGACCTCAACGAGACAGCTTCAAACATTACACTAAGCAGCTCTGCTCTCCTTCTGTGGGTTTGTTGGGTCACACCATCTGTGGCAATGGCTTTCACCAGCTGCAGGACTGGGTTTTGTGGGATTATAATATTACCTTATGCCATGTTAGACCCCTAATTAAAGATTGTGAATTATTATGTAGTTTTAGTTTGCATTATTCTCCTGAATTAGAAGAAGGTGATAACTATTGCATTTGTTAGACTGATTTGCATTGCATTAGACTGCTGATTTATTGTGAAGAATGATATTGTTATATGATGCATTATACTGCTGAGTTATAAGAAATACTGTTCGCAGAAAGTCATTGCCTTATTTGTCTGATTAGAAGAGAACAGAATATGCTGGAGTTTTCTGCCCCATCTCAGCAGGAGCAGATAAACAGGGAGCCAAGGTTGTAGCTTAGGCGCTGTGTGAGAGAAAGGATGTGAATGTTTAGGCTTTTATGATTAGGTGGGGGCACCAGAGGCTATAAGAGTTTGATCAATGCTCCACCATTTTGAGATCTGATGCTGTCTGCGTACGGTGTCCATCTAACTGCCTCTAACTGCTTAGCAGCCGCTAAGAAATTGGGTTAGAGGCCCAAGTAGTTTGGTAGGGAATTGGTCATTTTGTGGGTTAGAGGCCCCATTGGTCTTAAGGTTGGACCTGAGTTGGTCATTTTGTGAGTTAGTGGCTCCATTGACCACTAGGTTGCACCTGCCTCAGTCATACCCTTGTTTTGGGGGGTTGACTGTTGTTTCAAAGTGTTATAAATTATTATAGGACGGCAGTTAGAGGCTGCCAAGAAGGTTACAGCGGAGGTTACGCTCCCTCCTGGCCGCGGACGCGCGACCTTGACCTGTCGGCGAACAGGGTTAGTTCAGTTTGGCTTGACTGTGGGGTACAGGGCATCCTGGAATAAGCTAGGAGTTAGAGGCTTCTTACTGTGTTGAACGGTATCTGCGCTTTTTTGGACACTGTTAAATTGAGTTAGGGACTTTAGAGATTAGGCCAGAGACAGTTAGAGTCTGATACTGGTTAATTGATTACAAAAAAGTTGGACTTTTTTCGGTTGGACCCGTTAACTTAAATTTGTCAAAATTGTGTAGGCGCTAAAGCTGTCAGGCCTGAGAGTGATTGTAAATATAAGACGTCTTTGTAATATAAAACAGTAGAGCTGTGTGTGAGACTGTGTGTGACGTGCAGCTGCAGCGCTGCGAGCTATTTTTAGACTGTGTGTGAACATGCAAATGAGCTGTGAAGCACACAGAGGACTTTTTCTTGCTGTTTAGCGTGTTTTTGAGTTTTATAATTATGATTTGCAAACAATAATACATGCCTGTAATTAAAACGCTGATTTTGCTGATTATAATATTACAAATAAGTTTTTGAATGACTACGGTGAATGTTTGATGTTTGGCTGGGTTTTGATATAGAAGAGACAAATCGAGCATGATTTAGACCGGCACTTCAGTCAGCAGAGTAAGATTGAGTGATAAATACAGCTGTGATTTGTTTCAGTTTTGTGGTGCAAAGCAGGATTTATAAGATTTTTTAAGTGGTTCTTGTTTCAGTTCAAGAATATAAGCAGTTACATTTGATTTATGGTTGGTTTTATCATAATATAGGGTGTGACCAAGCACGAATTTCAGCTGTGTGTGTGTGACAGGAATTTTGCATGCCCATAAAAGGCAACTGCCTGACTGTGTGAAATATGCACCGAGAGAGAGAGAGAGTAAAATCTAGGCAGATGAAGCGAATGGATGTTTTCAGAAAAGAAATACAAAGTCAATGTTTTAGCGTGTTAATACAGGTGGATTTCTCTCAACCTCGAAACCTGAATACAGGATAAATTAACAGAATTGGGACTACAGACAGGCCAAGCTTTGCCTCAAAATTAGAGCTTGACCTCCCACTTTGTCCCCACCCGGAAAAGAAGCTTAAAGGACATCTTCTCCTCCAGTTATCGGTTACCATCACTGGAAATTTACAGGCAAGTTTTTGGCTGAATTGTTATTAGCACCATGTGTCCCTGAATCTCACAAGCAAGCTCTAACTCCTGGCTGAAGACATGGAATGCTGTTCTTTAACGTGGGAAATCAAAATTTGGGAAACAAAATAAAAACACACACACAACCAGAGAAATGTATAAGAAAGGCACGTGTTAGAGAAATGCCTCGTTTGAGAAAAAAGTTAAAATAACCCACCTACAAACGCACACACACGCAATGAAAAACAGCTCACATTCATGAACACGTGAAGATTTTCCAGCAAGGTTAAAGCAGCGAAACTTTACATACACCTGTTGTTAAATGATAAAGTTTATCCACTACTAACAAATAAACTCTCTGGGTTGCAGGACAACAACTTAACTTCAAAAAAAAAAAAAAAAAAGACACTGGTCTGACCAACCAGTGATAACACGACAAATTTAGTGGTAAAAAGATTCAAATTGTGACATGTTTTCTGCTGATTGATTAATACAAGTGATTACTGAATGAAAGAAAATTCCTTTTTTGGGCTTTTAAACATGATCTTAAGAATTTTAACATGTACCTGTGTTGTCCTGTCAGCTTGGTGGGTTATGAATTGATTATAGGGCTTTGGAGTTGACGTCACGCCGCAATGCATTGTGGGAGCGCAGCGCCATTTTCGGGGTCTACGAATCAAATCAAACACACTGTGTTGGAACGACGATTACAAGATGCTTAAAAGCAGCTCAAAAGAGAATGGACTGTATAGAGACCGATTGCGTCCAGAGGCGAAGCGGCGGTACTTGCAGAAAATAGAGTGCATTGGAAATGTGGACCCGTATGAAATACGGCCGTGGAGTAGAAACCCTGAAGACCAACCGCTACTGACGTAGCCTGATATATTTCATACCTTATCTGTGGAATCAGCGCGTACAAGTCGTCATTCAATCAAAGGTAAGTCAGCTCGAGTACTGCGAGTGAAATGCGTTTGCTTTCCCTGCAAACATTCACATTAGTGCAGCATAAATTCATTCATGAGGGGAAATTACAGTGAGAACGTGTGGAGACTGTTAGAGGGATAACATAGTGAGTTCAGTGCATTGATGTGACATTGTCCTGAAGGATTTAGTTATTCTCTATGGTTAAAGAAATTGCAATGATTTATTAATGTTTATTATAAATAATTCTAATTATACATCTTGCTTCCATGTTTGTATCTTGTGTCACTAAAAATACATTTTATTTTAGTTTTATACATTGATTAATGACCTGCAGAATCTCCTTATCATATTAAGTGATTCATAATTGTCACTTTATGCTTTCTCCATCTCTAAAGTGATGACATCCTTGCATTACATACTTTAGGTTCATTTTCTGCAGGCAGGTTTCTGAGAGAGAACAGACAGATTTACACTATAACCTGCAGCGTTCTATAGATGGACACATAAAGAAATGCATAATTACATGTATGTGCTAACTTTCTTGACACTTTGTTACATTTATGATAAAGTAGATTAAACACATTTGTGTCGGCCTTGGCTCATTAGTTCTTGTCTTTAAATGAACTTTGTCTGTGTGTGTTTCAGGTGCTGCACTCTCAAAGACTGAATGAACCAGCATTGCAGCCATGGGTCACTGTAAGCATCACAGGGAAGGTTGAAGCCGCCCACTGCAGCTGTATGGCCGGAGTCGCAGAGACCTGCAGCCACGTCGCTGCTCTTCTGTTTAATGTAGAAGCAACAGTGTTGATCTGTGGCACAAGGACTGTTACAGATGAACCTGCATACTGGGTTTTGCTGGGTAATATGACCAAGATACAGCCAGAGGTTGGCCATAAGATAGACTTCTCCTCTTCAGCTGCCCAAAAAAAGGCTCTTGATCAAAACATAAACAGACCATCCGTATTGAAAGGTAAAAGGAGCCTCAAAAAAGAAAAATCCCACCTGCTACTTTGGAGGAGTTGTCACTGCTATTGGATACTTTGCTGGAACACAGTAAAGCTGTGGGTTGTGGGAATTACCCATAATGTTTGATCTAGGGGTCTAGATTTATGCCTATAGTGCACTCCCGTGTAAATAATTTGCATTTACTGAATATCTACTGACTGAGTCCCACTGTTCAAATGTTGAATAAAGAAACAAACTAATTTTTGCCTCTTTTTTTTTATTGAAACCACCTTATAGAACATCACATCAGTTACAATGTAGAATCCATGTCATTGATAGTTTACAAATGACAAAATGTTTACACAAAATCATGAGTGTTTATCACCCACTACTAACATTACTTTATTTACTAAATACAGCAATTTTAACAGCACAAGACTTAAGAATATTTAACAGGAGCAGGTTTCATTTTCCCTGGTTTTATTATCACACTGTTCACCAAACGCAGCAAACCTTCACCATCTTATCCAGGAGTGTCACCTCTTCACCCTCACATGGAAGAAGTAATCTGATTGGCATGGTGGTATGTTTGAAGCACATCCCTTGTGTAGCGCTGGAACTCAGTCACGATGTGTTTCATTCATTTCATCGGCTGGTTTGCTGCAATAATGCCAAATAATTAGCAACTCTATAAATATAAGGTAGTTCTGCAAAATCACTCAGTAGGATGTTTGTTCTAATTTGCTATGAGCTCAGAGTGTCACGGTCTGGCTGGGGCAGACCGTATGTGTTGCAGAGGAGGACTCAAACGCAGACCAAAACGTGGTGTGGATTAACAAAACAAGCCGTTTATTGAGGTTAGCAACGAGGGTACAAAATAATAGGGCATCGGTGAAAACTAAACAATAACCTAAACTGGGTGAACTAATAACAAAACATGAAAAACCTTAACCATAGTGAACTGACATGGGTACCTGGAGATGAGACATGGATGAGCAGACGACCTGACAATGGCATGCAGAAAACAAAGGGCTTAAATACATACATGAGGTGATCAGGGGAGGTGGAGACACATGGGGGAAACAGCTGACAGACATAAACCTAATGACAGGACCAGGAGAGGAAAGCTAAATACAATAAACAAAGAACACATGACATTGTCAGAATAAAACAGGAAATACTAAAACATGACAACATAACTTAACAGACCTAATATGTGATGAATAAATACAAAACCCCAAAACATAGAAAACCCAGGAACAGTAACTGCCTAAACTAAAGGCAGATAGGAAATAACACAAACTAAATCACATAACAAAATGAGACAAATAAAAACATGAACTCAGAGCGCTGGGTCAGAGACCCAGCCTGTGACACAGAGCGCATAGATAATGAAACTAATAGGCTATAAAGAGAGATATGAACATATTTAGAACTTACCAGAATGAAAATGTCAGGAGCATCAACAGATATTTGGAGATGGAAGAGAACTGCACGTCAGCTCGTCTCACAGCTGCTATCCAGGCTGGACGCCTTCGTTTGGTAACATCGATACACGAGCTGCCTCATGTTGCTTCCAGGTTGGGAAAAAATGAAAAGATAAACCCTTTTCAAGCTTATTCTCTTGCCGGTCGTGCGATCGAACATTGCAGACGACCACACAGCAAATACGAACCATGGCTGTTGTGTGTGCCTTCGCTTCCTCTTCACTTGCGCTAGACCCCCAAAATGGCGGATCGAGCCAAAATCCTTTCCACGCCCACCCCCGTGACATCACGCTCCAAAGCCCTATATGGTGAGAAAAAACAAAAAAGGGGGAGAGAAGGCTGACACAGGGCTTGGCCTGGTGTTTCTCCCCTCTCTGAATAACACAACACAACAACATCATTTTCCTGTTCGTCTGTTTTTGTTTTGTTTTTTCTCTTTATGCTTGATTACAGGCTGCTTTGTCGGCCTGGAAAGCCGAGGCTGACCTGGACTCCTGCTCTCCCCTCCACCATCTTTGCTCTCTCCTCTGCCATCTTTGATGTGAGCCTGACCAAATGCTACAGCAGCTGGACCCACAACAACAACCTGAAAATGTCAACAGTGCTGCAGGAAAACGATCTCATGCAGCAGAGACGGAGAGCGTTAATCCAAGGCCCGTTTCACTACACGGGGGAGATTTCCAGACAGCTTCAGCTGACAGAGCTGTGACGAGACGCCCATTAAGCCCAGATGAAAAGTGAGGCCGAGCAAAAGAATGCTGACCTTAACAACTCTGCATTAAAACTGTGCAGGACAGTGACCAACACGGATGATCGGGCAGCAAAAAGGGCGTGCCAGAGACAGGAGGAGTAACTGAGGTCAGGAGGCACCTCGGAATGAACAAAAGCACCAGGAGAAAATAAGCTGAAGGCACAGGTGTTGGGGCTCGGCCAGGAGCTGACCTCTGAGAAGAGCCGAACAGCAAAGCCGCAAAAGGCCGTGGAGCAAAGCAAGGAAAACATCGATGGACTTCAATCTGACGTGTATGAAAAAGACTCGGAGGTTTCTGCCCTCAGTAAGAGCTCAAGGCATCAGAGCAGAAACTGAGGATGGCTCAGGAGGAGCTGGCTGCTAATCGAACACATCAGTCAGGCTTGGAGTCCCAGACACAGGACTTGAAATCAGGCCGGAGCTTGCTGGAGCAGGAGGTCGCCAAACCTGACCAGAAGCTTCAACAGCAGGAGCAAACCCTGAAGGAGCTACAGAAGCAAAAGGGTCAAGTTAAGGAGGAGCGGAACAAGGAGAAGATGCAGGACAAGGGGGAAAAGCACTGCCTCAATTGGGGCCAGAACCAGTATGGACAGAATTTTGAGCAGCAGCACCAACGGATGCAAACGGACTGAAAAGGAGGAGGGCAGGACCCCAGGGCACGCTTCAGGCCGCGGTTTACTCAGAACACCAGAACAGGAAAGTGATGAACATAAACACCCACACAAACACACACACATACCTACACACACACACACACACACACACACACACACACACACACACACACACACACACACACACAGACACACACCTACACACACACACACACACACACACACACTATGCACAGACTGGTACTCTTTGTTCATACCTGTGTAAGACGTCATAATGAACTTGTGCATATTCATGTAAGCTCAATAAAGAGCAGTGTTACGAGGGAGCAGACAAGAGCGACTGAGGTCAAGTGAAGGAACGGCGCTGTCACAGTTCTCTCCCTCATCAATTGTCTGGTTCCAGCGGTGGGTCTGTGCTAGACGACCCATCACCAGCTTTTTCCACTGGTTACCAGTACGTGGTAGAATCCACTTCCAGATCTGGTTGTCTTTAAATCTGTGAATGGATTGGCTCCATCTTATCTCTCTTTAACAAAAGAATCCAAGTGGAGCCCTCAGGTCTGCAGATAAGCAGCTTCTGACCAGAACTAGACGTAAAAACAGAGGTGAGCTTTATCGATGGCTGCAGCCAAACTCTGGAACAGTCGCCCTTCACATCAGGTCGTCACCAACACTGGACATTTTTAAAAGCCGGTTGGAAACACATTTGTACTCTGTAGCTTTCAATCCTGACCAGTCTTTATAGTCATTACTGTGTATGTTTCCTATTTTCTCTCTACTCTGTGCAGCACTTTGGCTCAAGCTGTTTTTAAATGTGCTGATAAATAAATGTAGATTTCTTTGAATAAAACAGTGGAGCCGAGCTTTGAGCTCAGTGTGTAACAGTGTGTGTGTGAGAGCCATGTAATGTCCATGTGTGCATGCTGACTGTGCTGCTCTGACCCCCCTCCTCCTTTCAGGGTGGAGCCTGCTGGAGTCCGATGGTTGAGACCAGGTCTGAGGAAGTGTAAGTGTGTTTTTAATGGGATTCATGAAAACAAAGCAGCACACATTCAACCATCTTCATCATGTCAGGAGTCATCATCAAAGTGTCAATCAATGAACAGATGATTGATCAATAACTGCAGCTGGATTGTGTTTGTTCTCTCCATCAGATTCCTGTCAACTCACAATCGACACAAACACAGTGAACACAAAGCTCCAACTGTCTGACAACAACAGGAAGGTGACACGTGTGGAGGAGGTTCAGTCATATCCTGATCATCCAGACAGATTTGATGGTTTTTATCCTCAGCTGCTGTGTAGAAATGGTCTGACTGGTCGCTGTTACTGGGAGGTCGAGTGGAGAGGAGACGTTTGTATATCAGTGAGTTACAGAAGCATCAGAAGGAAAGGAGACAGTGATGACTGTGTGTTTGGATACAATGATCAGTCCTGGAGTCTGATCTGCTCTGATGATGGTCCTCAGTCTGTCTGTCACAATAACAGACACACATCCATCTCCTCCTCCTCCTCCTCCTCCTCCTCCTCTGTCTCTAACAGAGCAGCAGTGTATGTGGACTGTCCTGCTGGCACTCTGTCCTTCTACAGAGTCTCCTCTGACACTCTGATCCACCTCCACACCTTCAACACCACATTCACTCAAACTCTTTATCCTGGGTTTATGTTCTATCCTCGTGGTTCCTCAGTGTCCCTGTGCTGAGTGGAGTGTAAAGAGTGTCTCCTGTTACAGAAACACTCTGACTGTTGAACAGATAGTTCAGTCTGTACATGTCTGTCTCTTTCACTCACAAACACGTTTTCAGATTCATGGATTCAATCAGTTGATGTTTGAAACTCTTCTAAATGATTCCTTGTAAACTTCTTCAGTCACAAACAAACAGGAAGTGATGTCACATGTGTTCCTGTCCACACAGCAGAATGAGTCTATTGCTGACAGTGATGTACAAACAGAGTGAGCATTTCTGAGGCCCAAAATAAACTGAGTAGTTCACTGAATGAACAATGGACTGTGAGCTCAGTTCCTTCATCATTAGTATGGATTATATATGTATATGTATTATATTAGTATCATATATATCAGGTGCTGCTGCTTTCAGTCATTGTGCAAATGTGCTGTTTGTAAGCTTGTAAAGCTGCAGTCAGCTGAGACTGAAGAAGTCACCTGATCAGTGAGCAAACGTTTCTGAAAACGTCCAGATGAACAGAATCAACCTTTTGGGATCAGCCAGCAATGCAGCATCATTGTTGTTCAGCTTCAGAGGTTTGCAGGAATGAACTGATGAGCAGAAACAGCTGCAAAGTCCAAGAAAATACCAGCTGGAGTTCAGCTGCATTTGAAGAAGTCAAAGAAAAGTAAGGATGGCAAAGGGCGACGTTTTCTTCCAAAGAGCTGCAAACATGGTCGACGCCTCATTAGAAGAATCATCTGGACATTTGTGAGGAACTCTGACCAAGAAAGCAACGTCACACAGATCCAACAGACAGTTTCCATGACTGCAAGTGTTGAGTGGAAAAATGCTACATTGCATTATTGCATCCTCTCACCACAGGAGGCGCTGTTGGCACCACTGATTGCTGATCAGCTGTTCTCTGATGATCTGATTGATACTGTGAATAACGGGACTCACTGAACTCTGTGACACAGTGAAGATTACAGAGTTTAACTTCACCCTTTAAGACTGACCACAGAACCAAGTCCGCCAGAGCTTTTGTTATATTTTTACATGCTGTGGAGCCATTTGTGGGAGCATTTCAAGTTGCTATACATCAATACAACTGTTATAGCCCTAATTTTAATAATATGTGTGCATTAAGTCCATAGTAACTACATAAATTGCAAAAAAAACCTCTGCTCATCCATCTCTATGTGTATCAGGATACATTTGGTTCATAATACACAGAAAAATCAGAGTTATTACCTGTAATAAATGTGAAAGATTCCTGCAGTGATAACCAGGCAGGACTGAAACACATCCAAGCTGTCACCACGGTAACAGCACCGCCCATCCACAGGTGAGGGGAGGAGCAAAAAGAGGGACTTTGACCATTTTATACTAAAAACACTCAACTAATGTTTCTAATATGAAACAAATAAGCCCACATTAATGTGAGCGTTTATTAAATAATAATAATGATGATTTCCTCCTGATCTCATTTCCACAGCAGAGAAAACTGTGGTGTATATTGAGGTGGAGGGTGTGGTCTGTGGCTCAGGTGTAGAGTGAGGGTGGGGTGCACCACAGCAGCATGCTGGGACTGCTGAGGGTGGAGGAGGGAGTGATGATGACATCAGAGCTGCAGCACAGAGACCAGTGAACACACAGTCTGTTCATCTTTGCATAGATACAATATACAGCACAATATTGAATGACAGACACGCTGTGGGAGCTTCCACAGATACACTGACGTCAGCATCCAGAGTCCTCCTGCTGCTCCCCCCTCAGAGCCCCGTGATCAGCACCAACACATTCAGTTAGATGACAGAGTCCAGCTGCAGCTAGAATCAGCTCCCCTCTGTGAACAACAGCACAGCGTCAGTGTTTCACACTCAGTGAAAGGAGGAAACAGCAGAAGAACACCATGTGTGCTACGTTTCCCAGGACACACTACAAACTGCACAAATACAGAGCAGCACGTGGAAGGACCTGGAGCTGCATTTACAGAGCTGCAGACAGCGTGATGTCCTGTATGGACAGGTGGAAGGAACCAAGTCCTCAGCTGGAACACTCGTGTTTGTCCACAGACAGGAAACACAGCAGGAAACTTCCTCACAGAAGTGCAGCTCATGGATAACACACTTCCTGTCAGTCAGAATGAGGCTGCAGCCAAACACAGAAAGGTGTTTTTGTCCAGATGAGCCCAGAGAAGAAACACGAGTGTTCACAGACATCAGAAGCTCAGAGAGGTGAAACATGAGGTTGGAGTCCTCGTCAGCATCCAGAAGAGCTGCTGTGAAACCCTGAGTACTCATGACAGACTCTGATGGCACAAACACATCATGATTCAAACAGAAAGACAAACATGGAGCTCCTGATCCTCCTGCATGAGAACAAGCTGACATGAGCGCTGTGTCTGAGAGTGTCTCCCTGTCACAGTGACAATAACACAGCTGCTGCTCACAGTCATTAAACTGACCTGAGGTCAGCTGTGCTCCTTACATATGAACCATGTGACCTCACATCAGTGCTGTGGATGACTGTAGTCATAGAAGAGTAGAGCTGTAGCAGGTGGTGTGAGGAGGAGGTGGTGTATTCTAGTTAACGCAGTACTGAAACACTCCAGCAGAGGGTGCTGTTAAGTCCTTATTGTAACACAGTTACTGTGTGCAGTTAGACTTCATACATAATCTGCACTTATTTCCATCAGACATGCTGTCAGGAAATGATTGGTTTCTATTGATTCTACTTCCTGTTGACTCGTTTGATGACAGTGAAACAATCACAGCTGATTGTGTGATGATGTAAACTGTCACTGTTACATTCAGTGTGTGTGACATAATGTTAGTGCAGGCTGATAACAGCCTGGTTCTGTTAGAAACACATGAACGTGTCCATAGATCAGTGTGTGTTTAACATGAGAGCTTCAGCCCTGCTGATGTGTTAAATAAAGACATGCAGGAAAACTGATGAGACTCTGAAATAACTCTTTATATTTATAATGTAACTCTGCATCAAAAGAACAACAAAGGATCCCAGACAGGTTTCTGTGAACAAAGACCATTCTGATGTTTCTGTGTTTCTAACACTTTGACATTATTAGTAAACAGACTGCAGTGAGCAGCATTTATAAAGAGCTTCTATATAAAGATATGACAGCTGTTTGACAAGTTTATCACTCTGTGTTTGGACCTGATCAGTCCAGCTGTTTACTTGAAACATGTTCATTTACCTGTTCTGTTATATTCATGTTCTTGTCTCTGTTGAAAACACATTTTAATGTCCCTCAGATTTTTCTCCCAGATGAATAAATCTAAAAATGACACAAACTGACTGCAGCTACTTTTTGTCCTTTCTGTCAAAAACCTTCATGTGACTCATGAGAGACACGTTTCAGCTGTTTGTGACAGATCAGAGGCCAACAAGTCATTTATAACACTTTCCATCATTGTTTAAAGTTCTCAGTGTTTCTGTGTTGCTGCGTATAGGATCTCCCAGCATCATCACTGTGCTGTCCAATCATTGTGTGCGAGGTTACCCTTATAGTGCGATGTGTGTTTGCACAAAGAGAAGCATGTGTGTCAAATATAAATAAGCACAGAACAGAAACAGCTGCTCGTTTCTTCTGTTTAGAGTCAAGTTAGTGTTTTGTGTCTTTGTTTGAGGCCTGATGTCGAGCAGAGGTGTGTGTAACTGCACTGGTCTGTTATATGTGTGAAGTGTGTGCTTCTCTTCAGCATCATCTTTGTCACTGCTGATTCCTTTGTGTCATCATGTGTTGAGAAGAGAGAACAGTTATAACGGAGGAGCAAAAGGAAGCCCTGAAATCTGCATCAACAAGGAAGTGTTGGCTCACCAGTGATCCCAGCAGAGCCACTGGTTTGGCTCCAGTTGTTCTAGATTCAATGATGTTGTTGCTACAGATACATGACGGCTGTTTGATCCTCGACATGTTTAAAGGTGTCCAGTCCTGAGACACTGGGGCTGGAAACAGCTGTGATGTCATTGGACTGTCACACAGACAGAAGTGCATGAAGTGAGCAGCCGAGGAGCCGCTGATGTTTTGGATTCAACAGCATTTGAAAGGTCGACACAGACACATTTGCACACAGAAAGCTGAATCTGTCATATGCCACAGTGAACTCACTGTTCAGTGTTTTTCAGGAAGCTTCTTAACTGCCTCTGCTGCCAAACAAGCAGCTGATGTCCTTGAGAAGAAGCTGAAGAAGTCTTCAACAACAAATACAGGAAGTGGACTTTCAAATACTAGATTCACTTTAGACTCACAGAGAAATGACTCAACCAGCTGTGTTTGACTATATGAAAGGTCAGTGTGTGTCTGCACACAGACTGTTGTGTTGGACTGTTATTCAGTTGTCTGCTGAATGTTTTCAAATGTCTGCATCTCAGCTGTGATGAGGCTGGGGGTCATGGGAGGCCACCGTAGCAGCCTCTTCAACATCATGACATCATCATAAATGCTGCTGGACTGTCTGATGGGCTGACGGTGAAAAAGCCGTCGGGAAGGAAACAGAAGACATTTCAGAGGCTGCAGCAGATTTCTTTGATTCGGGGCCTTTTTCAGCTTTATTGGACAGAGCAGTGAAGATAAGTGACAGCAAAGCAGAGAGAAAGGGGGCGTGGCCCGGGTCAAAGCCAGGCCAGCTGCTCTCCACCTCGTGGTCACCTGCTCATCCTAGTGAGCTCCACCAGCAGCCCTTTCACACACTTTACACTGTCAAACACTGTGTGTGGACCTCAGCTAACAACAGGCTACATTTAAGTCTGGACTACATGCTTTTATATTGTTTTTATTCCATCAGCAGCTCAACATCATGAGCAGCTTTGACATAAAGACATCAAACTCAAGCTGACTTTAAGCTACTTTTAATACAGGGGCTCAAAAACAACAACATCTTTATTATATATCAGGACAGAAAGTCATTTCATCTCAAAGGGAAACAGCTTTATTTGGAATAACCAGCACTATCAACTGGTTTGGGATCTCCACCAGTTTCATGTCTTTGCAGCTTCTCCAACAAAGTTCCTGTAAAATCAGCATGTTTGTCTTTATTGGTTTGATAGTGATTGATTATTCAGTCCCAATCTGCTGTCATCTAAAGAACAAAATGATGTTTCTATGAGTCACAAAGCTCCAGATGTTGTCGGCTTCACAAAGAAAACAAAGAACTTAAACACAAAGTGTTTGGAGCCAAAATGTTCCCAAGCTGCTCTTTTTGAAATGGCAGAGGTACAGTGGTGTCTAACAGCACACTGTGGAAGGCAAACATGTTATTGTTGGATGAAACTTCATGAATCCTTTGTAGATTTGAGCTGTTGGAGCCTTTCTTTTCTCTTCAGGTGTACAGATGCTGAGGAGGCAGGTGAAGCAGGTGGAGCTGTTGTGATGCTGGCAGAGGGTGTGTCTTAGTAACTCTGTGAGGCAGAACTGGATCCAACATTGTGGATGTGTTGATGTTGGAGCCATTAAGAGTCTCTGGCCACACTGTAGGATTTCCCTTTGATCCACTGTGGGGGCATTTTGGAGTCTGTCAGTGAAACTCTTCATGTTTGTGTTTGACTCCAGTTTATAGAAACAGAGAAATGTGTCATGCTTTTGTTCGGCCTCCACAAATACACACATTTGTTCATTGGTTGGACTTTTTGGAAGGAGACACATTGAAAACCATGTTAATAAGATCTTGTTGTTTCCTGTGGATCCGACACAGAGAGTGGACTTCAGACAGAAAGCGTGGAAGAGATTTTAGAGGCCGTGTGTGGCAACAGGAAGTTTCTGTGTGTTTGCTGATCTTACATGTGGAAAACAACACGTGATGTTTGTGAAGTTCTACAATGATCATTGTTCTCACAGCATTTTGAGTGGGAACAGTTCAAACTGGGAGTAGTGGGAGTTATTTACTGATTGAAACAAGCTGAATGTTTCTGTGACGATGAAGATCAGCAGCTCAGCTGATCAATGAACTGACATCTATCAGTCGTTTCATGAGATGAAGTCATCAGCAGACATTTGTTCTGACTGTGTGATGAATGTCAGAAGGTCAGGGCTCTGCTTTAGTCACTGCTTGATGATCATTGGCTCATTGTTGAATCCAGGGCCCAGTCTGACCTCTGACCTTTGCTGCAGGTCTTCTGTGTTATCTCCACTTTCATGTCTGATCTTCTGCTGTATCGTCCAAAATAAACATCTGGATCATTTCCAACACTTCAGCAGATCTTTAGTTTGGGCAGTGCAGCACAGAATAACACATATTGTACTATACTGCCCACTTCCTGATCTTATTGGATCTGTGTGTGAGGTTGGTGAAGGAAACACATGTTTACTGAGTGAGTCGCTGCCATTAGGAACTAGTTTTTATATCACAGCCTGGAAATCACACAGGACCATTTCTGCAAGTGAAAAGTCGTCATTGGAGGAAAATCATTGTGTAGTTTGTGCGACTGAAGAATTGTCCCAACTACATGTGCTGCTGACCCTTGACCTTTTCTTTAGGTGCACAGAGGAGTCTGTGGAAACATCCAGAACTGAGGCATCTTGTGTACAAACGTGTTCAGACCAGATGTCAAATGATGTCAGATGTCATCCGTGAATGGATGCAACTGTGGATCGTTCCAATAAAATGAGGCAGTTTTGTAAGTACAAGCCCACTACAACCCATCATCAACATTTTAAATTACATTATACATCTTCACTGATATAAAGCACCACTATTTTAACCTGATTCACTTTTTCCACCCTAACAGTTCATTCCTCAAATCAAACAAGATATTTGACCCTAAAAAAATGCATCAACAAATAATTTTGTAATAAAATATTTATTCTTCAACTTTTACAAGTGAAATCAAACAAGTGTGTTTAAGAGTGAAACCAGAGTGGAAGCTGCTCATATAGAGTCCAACCCAGGCTAAAGTAAGCTGAGTAGAGCAGCACCATCAAAGTGTCGGCTCTCTGAACACGGTGCAAGATCGCCATCTGCAGGACAAAACTAGTTTTTCTCACCCTCCTCGTCAACATGAAGATGATGTCATCGTACAGCAACTGATTCCCTGTCCGTCTGGAACAAAGCATTTACATTAAAAAAGACATTTACAGAAAATACAAACACCAACAACACATCTCATCATCACATGATATTTTATTATTATATTATATATTTTTATTGTACCATCAACATCAACAAATACCAGCATATTTTCTTTGAGATTGAGTAGAGTGAACCTTTCCCTTGGTTCACTTCCTGCTCGCAGCATCAGCTGACCTCTGACTTCCTGGTTAAGGTCTCTCAGCGTTGACTGGAATATCAAATCAGACTCACACCATGTTCTTGTAATGTGGTCATGTCTGTCCGCTGTTTGAAGAGCATCTCTGGCCTAAACACAATAGGAAGAACAACAACACGGCTAAAAAAACAACAACACATTTCCATATTAGATGAAGGGCACCGTAACTGGAAATGGTAACATTCATCTGATGCTGCTTTGGATTTATCTTCTGTTTTAGACCAACTTTGATCACTTCGAGCCATCTTAAGTCCGTTTGTTCTAACTTCTCACTAACGTCTCGTATGATTTCAGATCCCTGCTGTTCCCCAGCTGCCCTGTAGGTTTGTGCTTTGACCTCCAGAGGGCGACAAATCAGCACAGACAGAGAGCTCCATTCAAACTTTGCTGCCATCAGGAATAATTCTTCAAATATAATCATCAGTGTTTGAGCAGTTATGATATCAGGGACAATCTAGACATGTGTGACAATACTGAACATGTCACATGACACACCTCAAACATCATGTGATCCACTCTCAGTCTGCACTTTCATTCATGACTTCAACAGGTTGAATCAGAATCAGAATCAGAATCAGAATGGGTTTATTGCCAGATGTTGAGGTTTACAACATTAGGAAATTGCTGCGGTGCTTCAGTGCAGACAATAAGAATTAAAGTGCTATGTAGAAAGAAAGATATGTGCATGAGATATACATGAGATATATACATGAGAATAAGAATTATGAGTGCTACGTAGAAAGATATATACATGAGTGCAGGTGGTGATCAGTGCCAAACATGAAATGAAGCAGTGACACAGCGTAGGGTCATGTGTTAGTGGCGGGGACAATCATGTGGTTATTGTTCATGTGTCCAACAGCAGAGGGGAAGAAACTGTTCTTGTGGCGAGAGGTTCTGGTGCGAATGGACCGGAGCCTCCTGCCTGAGGGGAGCAGGTCAAACAGACTGTGTCCAGGGTGAGAAGGGTCAGCTGAGATCCGGGCTGCACGCCGCAGTGTCCTGGAGGTGTACAGGTCCTGCAGAGATGGGAGTCTGCAGCCAATCACCTTCTCAGCAGAGCGCACAACACGCTGCAGTCTCTGTTTGTCCCTGATAGTGGCTCCAGCGTACCACACGGTGATGGAGGAGGTGAGGATGGACTCGATGATTGCAGTGTAGAACTGCATCATCGTCCGTGTTGGCAGGTTGAATTTCTTCAGCTGCCTCAGGAAGTACATCCTCTGCTGGGCTTTCTTGATGACGGAGGTGATGGTGGGCTCCCACTTCAGGTCCTGGGTGATGGTGGTACCCAGGAAGCGGAATGAGTCCACAGAGGTGATGGGGGTGTCAGTCAGGATGATGGGGGGGAGTGGGGCTGTGTGCTTCCTGAAGTCCACAATAATCTCCACTGTCTTCTGGGCATTCAGCACCAGGTTGTTGTGGCTGCACCAGGACACCAGACGTTCAACCTCCCTCCTGTAGGCAGACTCGTCCCCGTCCGAGATGAGTCCAATAACGGTGGTGTCATCTGCGAACTTGATTAGCTTGACAGACTGGTGGGTGGAGGTGCAGCAGTTGGTGTACAGGGAGAAGAGCAGAGGAGAAAGAACACAGCCCTGAGGGGAGCCGGTGCTGATGGTCCTGGAGTCCGAGACATTCTTTCCCAGCCTCACGTGCTGCTTCCTGTCCGTCAGGAAGTCAGTGATCCACCGGCAGATGGGATCAGGCACATTCATCTGGGAAAGCTTGTCTCGGAGATGGTCTGGAAGGATGGTGTTGAAGGCAGAGCTGAAGTCCACAAACAGGATCCTGGCATAGGTTCCTGGGGAGTCCAGATGCTGCAGGATGAAGTGTAGGGCCATGTTGATGGCGTCGTCTACAGACCTGTTGGCTCTATATGCAAACTGCAGGGGGTCCAGGAGGGGGGCCGTGAGGGTCCTGAGATGGGAGAGAACTAGGCGCTCAAATGACTTCATGACCACAGATGTCAGAGCCACGGGTCTGTAGTCATTTAGTCCAGTGATCCTAGGTTTCTTGGGGACAGGGATTATGGTAGAGGACTTGAAGCAGGCAGGCACATGACATGCCTGCAGTGAGGAGTTGAAGATGCCAGAAAACACTGGGGCCAGCTCGTTTGCACAGTGTCTGAGGGTGGCAGGAGACACACCGTCTGGGCCAGGAGCTTTCCGAGCATTCAGACTCCTAAACTGCTTCCTCACATCTGCTTCATGAATATGAAGAGTTGTGGTGGGAGGAGGTGGTGTGAAATCCTCTTTTGTGTGGGGTGAGGAGGGGGGTGTTGCAGGTGAACAGTTTGAAGGTGGTGATGGCTCTATGGAGGGGGGGAGAGGTGGGGGAATGAGTGTCCAAAGTGCCTCTATTGTTGGGGTCGTTGGAGGTGTGAAGGCTGCCTGATGGCTCGTCAAAACGGCAGTAAAAGTCGTTAAGGGTGTTGGCTAAGAGCAAGTCATCAGTGGAGTGGGGGGTTTTAGGCTTGTAGTTGGTGATATTCCTAAAACCTTTCCACACAGAGGCCGAGTCATTCTCTGAGATCTGCTGCTGCATCTTCTCAGAGTGCTGATGTTTGGCAATGTCCACTTCTTTAGTGAACCTGTACGTGGCCTCTCTGTAGCAGTCCCTGTCTCCGCTTCTGAACGCCTTACTCTTTTCCAGCCACAGCTTTTTGAGTTTAGGAGTAAACCAGGGTTTGTCATTGTTATAACTCACCCTGGTGCGTGATGGCACAATGCTGTCCTCACAGAAGTGGATATAGGAGGTGACAGTGTCCGTAAACTCGTCCAAGCTGTTAGAAGCAGCCTTCAATGTGTCCCAGCCTGTGGTCTCCAAACACGTGCGAAGCTCCTCCACAGCCTCGTTGCTCCACAGTTTTTTAGTCCTCACGACAGGTTTGGAGAGCTTCAGCCTCTGTCTGTACGCGGGGATTAGGTGGATCATGACGTGGTCAGAAAGTCCGAGTGAAGCGCGGGGCACCGCGCGATAGGCCCCGCTGATCGTACTGTAACAGTGGTCTAATGTTCTCTCCTCTCTGGTCGGGCATTTAATATGCTGCTTATATTTTGGAAGCTCATGGCTCAGATTGGCTTTGTTAAAGTCCCCAAGAGCAATGATGAGAGAGTCCGGGAATGTCCGCTCCATGTGCAGTATCTGCTCCGCGAGTGCGCACTGAGCTGCCTGCGCATCTGCGTCTGGCGGGATGTAAACAGCGGCCAGGATGAATGAAGCAAACTCCCGCGGAGAATAAAACGGTTTGCAGTGAATAAAAAGATATTCCAGAGAGGGAGAGCAGTGCTGAGCAATCACTGTTACATCTGTGCACCAGCCTCTATTAATGTAGAAGCAGACACCTCCACCTTTGGTTTTACCGGAGAGAGCGGCCTGCCGGTCCGCGCGCAGCAGATGAAAGCCCTCCAGCTTGAGCGCGCAGTCCGGGATGTTCTCACTGAGCCACGACTCCGTAAAACATAAGACACAGGAGGAGGCAAAGTCTCTGTTCATGCTTCTCATCAGGGCCAGTTCGTCTAACTTATTCCAGAGTGAGCGTACATTAGAAAGGAAGATCCCAGGAAGGGTCGTTCTCAGTCCGCGTTTCCTCAAACGCACGAGTACGCCGGCTCGCTTACCTCTCTTTCGACGTCTCACTTTCCTGATCAGAGTCAGCAGTAAATCTGCCGCAGATGCGACAAATATTGGAAATAAATCCACAGGCGTTGTAGTCCTGCAGTTAAGGAGCTCTTCTCTGGTGTAAGAATATCCAGAGGAGTGCCCAGACACAGAAGAAATGCACAAAAACAAGACAAAAGTAACGCACTGAAGCACCAGGGCACCAGGGCATCCATACGCGGCGCCATCTTGGTTTTAGTCATTCATGACTTCAACAGGTTGAAATGAGCTTTGAAGAAACATTCAGTGAAATAAATCTTTCATGGATTCATGTGAGCAGCAGATGAACTTTACAAAGAATCAGTGGATTTATCTTCTGTTTTAGATCAACTTTGATCACTTCGAGCCATCTTAAGTCCGTTTGTTCTTCTCACTCACTAACGTCTCGTATGATTTCAGATCCCTGCTGTTCCCCAGCTGCCCTGTAGGTGGCCTCAGTGTGTCTCACACCATTTACAGATGATTACAGGTCGTTTACAGTTCAAACAGGTCCAACATAAGAAATATGCAGAAAATATCCTGCTATAACAGTTTGGGTCAAAGTGCAGATGTTCCAGATGTTCTGAGTCTGTCTGTGTTTCATGTTAACATGTAGATGTTGGACCAAAGTGAAGCTTTTTGATGTGACAGCAGGAATGTGAAGTGTAACTCTGAGCTGTAGGAAATGAAACTAAACGGACTTTTTCTCCTTTATTTATAGGAAAGTGTAGGAGAGCAACAGATGAACAAGCGTTACTGTAACAGGAAACATCAGAGGACCTTTATGTTCATCATCATCACTGTTTCCTTGTTCTGTCACAAACACACAACACTTCCTGCTCTCTCTCTGATGGATCTGATTGGCTGTTTCATTCACAGGAGGTCAGGGCGTCACACAAACAGCTTTAACTGCACAACGACACACTTTAAATCATCTGCAGACAAACCTGTGTGTTTGATTTATGAAGAAATAATAAAGACGTGTGTACAGCTGTCCATGAAGCAGCTTCTCACACAAACTCTGACACTTCAGCCACTTTAATTCCTGCAAAGCTGCGTAATAAAGAGCTGTGACTGCTATGAGCTGCTGATGATGACTGCATGAAGCTCTCAGCTGAAGCTTCTTTCATTTATTTTAATGTTAATGTCGCCTTTTTAAGTCTGTGTGAGGATTTTAATGACACACATTAAAGGAGCTTCTTTGATTAGAACCAAATTCATGTTGATTTTCAGCCTGAAATGATAAAAACTTTAATAATTCTGTTTATAATCATCAACCTGGAGACTAATGAAAGTATAATAGTGAAAAAAAGCCTTTATTATTTGAGTAATGCCTGAATCTGCTCAGAGACGGAGACAACACAGAGGTGTTGATGACAGTTTGACATTAACTGAATTAAAAACAAAGTGCTCTTATTGTGAAAATCTGCCTCCTACTTCTTTAAATCATTTTTATGTATTTTTTAACCTCACAGTGAAACATTGAGGCATTAATCTGACACAGTTTGATCAGCAGCTGTGTTTTCACTGACGTTTCACTTTGATTTGTTCAGACTGAGCAGAGAGGATCGGTTCTCTGTGTGCGCACTGCTGAGAAACACAAGCTCATTTCTGCTGTTTCATGAAAAGTGTTATGGAGGAACAAGAAGTTCAGCCTCTAAACTCTCAGCGTGAGGACTGAGTGAAGAGTTTCAGAGCAGAGAGTTTTGGCTCACAGCTTTTAGCGTCTACACAAAGAGACGATTACGCACTTGATCTGAGAACATCTCCACCTCCTACAAACAAACTCTCCTACGAGCAGCTGTCACAACCACAACAGGCAGAAGACTGGATTTCTTCAGGTCAGATTTCATGCAGTTTGCACTAAATTGTGTGTCACAGACATTGTAGTTCACATTTGTGTGACTCGTTTAAATCTTCTCCTCCTGAAAGTGAAACTCTTACAAACACATCAGGCCACAACCTGCTGCAGGTTAATGATTGATCTGAAGGCAGCTGACCTTTGAGCAGGAACTTGTGAGTCTTTTATTGTGTTTAATGCTCACAGTGCTGAAGCCTGCAGACACACCCACATCATATTATTTGTTCTCAGGAGATAACATAGAGATTTTGGCCCTTTCTCAATGTGCGTACTTGCGTTCTCGTCTACTCGTGATACGTCATCAGTCGGAGACCAAGTACTGTTCCAATTCGAAGTACGCATCAAGCCGAGTTCTCGCTCCGCCCGTTTTATCGAGCATGCATCGGTGGTGAGTTGTGTGGACTTGGTACAGCTAAATATCCCAGAATGCATTTCGTCCAAAACTCAAACGCGGCAATGGCGGACGAGCGGGGCTGAAAACTTTTAAATATTACTCTTTCTGGGTCACAAAATAAACATTTAAGTTATTTCAAGCGAGAATGTAGCTGTGTAAACTTCAAATATCTGCTCGATTTATCAAGATATCATATATTTCCAAACGCGCTCCGACGTTTTCGGAGACGTCTGTGACCCGCCAGCTCCATAGCAGACAGCGAGGTCAAGGATCATTAGAGCCGGCGAGAACAGCGGACTCCCAGCACATCGTTTTCACCCCTTTTATTAAGGTATGTACACGTATGTACATGTACACTATTTTTATTAATAGAGATTTCACCACTGAGGTTAAACATGATATATAAGTCACTTAGATCACTTCTAAATGTTAATGTTTGGCTTATTTCAGTGTTTTATTTGTTCCTGAGTAAACCGGTTTGGCTGTGATTAAAGTTAAGCTTCATAACATATTACTCACAGTTAAATTAAGCGGGGACGGCAGTAAAAACTCTGGACCTGTGACATCATCAAGTATGCCGGTGTTCCAATTGTACAAATTGCGAGTCCGTGCTCCCGTTTCCGGCAAGTCCGTGCTCCCGTGCGGTCTCGGCAAATCCGGTCTCGCCGAGAACGCGAGTACATACTTGCGTACTTAGAATTGAGAAAGGGCCTCTGACTATATCGCTCTATCGGGAGGCACCAAGATGGCGGCTTGAACAGTCGTGTTTTTTTCAGGAGCTCCGAAAGACCGCAAAATTTACTAAGTAACTTCATTCTCTTTCCACTCGAATTATAACTATGGATGCCCAAAAGGTTATTAAGAATGCAAAGCTGCAATTTGTGCCGTCAAACCCCAATGTTAAGACGTCGTCGCATGCTAAAGTCAGTGACCATGGCTATGCTAACACTGAAGCTGCCAACGTGGGCTTAAACAAGCGAGAACGGGGAGCAGACTCGGCGCCGCCAACTCCTTCAAAACAACCGCCAGAGGAGAAAAGAACAAAATCTTCAGAGAAGGAAGACGATATCTCCAATAAAACTATTTTTGAAGCCATTATGGGACTTGACAAAAAATTTGAAGCACAACTGGAGGATATCAAGGAACAAAACAGACAAAGTGCAGCTATGGTTGCCAGCTTGGCTAAGGCTGTAGAGTTTAATGCTGCAGAGATAGTTGATTGCAAACTGAAAGTTGTTAAACTGGCAAATGCGAATGAACAGCTGCTTAAAGACAATGAAGACTTGAAAAGAAGAGTGAGAGAACAGGAGCGCTACCGAATGAGGTGGTGCCTAAAACTGAAAGGGATGAAGGAAGACAAAGATGAAAACATTAGAGTGAAGGTTTTGCAAACGCTTCAGAAGATTGCCCCTGACTTGAACTTAGAAGAGGCCGTTGATATTGTCCACCGTTTAGGGAAACGAGTTGATGGCAGAAACAGAAACATCATTATTCTATTCACACAGAGGTGAATTAAAGAAGAGTTGTGGAGGCGCACCAAAGACTCTTCAACCTGCAAGCAAGAAGGCATCAGTTTCGCAGAGATGTTGCCGCAGGAGGACATACAAGATCGACAGCGCCTATGGCCTCTGGTGGAGGAAGCAAGACGTGCGGGTAAACGAGCCTACTGTCGTGGTCCACATGCCTTCATTGATGGACGCAAAGTTGAGGAAAGACAGGAGAACTAAAAATGACAAAAACTGAAATAGTGGAAACTTGTTAGCGGTCTGAGGAGCTCAGCATTTAGTACTTTTTTTTTTCTTCTTTTTCTCACGTGGTGAGTGATATTCTGTCTATAGTTCATGTTGAATGTTAACATTTGTTTTGGTTCTTTAAATGTTAGGGGTTTAAGAGAATCTGTTAAAAGAAAAGCCTTATTTTTGTACTGCAAAAGTAAAAAATCAAACTGTATTTTTCTACAAGAGACTCATTCATCTGATAGTGATGTATCTTTTTGGTCAAACCAATGGGGTAGCAAAATCCTGTTTAGCCATGGCTCAACGAGGTCGGGGGGTGTAGCAATTTTATTCAATAACTTTCCTGGGGATCTTGTACTACAACGGACTGACTTGAATGGTCATTGGTTGATTGCTGTAATGAGAGTTGAAAGTTTGTTTTTCATTTTAGTCAACGTTTATGGATATAATAATGAAAGTCAGAATAAAATTATGTTAGAAGATATAACTTCAAATATTTTTGAACTTAAAGATCGATACCCTACAGAATACATTTTAATGGGTGGTGATTGGAACATGACTCCTGATGAATGGACTGATAGATGGCCCTCAAGGACAGGTAGACCACAAAAAAATAACCTAATTATAGATTTTTTGATAAATAACAACTTGACAGATATTTGGAGAGTAAGAAATCCAGGATTTAAGAGCTTTTCTTGGTTTAAACCAAATGGAGCTTGTAAATCTAGAATAGACTATTGGCTAGGAAGTGACATCATTCTTAGGCACACTGTAAAAGTTGTGATGTCAAATGCACCTCTATCTGATCATTGCTTTATTGAACTGTGCTTAGAATCGGAAATTAGACAATCAAATAAAAGAACTTATTGGAAGTTCAATGCCAAACTTTTACAAAATGAAGACTACTGCGACATAGTCAGAAAAATTATAAAAGATATTATGGCTGATCATCTAATTGTAGGCTATACCAGTAAATGGGAATTCATTAAATTCAAAATTAGAGAATTTAGTATTCAATTCAGTAAAACCATAAGTCAAAAGCAAAGAGAATATGAATGTAAATTATTCCAAGAAATTACTTATTGCTGTAGTAAAGATGATCTAAATACCCAAGAAAGGAGTAAACTTATGGAGTTGCAAACTAAATTAGATCAGCTCTACCTAAATAAAGCAGAAGGAGCTTTTGTGCGTTCACGGGCCAAGTGGATTGAGGAGGGGGAAAGAAATTCTTCATATTTTTTTAATTTAGAAAAGAGCAGACAGAAAAGAAATTTTATATCTTCTCTGTTAATTGATGGCATTGAATGTGACGACCCTAAAATTTTGGAGAATGAAATTTATACATTCTATTCCAATTTATACTCCTCACAGTTCTCCCAAGCAGATTGTGATGTCTTTTTTGATCAAATAGATAATCTGATCCCTAAAATTGATGAATCATTTAAGGAATTATGTGAATCTGACTTCAGAATTGAAGAGTTAGATGCATCTGTTAAGAAAATGGCACTTAATAAATCCCCTGGTCCAGATGGGCTTACAGTTAATTTCTTCCAATTTTTTTGGGAAGACTTACGGGAAATTTTATTCAAAGCTATACTGGCCAGTATTGAAAAGGGAGAATTGATGTCTAGCATGAAACAAGGATTAATTACATTAATTCCTAAACCAAACAAAGATAAACGACAATTGGATAACTTAAGGCCCATAACTTTATTAAATACAGATTATAAAATTTTCTCTAGCTCAGTTGCAACAAGGCTCAAACAAGGGGTTTCAAGTATAATTAGTGAGACACAATCAGGGTTTTTGAAAGACAGGAACATTCATAATAATATCAGATTGGTTTTAGACTTACTGGACTACAATGATCTAATTAGTGATGACAGTTTTATTCTTTTCTTGGACTTTTATAAAGCTTTCGATTCAGTAGAACATCCTTTTATTTTAGAAACACTAACTCGATTTGGATTTGGGGATAAATTTAGGAAGATAATACACTGAACAAAAATATAAACGCAACACCTTTGTTACTGCTCCCATTCCCCATGGGATGGACGTAGAGACCTAAAATTCATTCCAGATACACAATATAACCATCCCTCCCAAACAGTGGTCACAAATCAGTCCAAATGTGTGGTAGTGGGCACATCTGCTATATTGAGATAATCCATCCCACCTCACAGGTGTGCCACATCAGGATGCTGATCTGACATCATGAGTAGTGCACAGGTGTACCTCAGACTGCCCACAACAAAAGGCCACCCTGGAATGTGCAGTTTTGTCTCACAGCAAAATGCCACAGATGCCACAAGCAATGAGGGAGCGTGCAACTGGCATGCTGACAGCAGGAATGTCAACCAGATCTGTCGCCCGTGCATTGAATGTTCATTTCTCAACCATAAGCCGTCTCCACAGGCGTTTCAGAGAATATGGCAGCACATCCAACCAGCCTCACAACCGCAGACCTCGTGTAACCACACCAGCCCAGGACCTCCACATCCAGCAGGTTCACCTCCAAGATCGTCTGAGACCAGCCACCCAGACAGCTGCTGGAACAATTGGTTTGCACAACCAAACAATTTCTGCACAAACTGTCAGAAACCGTCTCAGGGACGCTCAACTGCATGCCCGTCGTCCTCATCGGGGTCTTGACCTGACTCCAGCTCGTCGCCGTAACAGACTTGTGTGGGCAAATGCTCACATTCGATGGCGTCTGGCACGTTGGAGAGGTGTGCGCTTCACGGATGAATCATGGTTCACATTGTTCAGGGCAGATGGCAGCTGAGAATGTCCCAGTTCTTGCATGGCCAGCATACTCACCGGACATGTCACCCACTGAGCATGTTCGGGATGTGCTTGACCGGCGTATACGACAGCGTGTACCAGTCCCCACGAATATCCAACAACCTCGCACAGCCATTGAAGTGGAGTGGACCAACATTCCACAGGCCACAATTGACAATCTGATAGACTCCATGCGACGATGTGTTGCACTGCATGAGGCAAATGGTGGTCACACCAGATACTGACCGGTTCTGGGTCCCCAGACCCCCAATAGCGCAAAAAACTGCACATTCCAGGGTGGCCTTTTGTTGTGGGCAGTCTGAGGTACACCTGTGCACTACTCATGATGTCAGATCAGCATCCTGATGTGGCACACCTGTGAGGTGGGATGGATTATCTCAATATAGCAGATGTGCCCACTACCACACATTTGGACTGATTTGTGACCACTGTTTGGGAGGGATGGTTATATTGTGTATCTGGAATGAATTTTAGGTCTCTACGTCCAACCCATGGGGAATGGGAGCAGTAACAAAAGTGTTGCGTTTATATTTTTGTTCAGTGTAGATATACTGTATAATGATATAAATAGCTCTGTGTCATTAGGCTATGGCACTGGTAAAAGGTTTAGCGTTAAAAGAGGAATTAGGCAAGGGTGTGGAAGCTCTCCGTTGTTGTTCATAATGGTTGTGGAGATGCTCGCAATTCTAATTAAAAACAGCAGCGTTGTTGGAATTGAGATTATGGATAATCTTTTAATAATTAGTCAACTTGCAGATGACACTACTCTTTTCTTAAAAAATGAACATCAGATCCCCCTGGTAAAACAAATAATCACTACATTCTCAAAAGCTTCAGGCTTAAAGTTAAATTTAAATAAATGTGAATTATTGGCATTAAAAGAGTGTAATTCACAATCACTGTACGATATAAAGGTGAAGAAGGAGGTAAAATATTTGGGCATCACAATTTCAAAAGATCACAAAGTCTTAGAAAAAGTAAATATTTTAGATAATGTTGACAAATGTAAGACAATCTTAAATAAATGGTTACAGAGAGACATCACAATTTTTGGAAGAATATTATTAACCAAAATGGATAGTTTATCTAGATTTATATATCCAGCTTACTCTTTATCAATATCGAATAAAGTTATTAAGACAATTAATGGCTTGAATTTTAATTTTATTTGGAGGAATAAGTGCCATTATATATCTAAAGATGATTTGGTTAAACCATACATTGAAGGCGGTGGAAACGCAATTGATTTTGATGTAATGAATGGTGTTTTGAAACTTAAATGGTTAAAATCCTTCCTAAATAATCCACACTCCATTTGGTTTTTTATACCAAATAAGGTCTTCAACACACTGGGGGGTATCGACTTTCTCCTAAAGTGTGACTTTGAAATTACTAAGCTACCTGCTAAACTCTCTGAATTCCATAAACAGGTCCTTCTTTATTGGAAAATGTTATTTAAACATAATTTCACTCCACATAATAGCCCAATTTGGAACAATAGATATATGCTGATAAACAGAAAATCTATTTTTATTCAAGATTGGTTATCAAAAGGTGTTTGGGCAATTGCCCATTTTGTAGATGAGGAAGGACATGTTCTAGGACATCAAGATTTTTGCCAGAAGTTTAATATCCAATGTTCTAAAAGTAAATTTAATCGGGTTATAAAATCCATTCCATTGTCACTTAAAAACATAGTTGTAAATGATATAATATATTCTGACATCTCCCCCAAGTTAAGGCAATTATATATAGATGGTATTCGATTTTGTGATGTTAAATGTAACAATAAGTTTCTTAGATCTTCATTAAGGAGTCTTTATTCTCCAAATTTACTTAGACGTAATTACATATTAAAAGATTTCCAAAGGGAAGAAATTGAAAAAATAAGAACTGATTATATCACCTTCCCTATCCCTCCTAAAGGGAAAGAAGTCCAATTTAAAATCTTGAATAAAATTTACCCGACAAATAGACTCCTTAGTGATAGATTCAAAATAGAAACAGGTAATTGTGCATTTTGTGAAACAGAAGAGGAGGATTTGGATCATCTATTCTTTTTGTGAAATTTTATACAAATATTTTGGTTGGATTTTCATACCTGGCTTTATTCCAAGGGGATTCAAATTACCCCATTTACCCTAAATATGATAATGTTTGGAGTGTTTTTGAAAGAAAAGAAAGCTAATTATGGTGTTAATGTGTTATTAATCTTGTGCAAGCATTTTATACATAAATGTCGTTTTTTTAAGACTAAACCAACACTAGCTTACTGGAAAAACGACTTAAACCTGTTGGTTAAATCTTTGACTTTAGTTAAGAAGAAAAAGGCTGCTTCTTTTATTTCCTTTATAGAAGATTTTGATTTAGTGAGTTAATAATTTGTTGAATTATGTGACCCCATCTTTGTATTTTATTTTCACTATGCATGAAAGTTCCTAATATGTAAGAAAGGTCTATTCTCTGAATCTGTAATATATGGTGCATTTTGTTTGTATGTTTATATTACTAATAAAAAAAATAAAAATAAAAAAAATAAATATATATATATTAGGGGTGCAACGATACTCAAAATTCACAGTTCGGTTCGATACTTTGGTGTCACGGTTCGATATTTTTTCGATACAAAAAAAATGTTCATGCCTTTTTAATTTGTCATTTATTAAAATTATAAATATATATTTTAACACAAAAGTACAGTTTTTAAATTTAACCCTAACCCTTGTGCGTGTTGTTTTTTAGCTCGTCATATTGCAGCCACAGAAATTCTTTTGTCCATGAAACCATAAAGCTGCACTTTCTTTTTGCCTTATAGTCTGATTTGTCATAACTTCTCCGTTTTGTGGTAAGCTTTTCTTTGGCTGTCACTTCTTCACCCTGACCTGTCTTATTTGGCTCAGCAGAACTAAAATATATATCCTGCTGCTTTTACACGCGCACTCACATAAGCTCAGCGATTCTCTGCGCGATCAACCTCTCACATGTTTAAGCTGCGGGAGATTTCACTTGTCATGTTTGCATAGTAAGCTAACAATTAATAAGACGATGTCAGAGGAATTGGTGCACAAATTATCATCACTCACAGATCAGTGCTGTCGCTCTCTATACACAGTTCGCGCGATTGCAAAGTGAAAGCAAAAAAACAAGCGCAAATTCAAACACGATTTCAATATGTCACATATTGACAGTGGCTCACCCAATGACATAATTACCCAGCTACATTTCTGAAAGAATGCAAAAGCATTGACATATATTTTTCCTTCCTACAATAGCCCGACAGGCAGGGCAGAGATAGCCCCGGGACATCGGGCTAGCGATATTGCGAGCCCTGTATCTGATTGAGGAATCACTCATCTTTGGAAAAGAGAGTTTATTACAGAGAAATGGCTCTTTCCAAAATAAAAGCTATACTATCCGCTTCTTCTGGGCTATATTCTCAGCAGCATATTAAACATATCAGGTCTCCATAAGGAGAATCCTGTGCTAACAGCTGTCTAAATGACTCGGCTAAAGTTTGTAGCATGCATGCTTGTTTTTGTCTTTGCACTAGGATGATGTCGGTGTAAATGTGCAGTCATATTCGTTGTGTTCCCACTAGTGCTTTCAGGTTAATCTCGTTGAAATAACCTTAACGCCACAACACGGCAAATCTCCATTAACGAGCTACCCTATACAGAGGGGCTAGACGGCCAACACGTTAACGAGCTAACTGCGCTAACACACTAGCTCCCACCCATGTAATTGAGCATTGCATGGCACATCCAACATACTGTTTTACTTTAGTCCATGACTCGCTTACCTTCAGGGTCATACGTCACATGAAAACCAAAATAATTCCAAACGCCAGATCTGAATGAGGGTGGGGAGGTCCACTTCTGTCTCGCTAGCTTGCCCTGCGCTCTTCCTTCTGACCATGCTGTCTGTGTTGAGTGCTCAGTGAATCTGCGTTCGACTACTCCGCCTAGGCTGCACTCTCGAGCCTAGGCGGAGTAGTCAAATGCAGATTCACTGAGCGCTCAACACAGACAGCATCGTCAGAAGGAAAGTTGATAAAATAAATTACAAATTTTGTATTGTTCTTTTTTTTTTCCTCCCCTTTGGTTTTCTTTCTTTCTCTCCCTCTCTTTCTTTCATTCTTTCCCCCTGTCCTATCCCACAGTCATGTCTGTCCCGTTTGCAACTGAAAATAAAATAAATTCATAATTATAATAAAGGTCAATCAAATGGACCAATATGATGATCCACTTAAAATAAATCCTCTTGGCATCTTTCTTGGCCTCAAGACAACAATTCTGATGGCTATAGATCCAAACGGGACACAAAAAAAAAAAAAAAAAAAAAAAATTGAAAAAAATTGTATTGTTCGATACATATGCGTACCGAACCGAAAGCACTGTATCGAACGGTTCAATATCGATACGAATATCGTTGCACCCCTAATATATATATATATATATATCGCTCTATCGCGATAGCGCATGTTGATGATGTCATCAAGCTGTGCCTTTTTTGGTCTAAAGCATCGCAGCGGCTACGCTGGTCGTGTCCAAATTCATGGGCTGCATCCTCCTGAGGACCCGGCCTTCGCGGTCTACGTGGGCCGGGTCCTCAGAAGGTCGAGTAGGCCGGAAGTAAACGGCCGTGAAATTGGACGGTCTAGCCTTTAGATTAGCGTCACCGCTGTCTCGGTGGAGTTTAATAAACTCAGCCGTCTGCTCCTTGCTATCTAAAATATAACAGGACACTGGCGTAAATTCTCGACTGTCTCATACTTCTGTTTAATCAGTTTTCTGTTTCACGTTTAGTCAGCTGTGTAAAAACCAAGGAGGAACCCACCCGGGGGATTAATAAAGTTTTATTTTATCTAATCTAATCTAATAACTTTAATCTTAGCCAAACCGATTTACTCACGAAGAAACAAAACACTGAAAAAAAGCCCAACAATAAAATTTTTAGGTTGTCTAAGTGACTTATACATTACGTTTAAATCGAGCAGCGATAGTCCGCGGTGATCTGAAAATGATGTGCCGGGAGTTGTGCCGTTCTCGGCCGCATCAGTAACCCTCGAGCTCCCGGCTAGCTGGGTAGCAGACGTCTCCGAAAACGTATTTGCATTTGTATTTGAAAAAAGGTATTTGCAAATATGCGATACCTTGATAAACCGAGCAGATATTTGACGTTTACACAGCTACTTTCTCGCATGAAAATATGTTAAAAGTTTATTTTGTGACACAGAAAGATTAGTATGAGTAATTTTAAAACTTAGTAGCGGCCGCCATTGTTGGAAACTGGAGTTTGGCTGGGCCGCGCTATGAATTCTGGGATATGGTAGGCCACGAAGGACACACCCGACCCATCCTTCAAATTCGGGGAAAAGGAGGACGCATTTGTCGGCTGCATTCGGAGGAGTCTACGAATTTGGACAGCCTTCGGCGCGTCGCTGTGACGTAATCGGTCTACAAATGCGGCCTCAGGAGGATGCAGCCCATGAATTTGGACACGACCAACCATTATCCTCTTCAAATTATGGCGGGCGACAGTCATAACAAAGAGATAAAGCACTTTTGAAATACGGGGAAAGCCAAAAACTGCACTTCCTCCACTTCCGTAACATTGATTCATTAATGTTGAATTCTCTCGCAGCTGCTCTATTCCCATGTTGTTGCAGTATATTAATCAGAATCAGAATCAGAATACTTTATTGATCCCTGGGGGAAATTATTTTTTGTTACAGTGCTCCATTTTAAACCAACATTAAGACAAGACAGACAGGCAGGCAGGAATGATTTACTGTGTCGTTCAGTGGTGCTTTTCGGTAACCTCAGTCTCTCACTGAACGTGCTCCTGTGACTGACCAGCATGTCATGGAGTGGGTCGGAGGTGTTATCCAACATTGTCTTTATCTTGGACAGCATCCGCCTCTCCGACACCACCTTGAGGGAGTCCAGCTCCATCCCCACAACATTGCTGGCCTTACGGATTAGTTTATTAAGTCTGTTGGCATCTGCGACCCTCAGCCTGCTCCCCCAGCATGCAACAGCATAGAGGATCGCACTGGCCACCACAGACTCATAGAAAATCCTCAGCATTTTCTGGCAGATGTTGAAGGACCTCAGTCACCTCAAAAAATAGAGACGACTCTGGCCCTTCCTGTAAAGTGCTGTGGTGTTTTTAGCCCAGTCCAGTTTATTGTCAATGTGTACTCCAAGGTATTTATAGTCCTCCACAATGTCAACACTGACCCCCTGGATTGAAACAGGGGTCAAGTGTTTCCTGGTCTTCCTGAAGTCCACGATCAGTTCCTTGGTCTTTGCCACGTTGAGCTGCAGATGATTCTGCTCACACCACGTGACAAAGGAGTCGACCACAGCCCGGTACTCTGTCTCATCATCCCTGCTGATGCATCCAACCACCGCAGAGTCATCAGAAAACTTCTGAAGATGGCAGGTCTCTGTGCAGTGGCTGAAGTCTGTGGTGTAGAGGGTGAAGAGGAAGGGGGAGAGGCGGTCCCTTGTGGTGCCCCTGTGTTGCTGATCACCTTGTCAGACACACACTGTGGGAGACGTACATATTGTGGTCTTCCTGTCAGGTAATCAACAATCCAGGACACCAGAGAAGCATCCACCTGCATCGCTGCTAACTTATCACCCAGGAGGGTCGGCCTGATGGTGTTGAAAGCACTGGAAAAGTCAAAAAACATGACCCTCACAGTGCTCGCCGGCTGGTCCAGATGGGTGTAGACACGATTGAGCAGGTAGATGATGGCGTCCTCAGTTCCGAGACGAATCATAACTAACCTCGTATTGTGGATGGATGATTTCAGTTGTTCTCCTGACTGAAGTTTGGCCCGTGTACAGCATCCTGCTATGCGATTGCATTTGTCCCTGACCACCAGAATCCCTCACGTTAACTTTTATCGAGTGGAAAAAAAGTTGGCGTTCATCCTCCAGCTTCACTGTGCTAATGTTATGCTAACATAGCTGTGTCGCTAGCAATCACGTAGCACAACATTATATACCAGGTAGTCCAACTTCAGTAACCCTGCAAACGCCACTGCTGTTTAGTTTTCTGTCTTCATTTATGCTGGAAGTGATAGCAGAGCTGTTTGAATTAGTTTCAAAAATCTCTCAGTCAGAACATGGTATGAAATGTTTAGGTGTAAACTAGCGCGCTAACTTCCTGTTAACTTCTAACTCCGTTAAATTTAATGAATTCTGTTTTCATGGATGTTAAACTTAATTGTTACACCTGGTAAAGCAGCAACGCTGATGATTTTATTAAAGATGAAAGAATTTAGACCGTTTTTAACTCTTAGTGTTCGTTTGACTTTGGGACCTGAAGCGGACAGAGTTTTAGACCCAGATTACTCCGCGAAGCTCCTCACCACGGCAGCCGTAATGCTCTGACAATCCATCAAGCAATGCGGCTTCGTAGCTTACCAAAGTTCTACTAAAACATTTTTTAACAGATTTCTGCACGCCCAAATCGGTTCGAGGTCAGTAAGCACAACCAGAATTCATACATAAGACACACTCTTGATTTTTGAGAAAATTAAAGGATTGTAAGTCCTTATAGTGTGGAAAATATGTTATACAGAAGAAAAGAATATATCGCGATATATATTGTTACCGCACATGCTTCAAATTATACCGCGATATGGATTTTAGGCCATATTGCCCAGCCCTAACTCCCAATTTATTTACAACATTTGAAACATACAGTGTAGCTCCGTCAAAACACTCCAAGGCCAAGTGAAAGTGCTGAGAGGGAAAAGATCATGATTAATGATTTATTTAAACTCATAACTGGGTGCAGCAGCTGAGCTTTGACCTGTGAGCTTCAGCCTCTTTGCTGAGTGTTTAATGCTCATCTATTGAAGCCTGCAGACACACCCACACACCATCTGATTCGTTCTCAGGGTTGTTTTCTGTGTGTTGGAGTTGGAGCAGAAACCTGCTGCAGGTTAATTATTGATCAAATTAATATCACAAAAGGTGCAGCAGCTGACCTTTGACCTGTGAGCTTCAGAGTCTTTGCTGGTGTGAAGTGTTTAATGTGACGCAGCCTGCAGACACAGACGACTGCTGACGGAGAAGAAGCAGAGGATTTTCTCTGTTTCTACACAGACCTGGTCCAGACAGCAGAGAGCTGCAGAGTGAAGACGTTCATTGGAAGAAGCTGAGTAAGTTCAACGTCCTCTTTGAATCCTGGATCAGGAAGTGAATATTTGGTGTTTAAATAAGGTTTCTGTCTTTGACTCAGCCTGCTGTCACTTTGTTTCAGAGAGAAAAGGAGATTTTAGATTAACTGGTGTTCCTGCTGCTCTAGCATTAAAGGACAGTATAGGTGACCACGCTGATGCCTGTTTATAATTTCACCAAAGCTAATAAACTGTTGGCTAAATTTTCTTGTTTTTAGATGTAAACAGAGGTGAGAGGAGGAGATAATAAGGATTAAATATTATGCTGAATAACTAAATTCTGCTAGTCTGTGACGTAACTCCCAGCAGCATCGCCTCATTTCTTTGACCTTTAACATGAGTTAGCTTAGCTAGCAGAGCAGCTATCTCTGCTGTCTGTCATGTGACCGAGTCAAGTGTGTGTAGTAGACTTGTTAGCATAGCTAGCAGGCTGACAGAGGCTAGCAAACTGTGTGAACACTTTGTAAGAGGTGAGCAGTAAAGAGAAGGATAAGGAGCTCCTCCAAATGCTGATAATGCACTTAACCTGAATTTTCTGCTTGTTACATTATATGTGATGTTCAGTCAAAAACAATTACTTAAATTAACATTATTATTAGTATTATTATTATTCATAACATGGCTCCCTACTGTAGTGGTTTGAACAACTGATCTGTGGTTATTGTGTCCCTGCAAATTCAACAATGCGCCTCAATGCAAAGCATCAAATAAACATTTTTATTATCAAGTCATTCGACCTACTGGTTGAATCACCGTAGCTCTGACAGTGAAGCACACTCATTTTTATTGGTAGTCACCTTGTGAGCAATGTTCCCTCTAAGCTGCGCACGTGCGCAATTCAACCTGCCAACACGGACGATGATGCAGTTCTACACTGCAATCATCGAGTCCATCCTCACCTCCTCCATCACCGTGTGGTACGCTGGAGCCACTATCAGGGACAAACAGAGACTGCAGCGTGTTGTGCGCTCTGCTGAGAAGGTGATTGGCTGCAGACTCCCATCTCTGCAGGACCTGTACACCTCCAGGACACTGGGGCGTGCAGCTCGGATCTCAGCTGACCCTTCTCACCCTGGACACAGTCTGTTTGACCTGCTCCCCTCAGGCAGGAGGCTCCGGTCCATTCGCACCAGAACCTCTCGCCATAAGAACAGTTTCTTCCCCTCTGCTGTTGGACACATGAACAATAACCACATGACTGTCCCCGCCACTAACACAGGACCCTACGCTGTGTCACTGCATCATTCCATGTTTGGCACTGATCACCACCTGCACTCATGTATATATCTTTCTACGCAGCACTCTTAATTCTTATTCTCATGTATATATCTCATGTATATCTCATGCACATATCTTTCTACGTAGCACTTTTAATTCTTATTCCTACTTTTATTTTTTTCATGTCTATTTAAGCGCAATTTATGACAGTTTGTTTGCACTGAAGCACCGCAGCAATTTCCTAATGTTGTAAACCTGCTCAACATTTGGCAATAAACCCCATTCTGATTCTGATTCTGATTCTGAATTGCGCACTGTTGGCACGGTCTCTGCGCAGAGAAAATCTGTGTTGCGCACACAAAAAGAATTCTAACCTGAATTGAAATTAAAGTAAACCAATCAAAACATGGCATTTAGTTGTTAAGAAACGGAGTGACGGCGGTGTTTTGAGATGTGAGAGATTTGAGACGTTTAGAGCAAATCTTGTGTAGTTAGTGTGTAGTTAGTGTGTAGTTAGTGTGTAGTGTAGTCAATAGTGTTGTTGTGTGTGTCAGAACAATGAGGCGACTGCTGAGTGTTACAGGTGTTACAGCAGTGACACATCTGCTGCTGTCAGGCCTGCAGGTATCAGGCTGTTGTTCTCCTTCATCTCATAGAGGACAGGAATTATTTTTTGGAGCGGCACAAATAATTTGTGTGGCATCAGATTTGATGCAGAACAGCTGATTGTTCTGTAAATAGTTTGAAATGTTTATTTTAAAAAAACACCTTGGCTGCATTTTTAGGTAAACAGCTGCAAAAAACTTTGTTTGCATAACTCAGTTACTTTTTTGAAGAAGTAACTATATAATTAACTGCCCAACTGTCAGGGGTTTTGACATTTATTTTCACAAGTAAGAGAAAATAAGACACTTGCAGACCAAATCAGAGAGTTTTAAGACATGCGCATGGGTGTGTGCCTCTCAGCAAAATCACACACACAGAATGCATGTCTTGTTCCTTTATTTATAGGGTAAGAAACTGATTACATAGTACTTCCTCTTTTCAGTTACAGGAGGAGAGTTCAGGCATTATCTCAACCTGTCTGACCTTTCAGACTGGGGTAAAGAATACAGAAGTTTATCATGCTTATCTGACATCACAGATACTAAAAAAGAATACATTGCGTTTGTGTTAACAAATAGACTCAGTTACGTGAAAATATATGAACACTAGAAAATAAAACACACTTGATTATATTGTATTTGAATATAAAGCACATTTGATTATACTTGATCATATTGCATAATAAAAATCCTCTATCATTCCCTCCTGTTGTTAATATTTTTCACAGGTTTAATCAATGCATAGTCACTTGTTAGTCACATTTTCAACTTGCATGTCATTTGGTGAAAACATACATGATCATCAGTTAAAATTCATCTTCTTCAAGTTCAATCTCTGCTTGTGGTTCGTATTGGGGTAGGGAGACATATGCTAGTAGTTTTGTGGTGAACATATTGTTTACCATTCTGTGGACACAGGGCAATATGCATGTTGAGAATAAGCAAAGGAGTATGAGCAGTACTCCAACGAGTACTAGTCCTTTCATGAGCAACGTCTTCCATGACCCACTAAGAAGTCATGTGAGCCAGTCCTCTTCACCAGTGATGTAGTCCTGTCGTTGAGCTTGACTCAGTTGTCGCAGCACGTCCAGTGCGTCAGTCATATTGTTGGAGTGCACATTATCAGGAATGTATGTGCAGCAAGTCGTGTTGAAGAGCACACATAAGCCTCCTTTCTCGGCTAGTATCATGTCCAATGCGACTCGGTGTTGCATTATTGTGATGCGCACTGCATCGATTTCTTCATTCTGAGCCTTGTTGATCTTTGTTGAAGCATTCAGAAACAGTCCAAAACGGTAGTCGAGTGTCTCTATCCTGAGCATGTTTTTGGCATTTCCTGCCCACGGGAATAGAGAAAGCATTACTTTTTGTCCTTTGGTCCATAGCTTGAATTCATCTGGCACGTCAGTTCCCCAGATCGAGTCGTGAGGTTGCACGTCTGTAGTGCTCCTCTTGCGTCTCGTCTGGTGTGGTTCCGCTGTAATTTTGAAGGTGTGGTCAGATACCAGAACAGGGGCGCAGAGTCCGGTGCTGTTTGGTGGTAGCATGAAATAGACTTTCTGGCCACACGCCCAGGCTGCGCCCTGCACCCAGTATGTACCTGTTGATGAGCCGTTGCCATCCCAGTCTGGTGCCGTCAGGATCATGGAGCAGTTTCCATTTTTTCATAATTTCTTCAGACCCTGGGGCGTACCTGTCTGGCCGGTTTCTCCTGTGAAGTTAAAACACACTGGGTGTTGTATGTCGGGTGGCAAGACAACTGAGAATGATTTCAGTTGTTTGTGGCTGACGTTTATATGCACCCAGTAGGCTGCGTCACAGGTGTAGTTTATGTTTGGGTACTGGTGGGTGCAGTTTGTTATGTTGTAGATTAGAGCCTTCACACTCTGTGGGACTATATATTGTGTAGTATTGTGGCATGTGTTGCTGTTTTGGTCCTTTATGGATCCGCCTATTACCATTACAGGTTTTCCTGGTGTTGAGCAGTTCCCGGTAATGGCCTTGTCATATATGCAGAGGGCTTCAGCCTTGGTCGGGGGTTTTCCATACACCGTGGCATGGAGTGCTGTTGTGGGCAGATGTGAGCAGACGTAGCAGTTTGTGGCATTGCCTTCTCCGTGCACTCTGTCATGGACATACCTGTACCATGCATTGTTCAGCCACGGGTGGTTGTGTTCTTTGTCTATCTCCTTCAGGTGTGAGTTGTCATACGACCATTTTTTCTGCAGGTGGTGCTGTGGGTCTTCGTCCTTCCAGGTGAACATCAGTAGGCTCACTAGGAGCGCTATGCCAGCTACTATGAGGACAAATTTCTTCATGGTGACCTAGTACACCTAAAACCTCTGGTGAGTGGACTACCAGCAAAGTGAAGAGGCGGGATATACCCAATCAGCCCTTCCTCCACCGGTAGATCACCTAGAGATCCAGGGGAACCGGCGTCTAAACGTCTGGATTGTCACTCACTTTTTTACAGTGACTTTTGGTGGATCCAGGACGGTCGTTCCGCAATTTTACAAGCTGTCGGTGTAGTAAGCAACACCTGGAAGGGCCCCTCCCACCTTGGAGCACTCCAGTTCTTTTGCTGGAGGACTTTAATCAGAATCCAATCACCGGGGTTCAACCTGCAAGAGACTGGAGATAGATTACTCGGCAGCTGATTATCCAATATCACCTCTTTATTCTCAAATAGTTTTTTTTTTTATCCATTCTGCCATCATTGTTTCTGTGATTGATTTATTAAGTATATGAATCATCCCACCTTATGACACGTGAGTTTACGAATGAGTCACTAAAACGGCGGTTTTATGCAAAGATTTTAGAAGCACTGGTTTGCCATTGCACATCATGAGATTATTTTTTAATTCTGCTCCATCTTTCAACCAAGATTTTTGTTCACCCAGTGATGCTGTCTTCTGTGCATCTGCTAGTATTTCTAGTGGTATTAAATCTATGGTTTTTGTTGTTAAGACATCAATGTGTTTTTCTGCAGCTGCTTTGGCTGCTTTGTCAGCAAAGTTATTTCCTTTAGTGATGTCTGTGTCATCCTTTTGATGAGCTGCACATTTGCATAGTGCTAGTTCCTTTGGCAACATTATCACTTCTAATAACTTTATTTTTTAGATTCAGAGCCATCTACAAAAACGCCTGTGAAGGTAGACTGTGGTATGCTGTATTTTTCATTATCAAAAGTAAATCCAAATAGATTCTGTGAATCTTGGTGTAGAGGAACAGAGAAAAATGCATTTGAGAGGTCAATCACCGAGAACCATTGTTCTTTTGGTGTTACTTGATTTAAAATGGTATGTGGGTTAGTAACCACTGGAGGTATTTGCTCTGTTACCTCATTTATTGCTCTTAGGTCATGAACTAGGCGATATTTTCCAGTATTGGCCTTTTTTACTGGAAAAATTGGTGTATTACACGTGGCTTTATTAGTTTTCACGAGAATACCTGCTTTCTGCATGTCTGCTATTACTGGCCTAATTCCTTCCTTTGCTTCTGCACTCAAAGGATATTGTGCTTTCACAGGCCTTCTGGCCCTGATGCTGACCTAACTATCAGAGTGTCATTAGAGAATCTCATTTTCACTTGAGGCATTTTTAGATACCTTCTAGTTTTTCAAAGAATTCACACATCTTACATATTTCAAACTTTGAAGTTTTTTTGTTTTGTGTATATATATTTTTTTTCCTAAACTTTGCATTGTTCATAGCTCACAGTTCTAAAACTGGGTATTTGTAAATCATATGCATTTGTAAATCATATGCCTAATCACTATGTGTCACCGTAATCCACAAGTATTGGCACAAATTTGTTTCCAAACCAACAAAATAATCAAAAAAACAAAAACATACATGAGTCAGGATACAAAAAGACAAAGAAAAATGCTGCCAGAAACAAAGCAGAAGTGTGAGGGGAAACTGAGCTCACAGACAGCTGCATGTGTTGGCTTTTAATAGCATGCAGCCTCTGCTCTAAAAAACCAATAAATAAAAAATAAAAGAAAATGTGTAACATGCTCATCAACTTAGCGGTATCCACACATTTAATTCAGCTTCATAATCCTGTAGGTTTAGTTATTATCTACAGGGTTTGGCTTATTAGTTGTTATTATAGATGTGCTCTGTATCTCAGTAATATTTATCTAGGATAAATGACAGGTTTTCAAGCAGGTTAAGTGCCTCTATGCACCTAATTGGTTTAGATATTGCCTTTATTTTCTTCATCTCATATGCCATTATACTGAGTTTGAGCAAACCTTAAGCTTGGTGCAGACTACTTCATAACAATTGTCCATCTCACATCATACTGACTAGGATACTTCTTGTCAATATTAATTTTATATCATTATTAATATCATCATCTTTTTCTCTCTATATAGTAACAATAGTATATTACAATATTTTACTAGTGTATATCACTATACTACTACTGAGACAATTTAATAGTTAGGATCATCTTACTCAGCAAACAGATAATTTATAGTTCATCCAATCTGTACAATTTGCTCTTTCTCTGAACAGGTTTGTGCCTACTTTTAGACTGGTCTTCTGTTTGCCTCATCTCAGATCCAACCTTCAGTCACATGCATTCTCTCTGTTGCATGTCGAACCAAGTAGTTTATTATTATATTTTATTTTGTATCCATCAAGGACGTGAATGAGCTGCAGTCTCACCCACCTCCAGGATGGAAACATTTATCTTTTCACACACTTTCCTTGGCTGAACAATGACACAGCCTTAATCTACCTTATGCATCTCTCTTTTTTTTTTATAGAAAAGGTCTTCATATGAATGATTTCCTTTTATTTATTTCATACAATCTGGGCATGATGGGTCATAAATGCACTGATTTTTGCAGCCACGGCCACTATCTCTATGTGACATAAAAAGGGGATCGGTTAGATGCTGTTTTGTCACATGACCTGAGGCTGATTTCACAATTATAGTGTTTTTTTGAGAATGTTACATTTGG
The DNA here is from genome assembly GCF_057382275.1 of Copadichromis virginalis. Classification (NCBI taxonomy): domain Eukaryota; kingdom Metazoa; phylum Chordata; class Actinopteri; order Cichliformes; family Cichlidae; genus Copadichromis; species Copadichromis virginalis. The sequence continues at coordinate 6,711,939 of NW_028188589.1, forward strand.
GATTTCTACAGTTAAAACAGTTTTACAAGCTCCTGTGTCTCAAAACATTTTTTTTAACGGCACACCTTTCACATATACTACAACTGCTGGTTTGGCTTCTGACTTTTTTCCACATATAGCTCTTTTTGCAAAGCGGTTTTTAAAGCATTTATTAAATCAGGGGTGCATTTGCCTTGCCAAGCTGGACAATATATTTTATTTTGTATTTCTCCACCTTTTTGCACTGACTATTCCTGCATTTGAATAGTTTTTTTTTCTAACCACTCTTCATCTGCTGTTAATTTTACTTTAGTTTTAGAGTTACCCATTTTGAACTCATTACGTCAGAACTGTGACACTTTCTCTGGTACGAAGGAGCGGGACGGTGATCAATAACAGCCTTCTACTTTCCCGCTATTCGAGAGAGCGGTTATTGATTTTACGTGATGACGCACAACCAAATTCCCAATCCAACCAGTTCGTGAGTGTACACAGGAAAACAGTTTGAGAAGCGGTTCGACCACGTATTGGGTCGTAAATGACAACTCACTCCTCTTAGTTAACACAATTAGAGTGCGCTTTTATAATTTTTATTGAGATTTTCCGTATTTTTATTGTGCAACCTTCTACCTGTTCCGTTGCAGCCACTCCCAGAGCGACCGGAACTTGTTCCGTTACAGCTGCTTTCCCAAAGCAACCGGAACTTTTAATAGCGATTTCTCCGAGTCCCCTTATGGACTGAGAATTTCGCTCTTGGACTGAGATCTGTCGGCGCTCCCAGGTTTACACACTATTTTGATGGAAAATCCCAATATCAACGTATTTTAGCGCTTGGTGGAATGCAGTGTTTCATATTCACCTTACTGTGGCGCTGCGTTTTGAATTCGGTTCATCTGGTCCTGGCGCCGTGGGGCCTGTATAAGACGCTGACCAGAGATCGAATGGTCCCGGTTTTTCTCCTTTACTGTGCACAGGTTTTTTCCAGCGCAGGCAACACGACGTCAGGATCGATGAAGACCGTCTGTGGAAAACTAGACGTTAAAAATAAGAGTTAGTTATCCGCGCTCGAAGGACCAATTAAAATGTCAGGGGTTTTGACATTTATTTTCACAAGTAAGAGAAAATAAGACACTTGCAGACCAAATCAGAGAGTTTTAAGACATGCGCATGGGTGTGTGCCTCTCAGCAAAATCACACACACAGAATGCATGTCTTGTTCCTTTATTTATAGGGTAAGAAACTGATTACATAGTACTTCCTCTTTTCAGTTACAGGAGGAGAGTTCAGGCATTATCTCAACCTGTCTGACCTTTCAGACTGGGGTAAAGAATACAGAAGTTTATCATGCTTATCTGACATCACAGATACTAAAAAAGAATACATTGCGTTTGTGTTAACAAATAGACTCAGTTACGTGAAAATATATGAACACTAGAAAATAAAACACACTTGATTATATTGTATTTGAATATAAAGCACATTTGATTATACTTGATCATATTGCATAATAAAAATCCTCTATCACCAACATTGGTCATTATTTACTGTATGTTGCAGACAGAGTTACAGACTCTCTCCCAGACCACAGACTCATAATACAAGTCAGAGCTTTATAAAAAAAAAAGAAAGTTGTGTTTTCAAAATTGGAGTTCAAGTTTTTTTTTTCCTTCCAATAGTGTTAACATACTACACACGTCATGAACAAGATTTTTTAAATTTTCATTGTAAGTGGGCTAAAGCAGTTAATTAAAAGTAGTCCATCAACTGAAAGGTTTAAAATGTTCACACGTGTTGGACTGACTGAAGCTTCCAGTCACAGTGACTCAGTGTGTGTCAGTGAATGCATCGTGTGTGCTTCAGGCTCCATCTAGTGGACTGATAGCAGAGCAGCTGATGGCAGCTTCCTCTGCCTCACACTGCTGTCTGACTGCATCCAGCTGACACTGAGATGAAGCAGGAAAGAAGCAGCTGATGTTTGGACAGCACACATGATGAAAGGAGGATTTCAGCTGATGCACATGAATGATTTGTGTTTCCTCTGCAGGTAGAAAGTGTGTGTGAGCTGATGTGAATCATGTGACCTGGTTTCGAGGTTACATGACAGGTCAGAGGTCAGCGACTGTAACTCAGTTCCTCCTGTTAATGTGAACTCACTGAGTGTTTGTGGTTTATCTCTCAGACTGACTGAAGATGATGATGGAGGAAGAGGAGGACAGAGCAGAGTCTGCAGGGTCCAGCTGTCCGTCTGTGAGGAGTGACCGGTCCAAAGGTCAACAGCCAGCCTTCAGTGGTGAACCTGGAGCAACGAGGTCAGAGAGCTGAACTCACTGAGTAACAGAAATAATTCTGCACTGACATTATAATCAGTGTTGACTCTGGTTGATTGTCTGACTGTGTTTGTGAGCTGAGAGGAAATGAAAATGAGTTTGTAACAAAAATCAGTTTTGTCCAGTTTTCCTGTAAAAAGCTGAACTCTAATCTAAGAGGATGTTACTGACAGGAAACAGCTGCATTATCTGCAGTCTGTGTGATCACAGCTGCTTCAATCATGTTTGTGTCTGCAGAGGTCAGAGGTCACAGTCTGCAGGGTCCAGCTGTCCGTCTGTGAGGAGTGACCGGTCCAAAGATCACCCTCCACTCTTCAGTGCTGAACCTGGACCAACAAGGTCAGAGAGCTGTGATGACTCCTTTACATGTTTGTGTTTCCTGGATAAATATGACCTGAAACATCCTCAGATTGTTACAAAGATTCATTAAAAAGAAAACAATGAAAGAGAAAAGATCCAAATGTTCGACTTGGTCATTTGCTGTTTGAGGACAGTGATGCTCATATCTGTGGGGAAAGTGTGACCTGAGTGGGTTCATGTTTGTCTTTAAAGAACAGAGCTGCTCTGATTCTCTTTGTGTCTGATCTGTTAAACAGTCTGAGAGGTCACACAGAGACCCAGCAGCTAAAGCCTGGATCATACTGGCTGCTGTTACTCCATCAGGACAACACTGAACCACAGTGGTGTGGATGTAGTGGATAAATCCCACCATACTGATGCTCAGAGTTAACCACAGGGAACAAAACCAGATGTTACCTTCAGATTGTGACCTTTGGAGTGGACGATGCAGATTTCAATAGAGAATAAATGTTGTTGTTTTTCAGCTGTGAAGAAAGAATCTAATTTTCTGAACTTAAGAATTTATGATGCTGGAAACAACATGGAGACTATAACACAACATTTCCACTGTGTTCATAGAATGAATGTAAAACTGTCAGACATTCATTAAATATGCAAAATGTCTACAGAAGCATCAGAGGGTCAGACGTGAAGCACTCAGTGATTTTGATCAAATGACTCATCAGTTATTGATCTGTACTACACTGATCTACCACGTTAGTAAAGCTGGTGTTCTGGTGGTGGAGGGAGACTCGGATCATGTTCTGGTTTTGGAGCAGTGATCTGCTGATGGTTCAGTTTGATGAGCTTCTTCAAAATCATCCCTGACATCACCACTGAAAGGACGTCCATGAAAACAGACTGAAAATTACTGATATGTTCACAATCTGAGAGTTTAAAACTTGACAGACTTGATTCAGATGAAGTTATTTGAGCAGAAACTCCTGGATCTTTATCCTGTGTTGATCTAATCCTTCATGGTTCCTCCACAGAGTGGATCAGCAGAGCTCAGAGGTTCCCAGTGGTCAGTCTGCCCAGCAGCATCAAACACAGCTGGACTCCATATTTATGGTCTGTACATGTACAACAACTACTGTTACATCTGTTCTGTTCACAGTCATCTCCATGCTGCTCTTTGTAGACCAGTGGATCGTCAGTGTGTCCAACATGGATCTGATGTTTGGCTCCATGATTTCAGTCTGATTGGCTCATTCATAAATATTCTGTTCCAGCTGCTGGAGGACAACATCATCACTTTTGTGAAGAACGAGCTGAAGAAGATCCAGAAGGTTCTGAGTCCAGATTACCCAGAATGCTTAGAGAGTCAGAGGAGCAGCAGCAGAGAGGCGTTTGTGAAGATCACAGTGGACTTCCTGAGGAGAATGAAGCAGGAGGAGCTGGCTGACCGTCTGCAGAGACGTAAGAGGATTTATCTAAAGATTTAAGCTGCTGGATAAATGAACATTTTCCAGAGAAGGAAGATGGAGCAACGTGTTTTAAAGATTAGTTCTTTTTGGAATTGAATGTTTATTTTTCTTCTCATTCAGAACTTCAAGCTGCAGTTTGTCATCGTAACCTTAAATCCACCCTGAAGAAGAAGTTCCAGTGTGTGTTTGAGGGCATCGCTAAAGCAGGAAACCCAACCCTCCTGAATCAGATCTACACAGAGCTCTACATCACAGAGGGAGGGACTGCAGAGGTCAATGATGAACATGAGGTCAGACAGATTGAAACAGCATCCAGGAAACCAGACAGACCAGAAACAACCATCAGACAAGAAGACATCTTTAAAGCCTCACCTGGAAGAGACGAACCAATCAGAACAGTGCTGACAAAGGGAGTGGCTGGCATTGGGAAAACAGTCTTAACACAGAAATACAGCCTGGACTGGGCTGAAGACAAAGCCAACCAGGACATCCAGTTCATATTTCCATTCACTTTCAGAGAGCTGAATGTGCTGAAAGAGGAAAAGTTCAGCTTGGTGGGACTTGTTCATCACTTCTTTACTGAAACCAAAGAAGCAGGAATCTGCAGCTTTGAAGACTTCCAGGTTGTGTTCATCTTTGATGGTCTGGATGAGTGTCGACTTCCTCTGGACTTCCACAAAACTACAATCCTAACTGACCCTAGAAAGTCCACCTCAGTGGATGTGCTGCTGATAAACCTCATCAGGGGGAAACTGCTTCCCTCTGCTCGCCTCTGGATAACCACACGACCTGCAGCAGCCAATCAGATCCCTCCTGACTGTGTTGGCATGGTGACAGAGGTCAGAGGGTTCACTGACCCACAGAAGGAGGAGTACTTCAGGAAGAGATTCAGAGATGAGGAGCAGGCCAGCAGCATCATCTCCCACATCAAGAAAGCCCGAAGCCTCCACATCATGTGTCACATCCCAGTCTTCTGCTGGATCACTGCTACAGTTCTGGAGGATGTGCTGGAAACCAGAGAGGGAGGACAGCTGCCCAAGACCCTGACTGAGATGTACATCCACTTCCTGGTGGTTCAGGCCAAAGTGAAGAAGGTCAAGTATGATGGAGGAGCTGAGACAGATCCACACTGGAGTCCAGAGAGCAGGACGATGATGGAGTCTCTGGGGAAACTGGCTTTTGATCAGCTGCAGAAAGGAAACCTGATCTTCTATGAATCAGACCTGACAGAGTGTGGCATCGATATCAGAGCAGCCGCAGTGTACTCAGGAGTGTTCACACAGATCTTTAAAGAGGAGAGCGGACTGTACCAGGACAAGGTGTTCTGCTTCATCCATCTGAGTGTTCAGGAGTTTCTGGCTGCTCTTCATGTCCATCTGACCTTCATCAACTCTGGACTCAATCTGCTGGAACAACAACAAACAACCTCTACATGGTCTAAACTATTTAACAAACTAAAACTTCAATCTCTCCACCAGAGTGCTGTGAACAAGGCCTTACAGAGTCCAAATGGACACCTGGACTTGTTCCTCCGCTTCCTCCTGGGTCTTTCACTGCAGACCAATCAGACTCTCCTACGAGGTCTGCTGACACAGACAGGAAGTAGCTCACAGACCAATAAGAAAACAGTCCAGTACATCAAGAAGAAGCTCAGTGAGAATCTGTCTGCAGAGAAAAGCATCAATCTGATCCACTGTCTGAATGAACTGAATGATCGTTCTCTAGTGGAGGAGATCCAACAGTCCCTGAGATCAGGAAGTCTCTCCACAGATAAACTGTCTCCTGCTCAGTGGTCAGCTCTGGTCTTCATCTTACTGTCATCAGAAGAAGATCTGGATGTGTTTGACCTGAAGAAATACTCTGCTTCAGAGGAGGCTCTTCTGAGGCTGCTGCCAGTGGTCAAAGCCTCCAACAAGGCTCTGTGAGTAAATCTGTGATCATGTTTATTTTTAAAATGTTGATTAAAAGTGGTCATAGATTTCTTCCATGACAGATCCATGTCCTAAAACCATGAGACAGCGTAGTTGTATAGTATAAAAGAAAAAAGGAGAACTTTTGACCACAATATTGTAACTTGAATGAACTTTTGATACAGCCTTTAAACATAAAATTTATGAACAGAATCGGTGACAAAGGGCAGCCCTGGTGGAGCCCATCACCCACCGGACTTATTACTATCCAACGTATTGCCGTCTATGCCAACCAAGCTCTTGCAATGGTTGTAAAAGGATCGAATGGCCATAAAATGTTTCTCAGTTTTATTATTTTCAGTCACATCTGTTTTTGATTATTAACTGAATATTTTAAAATTCAAGCTTTTTATGTTATACAAAACATCATATTTTCTTATGATGTCTTGTATTGATTCTGAAGGAATAGTTTTCATCAGTATCGCAGATACCAGCCTGAATTTTACTTTGTATTGGATCAGGAAGGAAATCAGTGGCATCACACATCACTTACAGCAACTTCAGTACCTCTTCATTTTAATAAACTGGGGGGAGTTGCACCAAGATTCAGTATGAGATAAAGAATTATTTTTAACTGTAAGGTTGGAGAAATCTGTTGTTGGAAATTGGAAGAACAGGTCATCTTAAAAATCACTGCATTGTAGTTTTATTCAGGCCCCTTCAATCTGTGATCGCTGTTGCTTTGCATTGTAAATGCTACTATTACAAAAGTCACAAATATTAGTGTATGTGTGTGTTGTTGGGTAATAAACCAAAAGAACAGAATCTACCAGCACCTCACTGATTTCTGCTTAAAAACAATAAAAAAGCAATAAAGCTCTGATTTGTTTGGTTGATCTTGTCTCCCTTCCACCTTGATTTCAGACTGAGTGGCTGTAACCTGTCAGACAGAAGCTGTGAAGCTCTGTCCTCAGTCCTGAGCTCCCAGTCCTCCCGTCTGACAGAGCTGGACCTGGGTAACAACAACCTGCAGGATTCAGGAGTGAAGCTTCTGTCTGCTGGGATGAAGAGTCAATACTGCAAACTGGAAACGCTGAGGTCAGATCAAGCAATATCGATTTTTTTTTCATCAATTAACATCATTTAATCAATTTCATTTGGAAAAAATTAACAGTGTTTATGTTTTGTTTTTTTAATGAATCCATCCAAATCACACTAAACTGCCACATTTGTCTTTTGTAACATGAGGCAATAAGGATTCCAGCATGTCCTGAAACAGTGTTGAAATATTGTAAATGTAGTAGCTCCTCATGGCACCATGAATATACTTTAACACAAGTGTTTCATGTCTTCTTGTCATCCTTTCTTCAGACTGAGTGGCTGTAACCTGTCAGACAGAAGCTGTGAAGCTCTGTCCTCAGTCCTGAGCTCCCAGTCCTCCCGTCTGACAGAGCTGGATCTGGGTAACAACAACCTGCAGGATTCAGGACTGAAGCTTCTATTTTCTGCAGTGGAGAGTCCAAAGTGTACAATTCTCAGGTCAGGATTCAGTCTTTTCTGATGATGATTTAAAACCTGAGTCAGGTCGATAAATGGCTTACTCATTTACAACAGACATGATTTGTCAAATCACCTTATATCTAACCCAAAGGTCCTGTGTTTTACTACTTTGATTTTTTAGTAAAACACAGGACCTCTTAATATTTATCTAAGAGACCATATATAATTTTTTTCCCTGGATCATGTGTGTACCCTCCTGGTTGGAGCTCCAGCAGCCTGTATCAGTGAATGGGACTTTAAATGAAATTGCTGCCCCTGTCAGGAAGAGGTCTGAGTGACACACAAAACAGAAAATATGAGCACTGCATGTGTCTGAGGCTACTCAGATACAGACCTGAATGAGACACTAACTTTGTCTCTGAGAGATAACTTTTATTATTAAATACACTTCATTTCTCATCTGTGTAGAGAATGTAGAGTTTGACATGCTAATATTACAAAATGAAAAATCACACTGAGTCACAAAGAAATTGTTTTGGAGTATTTATGGTTCAGCTGATGAAATTGTTCAAACAAACCAGTAATTTACACCGAAACAGCACAAGTGAAACTTTTTCGAGGGACTTACACTAAGCTTGTCCTGGTACACCTGTAGAGCCCAGCTTCTATGGACCATGAGCTTAAGTTCTGTGCTGCTCTGATTTATTGCCTGTGCTGTCTTTCAGTTCAGCTTTGTCGAGTCTCTGGTAGGATTTCTTTTACATGACCTGTGTAAAAACAAAACAGGAAACACATTAAGCTGAAGTAAGATGCACAATTTGAAAAATGGGGCACAAAAAATGTTGCTGCTTTCTGGAAAGTGCGTCTAAGAAGACCCAATGGAGAAAGTGAAGAGAAAAATCAAAGATTAAGAAGAAGAAAATGGCAGAGGCAGTTTCTCTTGGACTGCCTGCAGATGGGGTGAGACTCTAGAAACAGGGATGATTGGAGAAAATGCAAAGAGGCCATAGGATAAACCAGGAGATGAATACTCTGGTGTTCTGGGGATAGTGGGAGTGAGAGGGAGAGATGCCAGTAAATGATTTCAAGGATAAATTTGAGAGAATCAGAGCTAAGAAACCAAAGCAAGTGGGGAACTACAAACATATGGACAGACTCATAATTAGGCCAAAGACACATTAAAGCAATTATTACAGGTTTAGAAACAGGGATGGATATGAAGGAGCTTAGCATGAATTTGCATTGAGGAAAGAATAGCAACGAGCATCAGAGGAAACAGTTAGGAAAACTAAAAGGATGTACTGGCAGGAATACTGCAGTACTTTAGGAAGAACTACCGTATTTCCCAGACTACAGAGCGCACCTGAATATTAGCCGCACAAGCTAAAATCAGGGGAAAATCCTGTTTTGTACATACATTAGCCGCACCTGACTAAAAGCCGCAGGTGTTTCAATGTTGACTTATCATATGTAAGAGAATATGCACAAAGGGAATTGTCAGGAAAGAGATGGCTGTTTGGAGACACACCCCTTTTATTAATATTTTGAAAAACAAGTTATGGGTACATATTTGCATAACTTTTTAGGTATATGTACAAGTAGCGGTAATTACAAGTACAAAACATGTACTGTGCTTCATAAATGAGTAACAAATGTAGTACATAACAATAACCTACAGCACACCAGAACAATTGATTCGGACTACCTTTTAGGCTCAGGTGCAGTGACACGGCTTTAACAAGAAGAAAAGTCAGTCATTCACCACCATCTTCCTGCGCACTAAAACCACCAAAGTCCTCTTCTCCAGTGTCGGAAACAAACAGGCTCAGGGTGGCTTCGTCATCCACTCTCAGCTTCTTTCTTTCGTTGTCACTTTCAAAACCAAAGAAATCCTCGTTGTCAGTGTCAGAGTCGAACACCCTCAGAAGGGCCGTGGCGGTGTCCTCCTCTCCATCATGCAGCATTCAGCCCTTCGAAATCTGTTGGTGATCGTGGATGTTTTCACACTTTTCCACGCTGTCAGAATCCAATGGTGGAGTTGGGCATAACTTGCTTTTTGCAAGTTTATCGCCGCTCATCATCCAGGCCTCCAGCTGAACGGGTAGCGCTACTTTGAAGTTTGTTTTTCGCGCTACCTCGTACTGCACTACGTTGCCTGACGGATGGACATGTGACCAACATACCACTCTTGAACCCCGATCCTTCCGCCAGGCAACGTAGTGCCGTACAACAGCGGAACAAACAAAACAAATCCGCTCATGGACAATCCATAGAAAAGCCGCACCTGACTAAAAGCCGCAGGGCTCAAAGCTTGTGCAAAAAGTAGCGGCTTATAGCCTGACAATTACGGTACACCAGTTCAGAATGTGTGGAGTACAGTTAAGAACATGAATGCAGACAGGAAACAACAGCAGCTGTTGTAAAGTAAATTCAAACTCCTTCATTAAATGCAGCTGGTTGAGTTGAAAACAATGGAGAATGATTGTGTTACGTTGTTTATTCTCTATAGAAATGGAGCAGGAGTGCATGCAGAGCTGGACGTGGGCTGTATATACATGCGTGTATCTGTTTTGTCTGTGAGCAGAGAAAACAAAGCGCTGGAAATGTCATATTGAAATGTTAAATCAGGAAAATCCTGGAGAAGAGGATAGTTCTAATGTTCAGTTTGTAATGTTGAATTCAACACAGCTCTTAAATGCATAAAAATGACTTCACCTGACGTCAGACTGAGCAATCGGATTAGCTACTGATATTGATTTAACCCTTTAAGACCTACCATAGAACCAAGTCCGCCAGAGCTTATATTATATTTTTACATGCTGTAGAGCCATTTTTGGGAGCATTTCAAGTTGCTATACATCAATACAACCATTACAGCCTAAATTTTAATAATATGTATGTATTAAGTGCATAGTAATTACATAAATTGCAAAAAAGTGCAATAAACTACAAAAAAATTGAAAATCGTTTTTGTTTTTTTAACATATATTTCTAGTTAGAGAAATTTAAGAGGCTTATCCCTCAAAACTGTAAATACAAAAAAGTTGCACAAAATAGTTTCCCACCTCAGGAAATTTATTTTGAGTGCCTTCATAGTTTTATTTTTGAAATACACCAATTTTTATATACTGCAGGAAAAACGAAAATAAATATTATACTGCAAATTTGCAAAATAACAGCATATGCATCAAAATAAACTATTTCCAGCAGAGCAATATGAGTCCTAAGCATATGTGGAAGGAAACTGTAACCTAGGACAAGCTGATGGCATAAGATGTAAATACAACTCCTCAGGTTTCATATGCAAAAAAAAATTATTGCGCTAGCTCACGTGATTACAGTGCTACCGGGATTTAAAAATAGTTGCGCAAAACGGAGTGTGCCCACTCTGACCAGTTTTAAAGGGTTAAAGCAAGGAAATATGGTATTGGCATTAGATGCCAATTCCTATTGTTAAGGTTCAAAATATTGGGGATGGAGACAAGAGAAAAAACCACAATAACAACACTGGTCCGGCCGGGTTGAGTCAAACGATGATTTAATGATCACACACGTGGGAGATGGACACTGATGCAGACAGCCTCAAAATCTCAAAATGGTGGAGCATTGCTCAAACTTTTATAACCTCTGGTGCCTCCACCTTATCATAAAAAGCCTAAACATTCACATGCTCTCTCTCACACAGCGCCTAAGCTACGACCTTGGCTCCCTGTTTATCTGCTCCTGCTGAAATGGGGCAGAAAACTCCAGCACACTCTGTTCTCTTCTACTCAGACAAATTAGACAATAACCTTCTGCGAACAGTATTTCTTATAACTCAGCAATATAATGCATCATAAAACAATATCATTCATTCACAACAAGTCAGCAATTTAATGTAATGCAAATCAGTTTAACTAATGCAATAGTTATCAGCTTCTTCTAATTCAGGAGAATAATGCAAACTAAAACTACATAATAATTCACAATCTTTAATTAGGGGTATAACATGGCATAAAATAATATCATAATTTTACAATTCCCCCTGATGAGGTCATTAGAATAATGACCTCACAAACACCCTGTAGCCCAGTGTGGCCGGGTTCATCTCTTCTCACTCCTGAGGTCCTTTGTCCCCCTGAGGGGCAAACCATATGTAAGATGACCTCTGTGTTTGCGCAAGTCAGGTGCAAGACAAACTATTACTACAAGGATAGCAGGTCCAGATGACACTCCCCTGTTCTCCCACAGCTTTATTTGGTGTTCCCTGATACCATTCAGACGTAGACTAGAACCTCTGTCCGAAGAGCTCTTAACCTTTATTTTATTGCTGCAGCTACCAGTGTCGTCCAGTTGGGTGATCCTCTGCTCTTAATTCTCCAACCTTAGGGGTTAGACAACCCTTCTGTCGTAACACAGATCAGGGGATTATTCTGCTCCGATTTCAAACAACGATCTGTGTATTCTCCAGAAAAAGGAACAGGAAGGTGTCCCCTTTTTGCCCAAAAGCCTCTCGAACTTCGTTGGTCTGGTGTTCCCGGATTTCCGCCAACCCCTTCATGGTTATTGCTGTGTTTATGGGATCCATCCTTTTGTGGTGACTAGCTGGAGCCCAAACGCCATGACCCTTGGACCCAGTTGATGTCTCGGCAGTCACTGTGTCTGACTCTGCTACGGAGGGTCCTCGCATCTCTGTGACCTCGTCTGGTGTCTGTTCCTTTCTCTGTAAGAGACAGAAAACCAAAACACCTCTCTTCCTAACCCTAATAATCTAATGTTCTTATCTACTGACCTTCTAGTGATTCAGAATTGGTCTAAAACATTCAGAATGTCCCAGGGACTTATTCTAATCATATCTTATGTGTGTGTAAGCAGTGTTTGCATTTAGCCCTCCGCACTCAAGGCATTTCTTACACTTTATCAGTCCGGACAGTCACGCCGAACGAAGCTTCTGACCTTCAAAAGGCCGAGTGCCAACTCGTTATAAGCACATTTGCAAGGTGTGTCTGAAAATTATTGAAACCCCTCTTTTTAACAAAAGACAAAAAATTAACAAATCTTCTAAACGCTATTCAGTTCATTTCAATGAGTAATGATTAAACATGAAAGTGATAGTTTATGCTTTTTCACTGATTCTCTAAAAGGTCCGTCTTCTCGGACCGCTATTAGCTTAAGCTTTACCATTCCTAAATTATTAAAGACACAAATGAAGTTATAAAATGTTCAAATAATCCTTGTTTGATGTTAAAGCTCAACCTTCCCCCCCTTTTTTGACACATTCCAATGTGTCAAATCAACGGAGCTAGAACATTCAAAAAAAAAGTTAGGCAGCTACAAAGTTTCCCAGACTCTTAAGGTGATCCGCGTGTAATGTTCTGACTCAGGTATTTAATATTTTAATGAATCTCGTTTAATTAACTGCCACTATTTAAACTAACCTTAAAGACATAATTTAAGAAAAGATCACAAAAAATAACATGATATCAGTGTTTTGTAAGCGCGTGCGGCCTTCTATGCTCGAAGCCTTTCCCCTCAATAGATCAGTCAGACATTCGCGCTGACTGTAGCTTTTAACCCTTATTAACTTGAGCACAACTCTACAATGAGCAACAAGTTGCAATATGTATAAAAATGATCATGGTTACACCTGCAATGAAAAATTATATCATTATCCTAACACCTGTAAATAGAAGATTCATCAGAGGTTATAACAATCACAGGAACACAGATGTTAGTATAAGGTCAAAAGCTTCAATAAATGATCATCGATGCAATGCTTGTTGCATGATTCTCATACAATAATAATGCTGACATTGAAAATAACAGTATAACACCCCCTTTTGTCCCGTTTCACTTGACACCTAAACGTTTATAAATGCCTCTTTAATTCTTGATTTTATTTCCCCCTTTTCTCCCCTTACTGACCACAGCAGGGGGATCTTAGTTTTGAATCAGCCATGAATCCAGCTCACCTGATTCATCAGTGAGCTCCACCATCACTGGCGTCTGACAGGGTGGTGCTGCATACTCTTCCTTTAATGTCACTATTTTCAACCTGTTAATTAAAGTGTTTAAACCTGAAGTCGACTACGTCCACAACAAGTCAATACAGCTGTAAATGAGGCCAATTATCAATCTATTACCAATCAATAACAACAGATAACTTCTATTTTATGCATGCTTTTAATCAACCACTCACCCAGAGGATCTCCAATCCCAGGAAATGCCTTCTCCTCCTTTAATGAGTCTGTCCTCCTTCCATGCCCTGGTAACTGGTCCATCCAGAGCCATATGATCTCAAATATACATACAACAAGCCAAACCACACCTTGGTCACACCAACCCCTTTCCACCCCCAAGATGTCCAATGCCATCCTAGTATGGATTGTCAAAAGTGGCTTTAACGCTGACTGTTCTGACAATCCATTTTATAACGTTCCTGGTCAGATTTGCCAATCTCTGCACCAGAGTTTTAAACGTTTCGCCATTTTCATTAGGTTTTATCTTTTATTTAGTTTCGACTCCAGATTTTCAATTTTTTGCCAGTTGTAATTAGTTTTTACCAATTCTTTGCTAGTTTAGTCTAGTTTATATTTTCTGAAAATCCTTAGTTTCAATTTAGTTTTATTTGTGTTTTGCAAAAGTTAAGTGTAACAAACTCTCAGTTCCATCATATCAATCATGCTCTTCTGCTTATCCTTGGGTGTTGAGACTAATAACTATTAACTCTTGCCGCACCGAGTGGTCCTAATTTTGGTTGAAGTGAATTGATAACCTTTTGAAGGCGATTGTTTCACACCTTTAGATGTCCCAGTCCTGTTATCTCGGGATACATCACGCTGCCTTATCTGGGGTTAGCTATTTTCTTGGGATGCGAGTTAAGTGGGTGAGCTCTTCAACGAGGGGGAGCGTGCTCCCCCTGATGAGGTCTTCTAGGTAAGCTAGGTTAACCTTCTTGTGTGAGCTTTTCAAGTGCACTTTTAAAGTTTGTGGGATTTTTTGTTTTATAAATGTCCCTCAAGACCCCCTGATGACCCAGTAATTCATTTTTGCGCACTGTAGTACACATTTAGTTTTTTGCTTGTAGCTCTCATACTCTACTTGCCACTCCTCTAAGTCCTGATGTTTCTTAGAGAGGACAACAGAACCTTTAAAATTATATCCCATGTGTGGGGGTGTGGCCTTGCCAATTGTTTTTCCCACCTTTTCAAAATGGCTGGCGTGCCCACAAGCACATTTTATGGAAGAGAGAAAGGTAAGCTTGATATTTACAATTAAAATGTTTTGTTAAACTCAGATTTTTATTTTATTCAAAAAATAAACATCTGGTAAATAATTTCAGGGGTCTTTAAGAATTAGGCTCATTTACTTTCACAGGGAACATGACTAATTTATTAATGTGTGCTCCACACATTGGGACTTTATATTTATATTTATTTCACTTTTTCCTAATACCCAACTTTTGACAAAGGCGGAGAGAATTCTTAACACAATTATTAAGGGAGATTCAAACATAGATTTTTCAAAATATGAGAGGGTCAGGACCCACTAAAAGCCACACAAAGATTATCGAGATGCAGTGGCAGATGTAATAGAGAAAGACACAGGGCCACCTGAAATCTGTCGTCCTATCTGGTGCAAAACCAACATGTAGTAGAATCTGGAATTTTGATTTTGAGTTAAAAATAAAATATGGGTAAAATGCAGAAATGTTTTCCAGTAAAGTAAAAAATAAGAGTCGCAATTATAGTTGAATCCATAACACCTAATTGTTCCTACGAGATCACGTCGTTGCTGAGAGTTATCAGTGATCTCAACGTGTGAAAAGAACTCACAGTATCTGGGGTTTAAGCTCCTCTTGGCTGAGAAACCTGGGACAAACATGTGAACAAGACCTGAATAATATCAGTAATGAAGACTTCTCTCCAAAGATCAATAAAAGGAAGCCCCCATCCGATGAGAGTCTAGCAAAATATGGTTCACTCCACTTGCCTGAAATGGTTAGCAGTCCAAGGCATTTCAGTTGTAGAATGATTGGGTGCAACAATGAAACAGATGTGAGATGAGGGAAGTGCCAAATGTTCCTTTGTGTCTCCAAATAAATCAGTACTTACTCAGATATCCTAAATAAATTGACTTTTGTGAAATAGAAAGGTCAGTGCCATCACTTATTCCTAAACCAATAGTTTACAGTTAGTGAAGTGTCAGTGACTTCTGGGTTGGTCCCTGATCTTCATCTTATGAGATTGTTATTTTAATAACACTTGATTCATTTAAAAGAAAAAAGAAAAAAAAGAAAAAAGAAAAAACGAAAATATTTTCTCCCTGTTTTTTCTTATTCTCTGGGTCTCAGGAGGACATTACGTCCCTCTCCACTACAAGACTCTTGTTATGTCTACAAAACAGTCATATTAAAATCATCCTCAATTCTATTCTGGCGCTGTCTCCCGACTTTTCCTGACCTGATTCTGCGCGTGAACGGAGCAGCAACACAGACGACTCGACTAACGTACTCCCTTAATTTCACTATAGCAGGGCACGCACACATCAATGCAACTAAACACATTTTGCTATAAATCTAGTTAATTTTAGTTAGTTTTGTGAACATTCAGTACAGTTTTAGTTAGTATTTCTTTTTTTTTGATTTTATTACCGTTAACGCAAATTTTTTCCACTTCTAGTTTTCGTTATTTCATTTGTTGTCTTTAATAATAATAATCTCCTCTGCACCCTTGAATAAACACCATTAACATGATCAACCTTTTGCTGCTTGTTACTTCACCATCTTATTGAATCAAATACTTCATGCTTATGTGGTTTACGACATTATATTTATCTAAATCTCCACTTTGTGTCTAAATGTTTGAAGAATTTTTGAGGGTCAAATTTTGAGAATTTGACCATAGTGAAAGTTATGGCATTATCACCCCCTTTGGGGATTACCTGTTTCCAGTTTTGATGATATTCCTCCCCGTTCTTTATTTTTTTTCAAGTACCCCTCTTCGGTGGCGAGAAACTGTTGGTGTGATCAAGCGGGTGCTGTAAAAACAAAAGCTCAGGACAGAACAGTCACCAGTCATGTACTTCATTCAAAATTAACAAATATTAAGCTTCATATTGATCCTCTGAGTGTAATGGTACATTTTAATTTGCACTTCTAAAAACAATATTTTCTTTATTTTACTCTTGTTCTTGTGCAGCACCACCCCTCAGCACATGCCCCTGTTATTTTATCTTACTTTTAAATTGTTGACTAATTCAAGAGAGCGCCCAAAAGACGGGGACCAGTGTTTATCATTACATATCTCCATTTTGAGTGTGGCTGTCTATCATTCCCCTCTTATTCATAGACCTCGGTGGAGGGTTTTTTGTTTGTTTGTTTTTTTTTTTCTAAAATTAATTGACTCTCTATAGTGACCCACTATGGTTAATAATAACATGCTCAGTCATGAGTGGGATCAAACCTTTTCTTCACTTTAGCATTTAATATTCCCAACAATATAATGTAATACCTTAATTAAAACACAGCTACTAAAACACAATTTCCTTAATGCAAACATCAGTAGCTCAAAATTAGCAACCAAAGGGTTCAGTCTGCAGTTCACACTGCTGTGAAGCTACAGCTCTTTAGTCTCTGTCATTCTTCTGTTCTTGCAGACAAAACAAAGCAAAACAAAACATCCACCCTTCTTTTACAGGCTGGGTGAATTGTCTGTGGACATTCAATAATCCTAAAGTCAGCACCGTTTTTGTCTCAGTATCAAGTCAGTTAAACTTTTAGTCGTCAGTCCATGACTTTTAGTCGTCAGTCATATGCATACATCCACACACATTCATACCAAAAGTTGCTGATAATGGAGTCTCACGCGCAGCCTATTCGAGGCTCCATCACCAGCAAGATGACGTCATCATTTTAAAGGAAACAGCTCCTTGTTTGTTTTTCCTTCTTTGGACTGGATTGACTCGCTGCAATCCTTTTAGGCTTCAGGATCAGTGTCCCATATAAGTCAATTTTCTCCCAAGCTCATTATAATCATGGAGAAAAAATACTTTGCGACTGTTTTCAATAAGAATATTTTATAGCGCTTTAAAGTTCAATCTCTCAGGCCTGGATTAAAGAGCTGATTTGTTAAATCAGGAACTCACAAAATACCAAAATATCACCACCGGTGGATCACACCTCTCAGATGTTCTTATCTCAGTGCACTGTAACAAAAGCAAAAACAAACGTAAACAATAAAACACTCATATAATAACAGATACTGGGGCCCATTGAAAACATGTCCAAAGTTCAAACCATCTTTCTCTCTCTTAGAGAAAGAGAACAATCCAAACCTCACTGATAGAATCAACCTAGTGTCAAACAAAACCCAAAGATCAACCAAAACTCCTTTTTGCACCAACAAAACATGTTGGATTTACTTGACTCAATAGTGGACACTAGTTACACACCAACTCTTTACCTTGGCAAAAACGTAAACAACTAAGTTGAATAAACACAACCTTTTCATAATCTCTTCGAAATAAAACTCACACCATTCATTCATCATTTTCGCTCTGTACCACTGCTCCTTGTTAGACTGTGTGAAGCACAGTAAACAATTCAGTGGAGGCTTTGAGCCATAAACAGACATCACGCACAGACATTGTTTTCATTATCAAAGTGCTTCAGACCATGTCCTCTAAATCTACACAAATGCCCTCTGCGTGGCATGAAATACATTTAAGCAGTAAATAATCAATCAGTTCTTGCTGTTGTAACCAACTCCGTATTTGGATGTTTGTGTGCAGCATTTGTTAGTAAAGCATTCTTCATTGCATCAGCGTGTGTGTGTGTGTGGATCACTTCTCAGTTCATTGAATCAACATTTTAATTTGTGTGTGTGTGTGTGTGTCATTTCTCCCTCAATCAACGAGTGCATATGTTCATATGTATGTTTCTTTTCACTCTGAGTCGGTGCATGTAGATGTGTGTGTTTGTGTGGGTGTTTGTGTTCATCACTTTCCTGTTGTAGTGTTCTGGGTAAACCACGGCCTGAAGCGTGCCCTGGGTCCTGCCCTCCTCCTTTTCAGTCTGTTTGCATCCATTGGTGCTGCTGCTCAGAGTTCTGTCCATACTGGTTCTGGCCCCAATTGAGGCAGTCCTTTTCTCCAGTGTCCAGCATCTTCTCCTTATTTCGCTCCTCCTTAACTTGACCCTTTTGCTTCGGTCTTCCTTCAGGGTTTTGATACGCAGCTCAATTGTCTGGATGTCCGTTTGTTGCTTGCAGAAGTACGACTGCTGTCCGTTTGTTTGCAGGTGGAACGGCTGACATCCAGAAGGTGTATAGGAGAGTCTGCAGCTTCCACCTCCCCAGTGGAAGACCTCAATCTTTGTTCTGTTAGTTTTACACAGGCCTCAAGGCTCTCTGGGATCCCTTCTTGCACTCTCAAGCCCACGGCTGAGGTCGTAGTCGTGGTCCCATTCCACGGGAATGGAGTCCATGGTTGTTTGGGTGTCTCGGCCCGAGCGTTCAGTCCAGAGCTGGGCAGCCCAGGACGCTGAGCGATCGGAGGACGGCAGAGGCGACAGGAAGCCATCCCCCTAACGTTCGCTCCATAGCAGACCGGACAAATCACACTGCTCATCTAGCTCCAGGATGCTCCGGCCTGATTTCAAGTCCGGTGTCTAGGACTCCAAGCCTGATGGGTTCGATTTTCAGCTAGCTCCTCCTGGGCCATGCTCAGTTTCTGCTCTGATGCCTCGAGGTCTTATTGAGGGCAGAAACCTCAGAGTCTTTTCCGTAGAAATCAGATTTAAGTCCATTGATGTTTTCCTTGCTTTGCTCCACGGCCTTTTGCGGCTCTGCTGTTCGGCTCTTCTCAGAGGTCAGCTCCTGGCCGAGCCCCGACACCTGTGCCTTCAGCTTATTTTCTCCTGGTGTTTTGTCCATTCTGAGGTGACCTCAGTTACTCCTCCTGTCCCTGGCACGCCCTTTTTGCTGCCCGATGGTCATTGTTGGTCCGTCACTGTCCTGCACAGTTTTAATGCAGAGTGGTTAAGGTCAGCATGGTTTTGCTCGGCCTCACTTTTCATCTGGGCTTGATGGGCGTCTCGTCACAGCTCTGTCAGCTGAAGCTGTCTTTTTCCATATGGCAAGAATGTAAAGAGTGTGTGAGAGGGGTGTGTCCAATCAGGCACAATGCTGGTGGCTTTGCGAGTGCCTCGTTTTCCAAATCCAGATGTTTATTTGTCACGTACACAGCAACAGAGAGAACAGTCTGTTGTTGGGATGGCTGAGGTCCTTCACCATCTTCCTGGTCTTGGTCCAGCACCGCCTGCTGTAGATTGAGTGCAGGTCAGGGTGCACCGAGCGGATGGTGCGCTCAGCTGATTGCACAACCCTCTGTAGTGCTTGTCTGTCCGGCATGGTGCTGTTCCCGAACCAGACAGTGATATAGCTGCTCAGGATGCTCTCAATAGTTCCTTTATATAAGGTGGTCAGAATCGGTGGTGGGAGCCGGGCCTTTCTCAATCTTCTCATAAAGAAAACACGCTGACAGAAATCTCCCCGTGTAGTGAAACGGGCCTTGGATTACCGCTCTCCGTCTCTGCTGCATGAGATCATTTTCCTGCAGCACTGTTGACATTTTCAAGTTGTTGTTGCGGGTTCAGCTGCTTTAGCATTTAGTCAGGGTCACATCAAAGATGGTAGAGGAGAGAGCAAAGATGGTAGAGGGGAGAGCAGGAGTCCAGGGTCAGCCTCGGCTTTTCCGGGCCGACAAAGCAGCCTGTAATCAAGCATAAAGAGAAAAAACAAAACAAAACAAAAACAAACGAACAGGAAAATCATGTTGTATTGGCTGTGTTACTCAGAGAGGGGAAAAACAACGGGACCAGGCCCTGTGTCAGCCTTCTCTCCCCCTTTTTTTTTTTTTTTTTTTTTCACCATATAATCCTCTCATAACCCACCAAGCTGACAGGACAACACAGGTACATGTTAAAATTCTTAAGATCATGTTTAAAGCACAAAAATGGAATTTTCTTTCATTCAGTAATCACTTGTATTAATCAATCAGAAGAAAACATGTCACAATTTGACTTTTATTAACCACTAAATTTGTCGTGTAATCACTGGTTGTGATTTTTTTTTTTTTTTTTTTGAAGTTAAGTTGTTGTCCTGCAACCCAGAGGGTTTATTTGTTAGTAGTGGATAAACTTTATTGTGTAACGGCGGGTGTATGTTAAGTTTCACTGCTTTACTTGCTGGAAAATCATCACGTGTTCATGGGTGTAAGCTGTTTCTTCATTGCGTGTATGTGCGTTTGTACATGGGCTAATTTAACGTTTTTTCTCAAACGAGGCATTTCTCTAGCACGTGCCTCTCTCTCACATTTCTCTGCTTGTGTGTGTTTTTGTTTCACCTTCTTGTTGTGATGCTCCAGGCGCCTTCCCAACCTCCACAAGTGTGTTGGCCGCAATTTTATGTGTAAAACTTCTCTTAATTTCTCCTTTAATTCTCTGCTAGCTGCTGTCTTTTCCACAGCTGCTGATTCTTGCTGATTTTGTGTCCATTACTATAATTTTGCTTCGGCCGCCGTGCTTGTGGGGGCAGTTGGTCCAGCCCCATAGCCACCTGTATCAACACACTGAGAGATTTATTTAATATCATTTTCATTACTGTTAAATAGACTAGCAGGCAAGACGCCCACCTTTGCACTGCAGACTACATGCCAGTCTCCCAACACACTCCTCTCTGAGTTTCAGCTTTAAACTCCAACATCATTCACACCCCAGTCATTCAACACCTTATTTGTAGTATCATAATCAGCAAAATCAGCGTTTTACTTACAGGCATGTATCATTGTTTGCAAATCAAAATTATAAAACTCAAAAACACGCTAAACAGGAAGCAAAGTCCTCTGTGCGCGTCACAGCTCATTTGCATGTTCACACACTGTCTAAAAATAGCTCGCAGCGCTGCAGTGCGCTGTCGTCACACACAGGGTCACACAAAGCTCAGACAAAACTCTTCTATTTTATATTACAAAGACGTCTTATATTTACAATTACTGACAGGCCTGACAGATTCAGCACCTAACAAATTTCGACAAATTTAAGTTAATGGGTCCAACCGAAGAAAGCTTCACTTTTTTGTAATCAATTAAACAGTATCTGTTACTTCTGGGAACAGTTTCTGACCTAACTTCTAAATCCCTAACTCAATTTAACTTTGTCCAAACAAGCACATGACACCGTTTTAAACGATGAGGAGTCTCGGTAACTCCTAGCTTATTTCGGGATGCCCTGTACCCCACAGTTAAACCAAAACTGAACTACCCCTGTTCGCCGACAGGTCAAGACCGCGCGTCCACGGCCAGGAGGGGGCGTAACCCCCGGGCTATGTGCTTCTTAGCAGACTTCTGGGCTGCCGTCCTATAATAATTTTAACCTAACCGATTTTGAAAAATTTTACCATAACGGGTCCCACCGAAGAAAGATAACTTTTTTACGACCAATTAAACAGTCTCTGTTACTTCTGGGAACAGTTTCTGTCCTAATTTGTAAAACTATTAAACAGTATCTGTTACTTCTGGAACAGTTTCTATCCTAATTTCCCTACCAAACTACCTGAGCCTTCAGCTCAATATCCAGGGACTCAAACCCAACATTCTCTGTTACTTCTGGGAACAGTTTCATATTTCTTCAACTTCATTAAACATTCTTAAGCAACTTTAACTGCATACCACACGGTGATTCTCATCAAAATCAAAACAGACACTCTACCAGTAATTTCAGTGAGTAGACTTTAATTTAGTCATATCCAATTTGGCACATTTTGGAAATCATTCAACAGGTAGTGCCTTACCTTTAGATAAGCCGGCTTTTGTCCACTCACATCAGACCACTGGCTCGTGCCTGTCCGTTCGACAACCTCGGACCGTCCAAACTTTTAAATTCCACCCCAATACCACAGGACGAGCCCCCAAGCTGTTAAGGTTCAAAATATTGGGGATGGAGACAAGAGAAAAAACCACAATAACAACACTGGTCCGGCCGGGTTGAGTCAAACGATGATTTAATGATCACACACGTGGGAGATGGACACTGATGCAGACAGCCTCAAAATCTCAAAATGGTGGAGCATTGCTCAAACTTTTATAACCTCTGGTGCCTCCACCTTATCATAAAAAGCCTAAACATTCACATGCTCTCTCTCACACAGCGCCTAAGCTACGACCTTGGCTCCCTGTTTATCTGCTCCTGCTGAAATGGGGCAGAAAACTCCAGCACACTCTGTTCTCTTCTACTCAGACAAATTAGACAATAACCTTCTGCGAACAGTATTTCTTATAACTCAGCAATATAATGCATCATAAAACAATATCATTCATTCACAACAAGTCAGCAATTTAATGTAATGCAAATCAGTTTAACTAATGCAATAGTTATCAGCTTCTTCTAATTCAGGAGAATAATGCAAACTAAAACTACATAATAATTCACAATCTTTAATTAGGGGTATAACATGGCATAAAATAATATCATAATTTTACACAGTTACAGGAGAAATGTATTTAAGCTTGAAATGTAGCTGCACTCGGTAGAATTGAGCCAACTGGTTGTCTTCATTTTCAGTTCTGATGAGCTCACATGTTTAAGATCATCAGTTTAAAGAACCATAAGGCCGTGGATCCTTAAGGGTTTTATGGTTTGAGTTTACAGTGAGAGGTGTTGATAATGATGTTGGCTGTTTTCAAGTTGAACAATCTTCCAGGGAAGTTTAAACTAGAAAAACGAGTCACTGCCTGCAGCAGAGTTTCAGTTTGCAGCATTCCTGATCTTTGTGCAGCAGCAACAACATGTTGTTAACAGAGCTGTGTAAAGACTGACTCACCTCACCAGGCTCTCTTTCATTCACATCATACACAACATTTACTTCATTACAAGCTGTGCTGCTCAAGTTACTGGAAATAAGTACTCAGTTACTAAGTAATCCCATGTCTTTACTGATTACTTATTTTCAAAAGTATTTGGTTACTTTACTCTTTAAAAAAACACGACTTGAATACGTAATAAAGTAGAAAGTAGACGTTTCAGCCCGAGACTTTTTTCTGCATAATCCATCATATAGAAATGAATCAAATTAAAAAGCCTTTCTTTTAATTGTTTTATTGTTTTTAATCTTTTTATTTTATGCATCAAGAAAAGATTAAATTATATTATAACTGTTTTTGACTTGATGAAATGTGTTTAACATTTAAACCTATTTCCTGTATATTCCAGCACATGACATAAAATAATGTTTTGTGTTTCCACTCCGGAGTGGGGCGGGTGGAGGTCTGCCCACAGCGGTCATGTCAGGGGGAGGATCCGGGGGTTTCTCTGTCAATGTCACGTTCCCATGGCAGCGTGCTTGCTCAGATCTGAAGTGTTATGGTCCTGGGTGGGTGGCCCAGTGTTTTTTGAGTTTTGGTTCCTTCTCATGGTTCCTTAGTTTTTTAGTGTTTCCTGAGTTCTAGTTTTAGGGTTTGTTATGTGGCTTCCTTCTGCATTTCCTGTTTTATTGTGAAGGTCTGTGTCTTATGCCAGAGTGTTCAGTTTGCGTTTCCCCTGTCTCGTCTTGTCAATCAGAATCGGCCGTGCCTCCCTCCTGTGTGTAGTTTCCCCTCTGTGTATTTATAGTGTGTGTTGTCTCGTGTTCGTCGCTGGTTCGTCTGTGTCGTCTCCTTCATGTCTCCCTGCATATCTTTCTAAGGTAATGTTTGTCGCGCTGTTGCACACACAGCACGCTCGTTTGTTTCAGTTCGTCAGTTGCAACAAGACAGCTTACCAACGTGTACGTAATAAGCTGATACTCCTGTGTGCTACACACTACAGTGTGCGCTGTACACCTACTTACTGGTTTTGTGGCATCAGTCTGTGTCTCTGAGTTAACTTGTGTTTCTCCTACAGCTCCGGACCGCTAAAAATGCGCGTGCTCTTTGTGAGCTCGTTCCCGGCTCGCAACCAGCGCGTTCTGCCGTCAAGGGCGATCATTGGTTAGATGTGATCATGTGACTGATGCAAGCCAGATGCTTTTATTTAGCAAAACTGTGATTAATAGTTAAATATTATTGTTGAGGGGCACAGACAGGACTCCGCACACACACACATAAAAAAATAAATAAAAAAAATTTAAAAGTTGCCTCAACAAAAGGGCACTTTGGGCACTCATCAGGAAAGGGGCGGGTGCTCAAGCCCCTCTAGCCCCCCCTCTGCACGTCCCTGAACTGGAGGACACTCAGGACTTACACAGGCTAATGATAATGATCAGGGTTCATATGCCTTTTTCAGGGTCAAATTCAAGCACTTCTTAAACACTTTCAAGGTCCCTTTTCAAACTTTTCCAGCACATCCCTCCCTCACCGCCAAAAAAAAAATGCATGTTTCAATTCACATCACCTCAGTAAGACCATGTGAAAGTTAAGACAAATCATCCTAGGTGAACTTAAACA
Source organism: Copadichromis virginalis (assembly GCF_057382275.1). Classification (NCBI taxonomy): domain Eukaryota; kingdom Metazoa; phylum Chordata; class Actinopteri; order Cichliformes; family Cichlidae; genus Copadichromis; species Copadichromis virginalis. Next base: position 6,736,878 of record NW_028188589.1, read on the forward strand.
CCTTTGTTCCCTTTTTGTTAAGAAATAGAAAAACACTCCACACAAAAATACTGCAAAAGGAAACTGTTGCCTTATATACAGAGTGTATAAACTCAAAATGCACATGTCACTTAAAAATTAAGATGTGAACAAATCAACTTGTTAGATATTCTTCTCCTGTTGAAAAAACCCCCAAAAAGAAATAAATAAGTCTTCTCATCAGATATTGATGCTTCTTTCCTGTGTGACAGAAAATAGGAGACAGATGTGTGTTTGTTTTTTAAGTTAATTCCCAATAAAGCTGTTTTATTGCTAACTACATTGCTGTCTGTATTATTGCTGAAGTCCTAAACGATCACCTTTAAAGTAGAGCTGGGCGATATGAGATTTTTTCATATCACGATATGTTTTTTTCATTTCAGGCGATAACGATATCTATCACGATATAAGCCAAATAACTATATTTGTAAGATTTAAATGTGCCGTTGCTCACAAGTAAAATGTGAAATAATCAGCAGCTTGTTTTTATTTAAATATTTATTTCCCATAATAAGTTCAACAGGGTAGATGTACTTAAGGAACATGAGACTTTTTCAGATAAATAAAGGCAAATATTGCAAACTACACAAAAGGCAGCCGCTAAAGCGTTTAAGTTTCAAAATAGAACAAACGAAACAGCCTAAATTGTCGATTCCACTTAGAAACAAAATATTAATTCTAAAAATAAATCTTAGTTTGTTTTACAGAAGAACAGACAAAACTGACTAACTTTTGTCAATATCAAAGAAACTGAGAACTAAAAGGAAATTCTCAATCTCTCCTTGTTGTATAGCTGAGCTTTTCAAACAGTTTTAACAGTTACTTTAGTCTGACAAAAGCCGAATGACGAATTAGCGCTTCCAGTCAGAGACTGAGGCTACGTCCACACGTACACGGGTATTTTTGAAAACGGAGATTTTCCGTTTTCGTTTTAAAAAATAATCCCGTCCACACATAAAGGCAGAAATGAAGGAAAACGCTGCTATGAACATGCCAAAGCAGCAGGTGGAGCTAGATTCCTAACCGTGCAGAAATGTTGGCCAATCAGAAGTCTAGAAGCCTCGGTGGGAAAAAGTAAACAAAGCTGGGGCATAGAAGCAGAACCGAGTCGTATGTGTGGAGGGACAGTAACTGTGTGTATATGTAAGCATTTAAACACTGCAGAGAGTAGAATTAACAGTATTGTAGAAATTCATTTCACCGAAACAATAACGTGGCGCACAGTGTGACGCATGCACCAGTTTATTGTATTTCCAGACTTGCTTTCGGCACAATTTACAGTGCACGCTACTCTGTTTTTGTCAGACTTGAAATAGCCGAAATACCTTCACACTACGGAACTTCTGTGGCTCTTCCGTTCGACAATCTCTCCGGCGTTGGAACCATCATCTGTTTTCTCTTCGGTCACGCTCGGTTGATTTTTCTAGTCGGCACACTCATTTCCTCCATTACGCGCTGGCTGCTTCCCAAACAAACACACGTGCGGCTACTTAGTTTGGATTGGCTGACCTTTTTTTTTTTTTTTTTTTTTTAAGAGGACAAGAGCGGCGAGGTCTATCGCAATAGTTTAATTTTTCTATCGAGAAAAAGTTATATCGCGATACATATCGTTATCGTTCTATCGCCCAGCTCTACCTAGAAACCAGGTCAATGTGTCTGTGGGTTCAGTCATCCAGGTCATGTGATCTAAGGAGCTTGGAGAGAAAAGAGACGTCTTTAAGTTTCTGGAAGACGTTTCATCCGAGAAGCTTCTTCAGCTCTAAAACCAAACGGTGGAGAGTCCCAGATATTTAAACCTGAGAGGAAAAGAGACGCTCACCATTGATCATGTGATGAGTCACATGATCAATGGTGGGCCAACAATATAACAACAATATAAACACTTATTTCAAGGAGGAAACTAAGAGCCTTTGCACCAGGAGCACAAACATCAGCTCCAGCAATGATCCACTGATGTGTTTTTATTCCATGTATGAATGTTGTTATTGACAGAGATGACGTTTGTGTGTCGGTGATGCAGTGACTGTTGTTGTTACCTGTACAGGCTGGTTAGACTCTATGAAACAGATCATACAGATCTCTGCATGTTAGAAGAGACTATTAAAGGTCATGAATGAGACAAAGGCAGGGAGGCGTCCTTTACAGCTAAACAGCAGAGTGAGAGAACAGCCAGCACCTCTACATTTATCACATTATACAGCACATGTATGATACTGACAGGGATGAGAAGAATTTAGTGATTCTGATCCCATCATTGATATTACTTATTGATTCTCAGTAGCTCTGCTCTGACAGTCACCACCATCACTGAGCAGCATATCAAAGACATTTGTGCACATTAACTGCATGTTGTGGCTCAAATGTTTGTGCATGTTGGAGGCATTTCCTCTTTGTTGTGATCAGTGTTGGTCATTACTCAAAACAGTCATTATTACACATATTACACAGAACACTTTGATTAAAAGTAATGGAGTACGTTACTTCATTACTCCTCATAACATTACTTTGATGTTAAAATGAACAAATGAGCATGTAACAACATAAAGCTGAGGTACAGCCCCACACACCAACACAGATCCTGATGAGGTCACGTGATGTTTCTCTGAGTGTTTATGATAGAGCTGGGCGATATGAGATTTTTTCATATCACGATATGTTTTTTTCATTTCAGGCGATAACGATATCTATCACAATATAAGCCAAATAACTATATTTGTAAGATTTAAATGTGCCGTTGCTCACACGTAAAATGTGAAATAATCAGTAGCTTGTTTTTATTTAAATATTTATTTCCCATAATAAGTTCAACAGGGTAGATGTACTTAAGGAACATGAGACTTTTTCAGATAAATAAAGGCAAATATTACAAACTACACAAAAGGCAGCCGCTAAAGCGTTTAAGTTTCAAAATAGAACAAACGAAACAGCCTAAATTGTCAATTCCACTTAGAAACAAAGTATTAATTCTAAAAATAAATCTTAGTTTGTTTTACAGAAGAACAGACAAAACTGACTAACTTTTGTCAATATCAAATAAACTGAGAACTAAAAGGAAATTCTCAATCTCTCCTTGTTGTATAGCTGAGCTTTTCAAACAGTTTTAACAGTTACTTTAGTCTGACAAAAGCCGAATGACGAATTAGCGCTTCCAGTCAGAGACTGAGGCTACGTCCACACGTACACGGGTATTTTTGAAAACGGAGATTTTCCATTTTCGTTTTAAAAAATAATCCCGTCCACACATAAAGGCAGAAATGAAGGAAAACGCTGCTATGAACATGCCAAAGCAGCAGGTGGCGCTAGATTCCTAACCGTGCCGAAATGCTGGCCAATCAGAAGTCTAGAAGCCTCGGTGGGAAAAAGTAAACAAAGCTGGGGCATAGAAGCAGAACCGAGTCGTATGTGTGGACGGACAGTAACTGTGTGTATATGTAAGCATTTAAACACTGCAGAGAGTAGAATTAACAGTATTGTAGAAATTCATTTCACCGAAACAATAACGTGGCGCACAGTGTGACGCATGCACCAGTTTATTGTATTTCCAGACTTGCTTTCGGCACATTTACAGTGCACGCTACTCTGTTTTTTGTCAGACTTGAAATAGCTGAAATACCTTCACACTACGGAGCTTCTATGGCTCTTCCGTTCGACAATCTCTCCGGCGTTGGAACCATCATCTGTTTTCTCTTCGGTCACGCTCGGTTGATTTTTCTAGTCGGCACACTCATTTCCTCCATTACCCGCTGGCTGCTTCCCAAACAAACACACGTGTGGCTTGGCACTTGTGCTATACGGTAACAAGTCACGCGACGTGACGCTGCGGCTGTGATTGGTTCGGCTCTGCGCTACTTAATTTGGATTGGCTGACCTTTTTTTTTTTTTTGAGGACAAGAGCGGCGAGGTCTATCGCGATAGCTTAATTTCTCTATCGAGTAAAAGTTATATCGCGATACATATCGTTATCGTTCTATCGCCCAGCTCTAGTTTATGAACACAAATCAAAGATGAAACAGCACAAAGACACTTCAAAGTGATTCTACTGTAGAAACATGAACAGGTAGAAACCTGCAGCCTGACTGCTCATCACTTTGTTACCTGTTCAAGTTCAGCAGCAGCAGCTCACTTTATCACGGTGCTGGTCTGGGGTCAGTGTTTACTCAGCTTTAACTCACTCTGGGTTCTTGGCTAGCTTAGTGTTAGCTTAGCGTTAGCTTAGCGTTAGCTTAGCGTTAGCATGCTGTGTGCTAGCTTAGCGTCAGAGCTCTGCAGGTGTCTCGTGTGTAAATATTAATCACAGTGACAGTAAAGGAGGTAAAGGGCTGTGACGTCATCACGTACGCTGCGTCCTCTGTGGGCTCTGAGTGAACTCAAAGTACAAACTACAAGTACACAAACACGAACGTAGCTCAGAGTGGCGGACACACTCGGCCTCGTTGGTCCAGCTGTGAGTCCGTTACCGTGAACTATGGAGCGGCAGATTTGTGCTGAACTAAGCTGCACACAGCTGATGTTAGCCAGGAAACATTACACACTGACTTTAATGGAGAGACCGGAAATACAAACACACACAGTTTGTTGTGTGAAGAAATCAAACACGAGCTGAACAAACAGTAAAGTTCCTAAAGACAAACTGTTAAAGGAGGAAACAAAGCAAACTTACAGTTTCTTCACACACCAACAACAAGCTCCACTCCACACCTGGACACTAAACACGGACACACAGGTGAGCTGCTTCCTGGAAGGAGGCGGGGCTCCACCTGAAACTCAGCACAGGTGGGAGGGGCTCAGCTTTGTGTGTGCTGATGTGTTAACTTTAAAAATATGCCGTCTGACTGCTCAGACTGAGTCAGAGTAAAGTTCACATGCTGACGTGTGGAGACATGAAACCTTGTTGTAGCTGCAGGTGTGAACACACTGATCCCAGATCAGCTCTGCTGTATTTGTAACATGAACATTTCTGCTGCAAAGCTTCAAATGTTCAGCATGTTTCTCTGTTTCCAGTCTATAGATCCAGTCACACTTTCTACCTTCACCTGTGCAGTAAAGACTGAGAGCAGAGCTGAAACCAAGCGTCCAATCAGTGAGCAGCATCAACACCTGAGCTTCATTCAGACTCTGTTATTGAAGATGTTGTTGGTACAAAGTTCATCTGCTGCTCACATGAATCCATGAAAGATTTATTTCACTGAATGTTTCTTCAAAGCTCATTTCAACCTGTTGAAATCATGAATGAAAGTGCAGACTGAGAGTGGATCACATGATGTTTGAGGTGTGTCATGTGACATGTTCAGTATTGTCACACATGTCTAGATTGTCCCTGATATCATAACTGCTCAAACACTGATGATTATATTTGAAGAATTATTCCTGATGGCAGCAAAGTTTGAATGGAGCTCTCTGTCTGTGCTGATTTGTCGCCCTCTGGAGGTCAAAGCACAAACTGCATGATGTCACTGTAACCACCACAGAGACAGGAAGTGTTTTTATGACTGAAACACTGAAATGATGCTAACGGCTGTCGTTAGGCTCACTGACAGCAGTGCTGATGTGTTCATGTCAAACACTGGCTCAGGTCAGACTCCTTCATCCTTCTCCAGCGTGAGGCCGCCCTCAGACCCACAGGAGCTCTGACCTTTGACCTCCTGACCCTAACCATTTTAGTCTTGTTGCATCTTTAAATGCAAATCCATCCAAACTGTAGCCGAGCAAAAGAAGCTGGAAGCTGTTCTATGAATGATGTTGTTGAAGGAGCTTGGAAAGAAAAGCGTCTGGACTTCTTTAAGTTGCTTGAAGAGGGACATGGACGTCTTAACGCCCACTCACATCCTGGGACATTTGATCACAGGAAATCACATGATAGCGTGGGGCTAGATCTCACAATGGGTTCACCCAAAACACGAGTAGTTCTTTATGTTTCTCGTGCACGGGAGAGAACTGGACCAATGCCGTTCCTTCGCTTGACCACAGTCGCTCTCGTCCGTTCTCTCGTAACACTGTTCTTTTATTGAGGTTACATGAATATACATAGGTTCATTAACATACACGTGAACAAAGGTACCAGTCTGTATGTTATGTAGGTGTGTGTGTGTGTGTGTGTGTGTGTGTGTGTGTGTGTGTGTGTGTGTGTGGAGTCAGAGTGTGACCCCATAAACGACTTCCCTAAACCTGCTGGTCTGGAAGTCCAGCAGTTCATCTAAACAAAAGGCACTTAGACTAAAACAGACATCCTACCACAAAACAATAAGAAGGTAGCACCTCTCCCATGATCCCAGGACGTGGGTGTGAATGCCAGAACACTCTGGAGTCACACAAAGTCTTTAAAGACTACTATCATTACACAATTGGTTCTACACCTCTGAGCATATATGGTTAGATATTCCCCAATAACAATGACAATGATAAAATATAAATCCAACAATGGTTTTCAGGGTTTTTATCGTTAACTTCGTTTCCCTGGGTCTTTTCCCGTGTTGTAGTCGTGTGTCTTATTTTGAAAGAAATGTTTACGCGTTACCATAGCGACCAGAGAGCATTAAGGGTGCAGATAGGTGCATCCAACAACATTTTATTTTCCCTTATTTGATTTATGGACCTAACTGTATGAACTGGACTTTGGCTTTAATTCTGCTCCTCTTCATCATTGCTGTGTTGCATTTCCATCATTCTGCTGCTGGATTCACTGCAGGCTTTAACAAACACTCCTTTGGGTCCAGGCCCAGCCACGTGTTTGTAAGCTGCTGTGCTCCTCACAAATAAAGCCTGAAGCAGCTCAGACTGTTAGAAGCAGCACTGAGCCCTGTTACAGTTATAGTGTTAGAGCAACGGCTGCAGCCTACAGCATTTAAACTAGCTGACAGTAAACACATCAGTCCAGATGTTACCACATTACTTTGTGATGCTGAGAGTTAAAGGAGACTGGCTGATTAAAATCCCATTCCTTACATCACCGTCCTCTGCTCTGACTGCTTTCATTTAATCACAATCAGAAGACTTTTTTGATCCCCAGGGGAAATTATTTAGGTTACAGTGCTGCAGCACAAACAGGAACAAAGACACAACACACTAAGTAAGAAATAGCACAATATACACAATATATACATGCATACATATGAGTCACTTATAAGTAACATGTGAGTGCTGGGGTCTATGACAGCAGGCAGGTCTGTATTTATGTCCAGGCTGACATGAACAGCTAGTAGTTCAGGGTTCAACACTCAGGAAAGTGTGTGACCTTCCACACTGACAGAAGATGCTAAACATGACTTTAAACTGTTGTTTGTTAAAGCCTCACAGATCTGAGAGCAGGGCTCAGTGGGTACATGAGCCTTTATACATGAAGGCTTTCTGTTTCCAGGAGAGGAAACATGTGATCCAGCTGTGTTTGGTCACATGGATCTGCTCTGCATGGATCACCTGACTAAAACATGTTGTTATTATTGTTCTTACAGTCTTAAATCGGTACATCAGGCGGGTCACATGACACCCGGGGGTGACAGCAGCATCTTTCCTCTTTAGAAAGCTGCTCTCTGTCCCAGGAGCTGTTGTCACAGTAACAGCAGGAACAGGAAGTCACATGCTCTCTGCTCTGTGATTGGCTGCTTCTTATCTCAGCTTCCTGCAGAGGGTGGAGGTCTGCTGATAACGCACACCAACAGAAGTGTGACTTTCACTTCCTGTTTATTGCTGTTGTTCTTAAAGCTCTCAGGCGATGCTGCAGCGCCCCCTGCTGACACAAACTCCTCCCTCTGTCTCAGAGGTCACAGGTCAGCCTGCTGCAGAGGGTCTGCCTGTTCATGGACTTCCTGTTACAGAGACGGGTCTCAGCGTCAACACTGGTTTCTGATTGGACGGTGTGGAAACCGAGCTTCCTCCAGCCGAGTGATGTGTGGATTCATCACTCTCTGTGGATCAGTGTAAGTCTGTGTGTGGGTCAGCTGCAGGACTTGTTTGACCTTTGACCCTGGCAGACAGAGCTGGTTACTGCTGTGTGACTCCTGCCGTCGCTCCACTTTAAATTTTACTTAAAATAAGTCCTGACATGGCCCCGCCCCCTCTGACCTGCTGCTCCTGGATGTGCTGAGGACACAGCGGAGGCTCAGAGGGGGCGGGGCTTTTCCCGTGGCGGTAACCAAACTGCATTAGGTCACTGCACTGCCAGTGTTTAACCACACCTCTTCTGACTGACCTTTGACCTCTGACATGTTGATTCGATCCTTATTTAATGACGTCTTTTATCTAGTGATTTAATTCTGTGTATTTATATGTGATGGTGTTCCTGCGTTCAGCCTCAGCTGATATCCACAGACGCTCCTATTGGCTGGTTTTAAAAACACATTTTTCCATTAAAGAGACTCTTTTAAAAACACGTCTGCCTGAAATTCACATTTCATTTATTTTGGGGGATTTTAACAGAGAGATAGAACTTTATGAATCCCTCATGTTTATCCTCCAGGAAATCCAGTTTGTAGCAGCAGAACACCGACAAATCTTTACACAGCACAGAATTAGGATATCAAATAAAGGGGAATAAGAGAACATGAATATAAGCATAAATATGTACATATATACACAGACCTCACACAGAGACAGCAGCTACACTGTGTGTGGATGTGATCCACAGTCACAGCTGTGGGTTTCAGTCAGTGTGTCTCTAACTTCATGGTCACATTTCAAAGCTTATTGGAGCCAGAAGATGTTCAAGTAAAAGATTTATTGCTGTACTCGTCTACCAGGATAACAGGAGGTTCATAAAGCTGTGTCATACTTCAGCTTTACATCATGCAGTAGTAGTTTATTAAACCCCCCAAAATATGACTATCCAGAGTTGGGACCAGGAAGCAGAGTTGCAGTCTTACACGCCTCTCTGCAGCTTCTCTCCTCCTGCTACCCCCCCAAAAAACCATCTCCATAGAGACTGTGTCAGCTTCCAAACAGAAAAAAACAAACTAAAAACCAGCAACAAACAACTTAAACATAAACAATCACAAAGAAAGAACAATTCAGTATCCACATCTGAACCAAAGAGTAAAACAGTGAAATGTGGATTATTAAACATTAGGTCTCTCTCCTCCAAGTCTCTGTTAGTACATGTTAGTAAAAACATTTCTGCATTTTATCCATATTTTATTTTTAACTCAAAATCAAAGATTCCAGATTCTCCTACATGTTGGTTTTGAATCAGATAGGACGACAGATTTCAGGTGGCCCTGTGTCTTTCTCTATTACATTTGCCACTGTGTAACTCAAAGTTATTTAAGGACTAGTTTATTTCAATGGATGAGTTTACTGACTGACGCGCAGAAGAAATAGTTCTTTATGGAGCCTAGATGGTGTGAATGATGAGACCAAAGACTGCAATATCTTGTACCAAAAATATATTGAATAAATGGAGGAAAGGGGAAATGGAACAAAATAATTAACACAACACACAACATAAATGCCCACAATTAAATAATAAATCAATGCTGTGATCTTTCTGTGCAAAAGTCCTTTTTGGTCCTCTTCTTTTTAAAGTTCACTTTTAAGGTATTCCTCCTTAGAGTCCAGCTTCATACAAATGGGGAAATATGTCCGTAATCCAAAGACGGCTAAGTGTGGGAAAGAGGGGAAACAAAGAATGGTCCTACCGGCTCGCCACTTCAATATGAAGAAGATTAATTCAAAGGGAGGGAACAAAACCTGACCTGTAGGTCAGAAAAACGTCCATTAGCACATCAAGTTCGATTCAGTTTACCGGTAAACAAATATATTTTTCTGCAAGCCTATGTAACAATGCAAATCATCATCAACCAATGTACAACAGTTAAATTATTAATTATCTTGGCTACGTAGCTTAATCTATACATTCCAGTAGCGTTCGCTACAAACAATACAAAAACAACAATAAAGGAAAACAGCTGTCTAACAGACAGCATAGCCAAATTCAAGGCAACACATAACAATAATCATTCAATCGCACTTTGTTTCAAAGTAAGCCCATTAAAATGCTTAAGTAAATAAAAGTGTTCAAAAACAGCGGTTTTTGAGCCGGAGTTCTGCTCGCGGTGGGAACGCCGCCGCACAAAGTCATTTTTTAATCGCGAAAACGATCGACTGGTTACTGACAACCAAAAGGTTGTTTTTGGTAGATATTAAAGATCATGGGTGGGCGGGGCAAATGGAGCAGTTTTCTACAGTCGAGTAAAATTCCAGGAAAGAGCTGGGTGTGGCTTTCCTTTAAATCACATGATCAACAGCTTTAAGATGGAGGCAACTCGCTCAGTGTTTCCTGTTTCATTCTTAGACTGTGGCGATGGTAAGTAGCAGCTTTTCACTTGTTACCTGGCATCTTTTCAGCCACCAATGATAGTCATTGTATGTTATCAACATTTCACTAACTATGTTGTCTCTCATGTTTAAAATAGGCCGACCAAGAGCAAAATAGGTATGTCTGCAGACTCTGCTGTAGCCAAAGTTATCAGATCTCCTGTGTTTTTAAATCCCTAACTGCTCGATCATTATCATTTTAGAAGACAACAATTTCTCAAAGGAGGTTGAAAACTAATGCCTACAAGATTACCAAGAGGATGGTTCGGGGCTCTTACATGACTCCGGGAAGTCAACACTTGGTGGATGAGGTGTGTTACCTTTGACACTTTTAAGACAGTCCTGTTTATCACTACTAACAATAAGCAAATATGTTTTCACTCAACAGATCCTTCACAGCATGTTGTTTCTGGGCAAAATCAACAACATCCCCTTTTCTCCAGAAGAAATCTTCCCTAATCCTTTTGTTTTGGGTTCTTTAATGAGAAGATATCCCAGGCCTTTAAAGTTGTATTCGACTCAGCTTCCCAGGCGAAGTCCCTTCTCCTGTGTGCTCGACATGGTAAGATAACTCTTCTCACATTTTCAGTCAATCTGACAAACTTCCAGTTTTTAGGAAAGTATAATGCAAAGTGCTTTTTTACTGAGAAATCCAAAGAAAATCCATACTGTACCTTATACTTCAACATATGCTTCTAGCTATACTTCTCCACCAAACACAGAGACTGCAGGAGAGCTGGAGACTTGCTTCAGAATTTGTTAGTTCTAAATAATGTCTAACAGACTCATTATTGGAGATGCTTACAGTCTTCAAGGCGTATATGATGCTGTCACTGTGTAGCTGCTGGATCTGTTAAGTCAGCTCAAAGACTCTAAATTCAGCGTGTTTTGACAGCCCGGCATAGCAAAATAGAAAAAAGGTCAATTAGCAAATTTAATTATAAATTAGTGAGAACAAAGATGGATTTTTGCTTATTGATTTAAAATTAAATAGATTTTTGTGACATGTTTCACCCCCTATCTTAAAATGTCTAAACCAAAAGCATCCAATGGTCCTGCATAGTTAAATAAGTCAAGCAGCGAAACAAACATGTTGATCAACTTTCTATGAAAAACAACTATATAATCAGGTGCAACACTTTGACCAGATCTGTAGCTGTTTTCAGATCGTCCTGCAAAATAACTCAGAGAATGAAGAGCAAATAAAGCAGAGTCTGCAAGATCTCCTCACAGACTTGGACTTAGAAGAGAATAATAAAAAAACAGCTTTTGTCTCGTCCACCATCTGCATTTCTCAAAAATCCCAAACCAACAAATCAGAAAGGTACTGCGGAGTCTCCATGTCCACCAAAGGTCCTAACGCTGGGAAAATTATGATTGCTGCCTCCTGTCTTAGCAAATGGCATAAATATGTATCTGGTGCGGTGATGACCTATTATCCAAACACAGTCCAGAAAGATTACTTTGATGGAACAATTGAAGTACCTGGAAATATCAGGTGTGAGGCTTTTTGTCTCCGTGATGGTGCCAGAATGAAGCCTTGCAGATCATGTAAGAATTTGTTTGGCTTGAACACAGAAGACCTCAGAGAGTGGCCATATGGTAACTGTGCTGAAGCTGAGAGCCTGAGCAATTTGCTTGAAAATGAGAGAGAAGTTGAAACACATGTGGATGAATACTCAGCTGAAAAGGACAACAGGCAGAGAGCTGAGGATGAGGTTGGTAGGGTTCTTAGAACCGTGTTGCAAAGGATTCGGTTTAACTGGACAGGTGAATTTTACAACCCAGAACAAGAGTGAGATTTCATGAAATCATTTGCATTCATCATTCTGATAAATCAAAGATTCTCTGCTCTGACAGCATCTGTGTGGATTTTCTGTAATCACAGAGACGTGTATAAGCATGTTTACTTTCCATCTCCGTGTAATTGTCACATTTAATAATTAAAACTGGCTTCTATGGGTTTTTGTTTGTTTGCTTACATATCTAGTGTTTAATGCAATATGAAGCATTATTAGACAGCATTTATTGGGAAGAATCCCATGTTTATACTGGTCTGTACCCAGGGTACACAGAAAATAAAAACACATGTTTTCTTATTATGATCCCAACTATAATTTACTTAAGCAAAAGCACTACATGTGTAGTTATAATATTTATAGCAGTTACTGTTGAGCTTTAAATTTATCATCTTAAATGTTTATATGCTGATTATATTGCTTTATATAAGAAAGGCCTAACTCTGAGTACACTCTGTGCCAAAAAGTGCTGACAGGAAACTGCATGCTTTTGCAGAAACGTGCTTTTGCAGCTAGAAAGTGAAGCTGATATATATCAGTTTTAATTAGTTTTTACCAACTGCTTGCTAGGGCAATCCCACGAGTTTGGTGTTTTTGTATTGAACATGATTCCAAGTGCTTTCTATAACACATAGCAGAGGTGCCACAACAAAGACTGAGAAGAGGACAGGAAGAGACGGTGAAAGAGATGCACTCCTTCGCCATTCATGTTAAAGCGTTGCATAGCTTTAATTTTAGAGAGTGTTGCATAACTTTAGTCATTTTTCTACCACAGGTGAAGCCAAGAATTGTGAAGCTCTCTTTTGGCCAAATACCAGAATCTGTAAGAAGAAGAAAAAACAAACAATCAAATAGGTCATTATTAAGAGAACAACAATCTCTTGATGATTATCCACAGTGTCTTTGATAACTCTGAGATACAAACTGTCAAGTATATACACATCCCAGCAAACAATAGCTGTGTTTGACTAGAGCGATTAATAACAAGGACAGAGCTACAATCACTACAGTCAAACATAAAGGGCTTAATCCTGAATCCAAGTCTGAGCTGTGATGCCGTTGGTGCTGAAAGCTGCTCAGATCCTGAAGCTGCACGTTTTGTCTCTCTCTAACCAAACCAGCAGCAAAAGAAGACACATTTCGCTTGACATAAACATTGTCATGAATTCCCTCTTACTTTTGCTGGTTTGCTTCCACCACCATTAAAACACACACAGAAAAACAACACAGCACAGCTCTCTGCCTCTCTCAGTGTACTTTAAGAACACCGTTTCCCATCTCAAATCTCTGTTTTTGGCATTATTCGCTTGCTTGTTATGAAGCAGTCTACCGTTGTTTACAGCCATTTTTTTTTAATGACTTCCGACAAGACAGCCTCATTTCTGCTGTTCAATACCAAATTTTATGTATTTTTTTCAAATTAAGTGAAACTGCAAAATGCTCTGCTGTGTCTCTATTAAAACCTCTGAATCACTTCAGCAGCATCAGCCAATGTACATTTGTTGAGTCGTGGTTCTCGTCTGCTTTTGTTCTACTGCAGAATAATATTTTTAAGGTTATCTACTGTAAAAAGCTAGGCCAGGAAAATCTGCTTCATGGTTTTGTGTTTTATCCTCAGTTACTTTGACACAAAAGCATCTGCTGTGATGCTCACACCTCTGATGAAGTTTCACAAGTGTCAGTACTGATAAATGATCAGAATTATAATGTTTCTGACTCTCTGAGTAAGAATTAAATGGAATCTAATTGGGACCTTGTGAATTGGAATTGAACAGGTTCTAGAAATCAGTGATGATACTCAGCTCCAATACCCACCTATGATATTAGGCTGACGAACGCTGACTGGGTTTCATTTACCAGCTTTTTATGTTCTTCCTGCAGTTTCCTCCCCACATCACTCATCTTAACTTTTTTCCAGTCCTCCTCAGTCTAAACAGAACACACAACAATACAAAGAAAAGCTCAGGTGATTGATCTCTAACACTAGGCATCCCCAGTCTTATTCTTAGCAGTCTAACTTCTCACCATATCTTTGAAGGCCTCTCCATTGTAGTAGCGCTTGGATGCTGGATACTCTATCGTTTTGTCACATAGTTCCAGGAAACTGGAAGCCACCAGATGCAGCTCCTCTCCGTCATAGCCGTACAGCTTTTTGTCCTCACGCGTCATCAGCACAAGCTCGTCACATGGACATGAGGTGCCCTTTACCACACCAATAACCTGCATTTTTACAATCTCGGGAAGGTAGAATTTTCCCCAGGCGTTAACTTCATCATCATCCCCGTCGTATTTGGTGTTCTCAAGCTCTTCTATCCACAGGTCAGCACCACTTGGCTTCTTCAGGTGAACGCACATGCTTTTGTTTTTGGAAACAAAATCTTTCACCCATTTCAGGTACTTTTCACCTGGAAAGAAGCAGACAAGGAAATATGGATGAATGTAGAAGTGTTGGAAAAGACAAATAGCAAGGTTATCCTACAGCAGTTTGTGAAAATGTTGTATCTTGAAATAAGCAGGCAAAATGAGGATCTCACTTATCTCATATGTTCTGACTACCGACTTTCTTCAGTTAAAGGACAAAAAAAGGGCACACTGGAGGCTGACAGAGTGTGCAATGGTGGGAATCATTTTGCAGAACTCACTAAAGTTTGTTTCTCCTGGAACAAGCTTTTTACACTTCGGCAAATGAAAATACTGTGTTAAACTAAAAAAGAGCACCAGACCAAGGTCTACAGTACTAACAGAAAAGCATGCCGTTACCTGTTGCCTGTCGACACAGCTGCTGATCTTCCTCACCAAAAAAATGAGGATCCCTGAAAGGAATAGAAAGGTTATGTTAAAATGAATGACTGTCACGGTGATCATGGGAAGCTCCGAAATATCACAACAATAGCTACGAAATCACAAAATGCAGTGTGATGTCTGTAAGCACCAAACATGACATCTCTGCAAATTCATCTTGAAACATGTAGGTACCTCACACGTACAGCTGCAGCCATCTCAGCCATTTATCACTGTGGCTGCCAAGTGGCTGCCACTTCACAAGCGCATGGCACAACATAGAAGAGCCACCTCCACAGGACAAGACTCAGCAGTCCATCTGCATCTTAAGGATAAAGGACACTCTTTCGAGGATGCTAATGTTCACATTTTGGGCAGAGAGGACAGATGGTTTGAAAGAGGAGTGAAAGAAGCATCTATGTCCACTGTGAGCGACCATCTTTGAACAGAGGCGGGGGTTTACGACACCAACTCTCTGCCATCTATAATCCAGTTTTGAGATCCTTCCCAGACGCCTTAATGCCCACTCACATCCTGGGCCATCTGACCTCAGGAATTCGCATGATAAGGTGGGGCCAGGTTTCACAATGAACTCACCCGAAACTCTGGCTGATTGGGACCCACACCCAGTTTCACAGCTTGGCTCAGGTGATTAGAGGATCATCAGGGGGTCCTTTTGTCCCTCTGTGGGGGGTCACTCCCACTAGGTTTATATCTGGGACTCTCCACCATTTGACCTTAGAACTGAAGAAGCTTCTCGGATGAGAGGTGAAACGTCTTCAAGTAACTTAAAGAAGTCCAGACGCTTTTCTTTGCAAGCTCCTTTGACTACGATGACCTGGATGACTGAGAACCTTCACAGACATAAGGTGAATGTGACAAACAAAGCGCCTTCTTGTTCTCTGTGATAATGTAAAGTTATTAATGAAAAAACAAACGAGTAAAAAACGGACTGGAAACATGTCTTCAATCAAAACTCGACAAAAACAAAGAAACAGCCTCACTTCTCTGCGACGCTCCCTAAAAATGACGTTACGTGTTACGTACCAGAGATTTCTATACAGCCCTTTATCAAGCCGAGAGAAAGTGACGCAAAACCCTCCAACTAATAACGACTAGCAGAGAGGCTCAGCTGAGTGTAGTTACCTGGTTTGCAGACGCATACAGACGTTTCCTGTCCTCTCGGACGCAGCTGTGATAGAACATGTGGTGCATTACCGCCACCAACTGGCTTGGAGTGAGGACCGGAAATCGCTCATGCCAAATCAAAAAAAAAAAAACATAAAGAAAGATTAAGTGAAGAGATAAATGAATACATTAAATCAAGAAGAAAAAAACCCACCACCGGACATATACATCCTCATATCCTTCTGTACAAATGAGTTTGTTTTAGAAACTGAAAAAAGCCACAAAACCTTCACATCTAGAAATCCTTTGCAGTAAAACTTGTTTTTTGGCAGGTTCCACAGGTTTTGAATCAGTTTTCTTCTTTATTCCTGATAATTTTGACAATGAAAAAGAACATGTTCTATAGGGCTTTGGAGTTGACGTCACGCCGCAATGCATTGTGGGAGTGCGGCACCATTTTCGAGGTCTACGAATCAAAACAAACACACTGTGTTGGAACGACGATTACAAGATGCTTAAAAGCAGCTCAAAAGAGAACGGACTGTATAGAGACCGATTGCGTCCAGAGGCGAAGCGGCGGTACTTGCAGAAAATAGCGTGCAGTGGAAATGTGGACCCGTATGAAATACGGCCGTGGAGTAGAAACCCTGAAGACGTAGCCTGATATATTTTCGTACCTTATCTGTGGAGTCAGCGCGTACAAGTCGTCATTCAAACAAAGGTAAGTCAGCTCGAGTACTGCGTGTGAAATGCGTTTGATTTCCCTGCAAACATTCACATTAGTGCAGCATAAATTCATTCATGAGGGGAAATTACAGTGAGAACATGTGGAGGCTGTTAGAGGGAGAAGATAGTGAGTTCAGTGCAGGGCTGTGCAGAGAGGTTTAAAGGGGCGGGTGCTCAAAGTTAAAAAGGGGCACATTGAACCAGGCTGAATAACAACAACACACATTCATCAAGAATCTAATATGGGAAGGGCAGGGCTGTGTTGGTCTGAGACTGTAGACATTAAAAAGTCCACAGGAGAGATGGTAGCTGATTAAACAAGTGTCATGAGATAATAACAAAATGCAAAGATTGGTGACAGCGCTTGGAACCATAAGGCAACAAAAAACTATGTATGTAAAAAAAAAAAAAAAAAAAAAAAAAAAAAAAAAATATATATATATATATATATATATATATATATATATATATATATATATATATATATATATATATATATATATATATATATATATATATATATATATATATATATATATATATATATATACACACACACAGTGGGGCAAAAAAGTATTTAGTCAGCCACCGATTGTGCAAATTCCCCCACTTAAAATGATGACAGAGGTCAGTAATTTGCACCAGAGGTACACTTCAACTGTGAGAGACAGAATGTGAAAAAAAAATCCATGAATCCACATGGTAGGATTTGTAAAGAATTTATCCGTAAATCAGGGTGGAAAATAAGTATTTGGTCACCTCAAACAAGGAAAATCTCTGGCTCTCACAGACCTGTAACGTCTTCTGTAAGAAGCTTTTCTGTCCCCCACTCGTTACCTGTATGAATGGCACCTGTTTGAACTCATCATCTGTATAAAAGACACCTGTCCACAGCCTCAAACAGTCAGACTCCAAACTCCGCCATGGCCAAGACCAAAGAGCTCTCGAAGGACACCAGGAAAAGTATTGTAGACCTGCACCAGACTGGGAAGAGTGAATCTACAATAGGCAAGCAGCTTGGTGTGAAAAAATCAACTGTGGGAGCAATCATCAGAAAATGGAAGACATACAAGACCACTGATAATCTCCCACGATCTGGGGCTCCACGCAAGATCTCATCCCGTGGGGTCAAAATGATCATGAGAACGGTGAGCAAAGATCCCAGAACCACACGGGGGGACCTGGTGAATGACCTGCAGAGAGCTGGGACCAAAGTAACAAAGGTCACCATCAGTAACACACTACAACGGCAGGGAATCAAATCCCGCAGTGCCAGACGTGTTCCGCTGCTGAAGCCAGTGCATGTCCAGGCCCGTCTGAAGTTTGCCAGAGAGCACATGGATGATACAGCAGAGGATTGGGAGAATGTCATGTGGTCAGATGAAACCAAAGTAGAACTTTTTGGTATAAACTCAACTCGTCGTGTTTGGAGGAAGAAGAATACTGAGTTGCATCCCAAGAACACCATACCTACTGTGAAGCATGGGGGTGGAAACATCATGCTATGGGACTGTTTTTCTGCCAAGGGGACAGGACGACTGATCCGTGTTAAGGACAGAATGAATGGGGCCATGTATCGTGAGATTTTGAGCCAAAACCTCCTTCCATCAGTGAGAACTTTGAAGATGAAACGAGGCTGGGTCTTCCAACATGACAACGATCCAAAACACACCGCCCGGGCAACAAAGGAGTGGCTCCGTAAGAAGCATTTGAAAGTCCTGGAGTGGCCTAGCCAGTCTCCAGACCTCAACCCCATAGAAAATCTGTGGTGGGAGTTGAAAGTCCATGTTGCTCGGCGACAGCCCCAAAACATCACTGCTCTCGAGAAGATCTGCATGGAGGAATGGGCCAAAATACCAGCTACTGTGTGTGCAAACCTGGTAAAGACCTATAGTAAACGTTTGACCTCTGTTATTACCAACAAAGGTTATGTTACAAAGTACTGAGTCGTATTTTTGTTATTGACCAAATACTTATTTTCCACCCTGATTTACGAATAAATTCTTTACAAATCCTACCATGTGAATTCATGGATTTTTTTTTTTTCACATTCTGTCTCTCACAGTTGACGTGTACCTCTGGTGCAAATTACTGACCTCTGTGCAAGTTCCCCCACCTAAAATGATGACAATCGGTGGCTGACTAAATACTTTTTTGCCCCACTGTATATATCAGCAATCAATCAGAAAATCATTGGTTCATATTACAATTAAATATGAACAGGCTCCTTAGATGTAAGCAGTTCAGATCTGATGTCATTTACATTCTTCACACAGCACATTCGTCCAGGCTGACAGGTAAACATAGAACTAATCTCAGGTAACATGACTCATAGTAGAGATCCAGTAAGAAAGATTGCAGGCTCTAATATTATTACCACACAATCCAAGGACACACCAACAGCTCAGATTTGTAGAACTATTTAAACAAATGTCTTCTGAATATTCAATTCAGGTTCACAGTGGGGGGGGGTTCGTGGAATTTTTTAAATAAAGTCTGCAACACAGAAAGAGCTGTGATCAAGCTATTTATTACTGCGCCAACACACATCAAACATCACAGTTCAGTCATGTCAGCGCTGCCACAGAGGTCGTGCTCCTCCTCCTTTACGCCTTCCAAGGAAGAGGGAGGAAGTTACAAACTGATCCTACCACACTTCACGTGTCTCGCTATGAAACCTAACGCATCAATGGTTGTGCTGTTTTGTGCCCTTGGCCTTATCAGCACCTGTAAAGGGAGTTGTTTTCTCAAACTGCTGAAGTAAGTTCATCTAGTTTTAGCAACTTTCACTGAACAGTAACAGTGTCACAACTAAGCATATGCATAAGCACTTAAACACTTTAAATGAGAATAACAGAACATGTGCATCGCTTCACTGCAGTCTTACGTATTTTCCCCACACCTGAATAAAAAATAACAGCTTCAGCTGATGCAGCCTGACTCAATCCTAGATGTTCAGCACACAGAGACACAGAGGTGCCGTTTAAAGTTTAGTGTTAACCTGAGTCACTGATCATTTGCAGTATTACAGAGTCGGGCAGTCTTTGCATGATGTCCACGTCACTGTAAGTTTCTAGCTGACTTCACTGCAATTTCAATTTCAATTTCTGCTGTTCACAAACGCTGTCCATCTAATCTGACTGAGCTGGAGCTGTTTTGCAAAGAAGAATGGGCAAAGATTTCAGTCTGTAGATGTGCAAAGCTGGCAGAGACAGACCCTAAAAGACTGGCAGCTGGAACTGCAGCAAAAGGTGGTTCTACAAAGTGTTGACTCAGGGGGCTGAATAATTACGCACACCCCACTTTGCAGTTATTTATTTGTAAAAAATGTTTGGAATCATGTATGATTTTCGTTCCACTTCTCACGTGTGCACCACTTTGTGTTGGTCTTTCACCTGGAAGTCCAATAACATTGATTCATGTTTGTGGCTGTAATGTGACAGAATGTGGGAAAGTTCAAGGGGGCCGAATACTTTTGAAAGCCACTGTATATGTAGACACAGGACTACAAGTAGAAGATCAGACATGAAAGTGGAGATAACACAGAAGACCTGCAGCAAAGGTCAGAGGTCAGACTGGGCCCTGGATTCAACAATGAGCCAATGATCATCAAGCAGTGACTAAAGCAGAGCCCTGACGTTCTGACATTCATCACACAGTCAGAACAAACAGATGTCAGTTCATTGATCAGCTGAGCTGCTGATCTTCATCGTCACAGAAACATTCAGCTTGTTTCAATCAGTAAATAACTCCCACTACTCCCAGTTTGAACTGTTCCCACTCAAAATGCTGTGAGAACAATGATCATTGTAGAACTTCACAAACATCACGTGTTGTTTTCCACATGTAAGATCAGCAAACACACAGAAACTTCCTGTTGCCACACACGGCCTCTAAAATCTCTTCCACGCTTTCTGTCTGAAGTCCACTCTCTGTGTCGGATCCACAGGAAACAACAAGATCTTATTAACATGGTTTTCAATGTGTCTCCTTCCAAAAAGTCCAACCAATGAACAAATGTGTGTATTTGTGGAGGCCGAACAAAAGCATGACACATTTCTCTGTTTCTATAAACTGGAGTCAAACACAAACATGAAGAGTTTCACTGACAGACTCCAAAATGCCCCCACAGTGGATCAAAGGGAAATCCTACAGTGTGGCCAGAGACTCTTAATGGCTCCAACATCAACACATCCACAATGTTGGATCCAGTTCTGCCTCACAGAGTTACTAAGACACACCCTCTGCAGCATCACAACAGCTCCACCTGCTTCACCTGCCTCCTCAGCATCTGTACACCTGAAGAGAAAAGAAAGGCTCCAACAGCTCAAATCTACAAAGGATTCATGAAGTTTCATCCAACAATAACATGTTTGCCTTCCACAGTGTGCTGTTAGACACCACTGTACCTCTGCCATTTCAAAAAGAGCAGCTTGGGAACATTTTGGCTCCAAACACTTTGTGTTTAAGTTCTTTGTTTTCTTTGTGAAGCCAACAACATCTGGAGCTTTGTGACTCATAGAAACATCATTTTGTTCTTTAGATGACAGCAGATTGGGACTGAATAATCAATCACTATCAAACCAATAAAGACAAACATGCTGATTTTACAGGAACTTTGTTGGAGAAGCTGCAAAGACATGAAACTGGTGGAGATCCCAAACCAGTTGATAGTGCTGGTTATTCCAAATAAAGCTGTTTCCCTTTGAGATGAAATGACTTTGTGTCCTGATATATAATAAAGATGTTGTTGTTTTTGAGCCCCTGTATTAAAAGTAGTTTAAAGTCAGCTTGAGTTTGATGTCTTTATGTCAAAGCTGCTCATGATGTTGAGCTGCTGATGGAATAAAAACAATATAAAAGCATGTAGTCCAGACTTAAATGTAGCCTGTTGTTAGCTGAGGTCCACACACAGTGTTTGACAGTGTAAAGTGTGTGAAAGGGCTGCTGGTGGAGCTCACTAGGATGAGCAGGTGACCACGAGGTGGAGAGCAGCTGGCCTGGCTTTGACCCGGGCCACGCCCCCTTTCTCTCTGCTTTGCTGTCACTTATCTTCACTGCTCTGTCCAATAAAGCTGAAAAAGACCCCGAATCAAAGAAATCTGCTGCAGCCTCTGAAACGTCTTCTGTTTCCTTCCCGACGGCTTTTTCACCGTCAGCCCATCAGACAGTCCAGCAGCATTTATGATGATGTCATGATGTTGAAGAGGCTGCTACGGTGGCCTCCCATGACCCCCAGCCTCATCACAGCTGAGATGCAGACATTTGAAAACATTCAGCAGACAACTGAATAACAGTCCAACACAACAGTCTGTGTGCAGACACACACTGACCTTTCATATAGTCAAACACAGCTGGTTGAGTCATTTCTCTGTGAGTCTAAAGTGAATCTAGTATTTGAAAGTCCACTTCCTGTATTTGTTGTTGAAGACTTCTTCAGCTTCTTCTCAAGGACATCAGCTGCTTGTTTGGCAGCAGAGGCAGTTAAGAAGCTTCCTGAAAAACACTGAACAGTGAGTTCACTGTGGCATATGACAGATTCAGCTTTCTGTGTGCAAACGTGTCTGTGTCGACCTTTCAAATGCTGTTGAATCCAAAACATCAGCGGCTCCTCGGCTGCTCACTTCATGCACTTCTGTCTGTGTGACAGTCCAATGACATCACAGCTGTTTCCAGCCCCAGTGTCTCAGGACTGGACACCTTTAAACATGTCGAGGATCAAACAGCGTCCAGCTAAACACACATGAAACTATCAGAGCTGACAATCATTCCAATAACATCTAATGGTTCATGTATGTAGACACAGGACTACAAGGAAATGGCTCTCAGCATCTGGCTGTGGGAACACATGAGTCCCTGTTTGTGTTCAGATTGTGTGCATGTTTTAGACGTGTGTCACATGTAGAAACACAACAATCCCACAATGACACACAGATGTGTTTGACACAGCTGTGCAGCTGTAAGTTGTTTCTAATGATTCATTGAAGCTCTTCTAACATTCTGGAGACGATCAGTACATGAATCTGTTCAACACGACAACAATTTGACTTCAGTGTGAACGTTTGCATTAAATAACCTTCTTCATCCAGCTGACAGCATCTTCATCCTATGATGTGAACAGTTCCTCCTGTTGATGACAAACCTCTGACAGGATCTGCTTGAGGAGCTTTTTCATGTGCAGCTCTCTGAGCTCAGGGCTGAGCTGCTGTTTCATCTTTAAGAGCTGCTGCCTCCTCGCCGGACTTGTTCTCCTCTTCTCCTAATGACACCATTTCTGCTTCATATAAAATTCAATAAAGATGCTGACATGTATCTGTAGCAACAACATCATTGAATCTAGAACAACTGGAGCCAAACCAGTGGCTCTGCTGGGATCACTGGTGAGCCAACACTTCCTTGTTGATGCAGATTTCAGGGCTTCCTTTTGCTCCTCCGTTATAACTGTTCTCTCTTCTCAACACATGATGACACAAAGGAATCAGCAGTGACAAAGATGATGCTGAAGAGAAGCACACACTTCACACATATAACAGACCAGTGCAGTTACACACACCTCTGCTCGACATCAGGCCTCAAACAAAGACACAAAACACTAACTTGACTCTAAACAGAAGAAACGAGCAGCTGTTTCTGTTCTGTGCTTATTTATATTTGACACACATGCTTCTCTTTGTGCAAACACACATCGCACTATAAGGGTAACCTCGCACACAATGATTGGACAGCACAGTGATGATGCTGGGAGATCCTATACGCAGCAACACAGAAACACTGAGAACTTTAAACAATGATGGAAAGTGTTATAAATGACTTGTTGGCCTCTGATCTGTCACAAACAGCTGAAACGTGTCTCTCATGAGTCACATGAAGGTTTTTGACAGAAAGGACAAAAAGTAGCTGCAGTCAGTTTGTGTCATTTTTATATTTATTCATCTGGGAGAAAAATCTGAGGGACATTAAAATGTGTTTTCAACAGAGACAAGAACATGAATATAACAGAACAGGTAAATGAACATGTTTCAAGTAAACAGCTGGACTGATCAGGTCCAAACACAGAGTGATAAACTTGTCAAACAGCTGTCATATCTTTATATAGAAGCTCTTTATAAATGCTGCTCACTGCAGTCTGTTTACTAATAATGTCAAAGTGTTAGAAACACAGAAACATCAGAATGGTCTTTGTTCACAGAAACCTGTCTGGGATCCTTTGTTGTTCTTTTGATGCAGAGTTCCATTATAAATATAAAGAGTTATTTCAGAGTCTCATCAGTTTTCCTGCATGTCTTTATTTAACACATCAGCAGGGCTGAAGCTCTCATGTTAAACACACACTGATCTATGGACACGTTCATGTGTTTCTAACAGAACCAGGCTGTTATCAGCCTGCACTAACATTATGTCACACACACTGAATGTAACAGTGACAGTTTACATCATCACACAATCAGCTGTGATTGTTTCACTGTCATCAAACGAGTCAACAGGAAGTAGAATCAATAGAAACCAATCATTTACTGACAGCATGTCTGATGGAAATAAGTGCAGATTATGTATGAAGTCTAACTGCACACAGTAACTGTGTTACAATAAGGACTTAACAGCGCCCTCTGCTGGAGTGTTTCAGTACTGCGTTAACTAGAATACACCACCTCCTCACACCACCTGCTACAGCTCTACTCTTCTATGACTACAGTCATCCACAGCACTGATGTGAGGTCACATGGTTCATATGTAAGGAGCACAGCTGACCTCAGGTCAGTTTAATGACTGTGAGCAGCAGCTGTGTTATTGTCACTGTGACAGGGAGACACTCTCAGACACAGCGCTCATGTCAGCTTGTTCTCATGCAGGAGGATCAGGAGCTCCATGTTTGTCTTTCTGTTTGAATCATGATGTGTTTGTGCCATCAGAGTCTGTCATGAGTACTCAGGGTTTCACAGCAGCTCTTCTGGATGCTGACGAGGACTCCAACCTCATGTTTCACCTCTCTGAGCTTCTGATGTCTGTGAACACTCGTGTTTCTTCTCTGGGCTCATCTGGACAAAAACACCTTTCTGTGTTTGGCTGCAGCCTCATTCTGACTGACAGGAAGTGTGTTATCCATGAGCTGCACTTCTGTGAGGAAGTTTCCTGCTGTGTTTCCTGTCTGTGGACAAACACGAGTGTTCCAGCTGAGGACTTGGTTCCTTCCACCTGTCCATACAGGACATCACGCTGTCTGCAGCTCTGTAAATGCAGCTCCAGGTCCTTCCACGTGCTGCTCTGTATTTGTGCAGTTTGTAGTGTGTCCTGGGAAACGTAGCACACATGGTGTTCTTCTGCTGTTTCCTCCTTTCACTGAGTGTGAAACACTGACGCTGTGCTGTTGTTCACAGAGGGGAGCTGATTCTAGCTGCAGCTGGACTCTGTCATCTAACTGAATGTGTTGGTGCTGATCACGGGGCTCTGAGGGGGGAGCAGCAGGAGGACTCTGGATGCTGACGTCAGTGTATCTGTGGAAGCTCCCACAGCGTGTCTGTCATTCAATATTGTGCTGTATATTGTATCTATGCAAAGATGAACAGACTGTGTGTTCACTGGTCTCTGTGCTGCAGCTCTGATGTCATCATCACTCCCTCCTCCACCCTCAGCAGTCCCAGCATGCTGCTGTGGTGCACCCCACCCTCACTCTACACCTGAGCCACAGACCACACCCTCCACCTCAATATACACCACAGTTTTCTCTGCTGTGGAAATGAGATCAGGAGGAAATCATCATTATTATTATTTAATAAACGCTCACATTAATGTGGGCTTATTTGTTTCATATTAGAAACATTAGTTGAGTGTTTTTAGTATAAAATGGTCAAAGTCCCTCTTTTTGCTCCTCCCCTCACCTGTGGATGGGCGGTGCTGTTACCGTGGTGACAGCTTGGATGTGTTTCAGTCCTGCCTGGTTATCACTGCAGGAATCTTTCACATTTATTACAGGTAATAACTCTGATTTTTCTGTGTATTATGAACCAAATGTATCCTGATACACACAGAGATGGATGAGCAGAGGGTTTTTTTGCAGTTTATGTAGTTACTATGGACTTAATGCATACATATTATTAAAATTAGGGCTATAACAGTTGTATTGATGTATAGCAACTTGAAATGCTCCCACAAATGGCTCCACAGCATGTAAAAATATAACAAAAGCTCTGGCGGACTTGGTTCTGTGGTCAGTCTTAAAGGGTGAAGTTAAACTCTGTAATCTTCACTGTGTCACAGAGTTCAGTGAGTCCCGTTATTCACAGTATCAATCAGATCATCAGAGAACAGCTGATCAGCAATCAGTGGTGCCAACAGCGCCTCCTGTGGTGAGAGGATGCAATAATGCAATGTAGCATTTTTCCACTCAACACTTGCAGTCATGGAAACTGTCTGTTGGATCTGTGTGACGTTGCTTTCTTGGTTAGAGTTCCTCACAAATGTCCAGATGATTCTTCTAATGAGGCGTCGACCATGTTTGCAGCTCTTTGGAAGAAAACGTCACCCTTTGCCATCCTTACTTTTCTTTGACTTCTTCAAATGCAGCTGAACTCCAGCTGGTATTTTCTTGGACTTTGCAGCTGTTTCTGGTCATCAGTTCATTCCTGCAAACCTCTGAAGCTGAACAACAATGATGCTGCATTGCTGGCTGATCCCAAAAGGTTGATTCTGTTCATCTGGACGTTTTCAGAAACGTTTGCTCACTGATCAGGTGACTTCTTCAGTCTCAGCTGACTGCAGCTTTACAAGCTTACAAACAGCACATTTGCACAATGACTGAAAGCAGCAGCACCTGATATATATGATACTAATATAATACATATACATATATAATCCATACTAATGATGAAGGAACTGAGCTCACAGTCCATTGTTCATTCAGTGAACTACTCAGTTTATTTTGGGCCTCAGAAATGCTCACTCTGTTTGTACATCACTGTCAGCAATAGACTCATTCTGCTGTGTGGACAGGAACACATGTGACATCACTTCCTGTTTGTTTGTGACTGAAGAGGAAGAAGTTTACAAGGAATCATTTAGAAGAGTTTCAAACATCAACTGATTGAATCCATGAATCTGAAAACGTGTTTGTGAGTGAAAGAGACAGACATGTACAGACTGAACTATCTGTTCAACAGTCAGAGTGTTTCTGTAACAGGAGACACTCTTTACACTCCACTCAGCACAGGGACACTGAGGAACCAGGAGACCAGAAATAAAACCCAAACCCAGGATAAAGAGTTTGAGTGAATGTGGTGTTGAAGGTGTGGAGGTGGATCAGAGTGTCAGAGGAGACTCTGTAGAAGGACAGAGTGCCAGCAGGACAGTCCACATACACTGCTGCTCTGTTAGAGACAGAGGAGGAGGAGGAGGAGGAGGAGGAGATGGATGTTAGTCTGTTATTGTGCCAGACAGAATCAGGACCATCATCAGAGCAGATCAGACTCCAGGACTGATCATTGTTTCCAAACACACAGTCATCACTGCCTCCTTTCCTTCTGATGCTTCTGTAACTCACTGATATATCAACGTCTCCTCTCCACTCGACCTCCCAGTAACAGCGACCAGTCAGACCATTTCTACACAGCAGGTGAGGATAAAAACCATCAAATCTGTCTGGATGATCAGGATATGACTGAACCTCCTCCACACAATGTGCCTCAATGTTATTGATATTATTATTATCATTAATATATAATAATAAAACCTTTATAATAAAACCACTAAAAACCTTTTTTCTAGCGCAACTTGTAAGCGAACTTGACTTTCAAAATAAAAGCACAAAGCACCAAAACGTTGACTACAGAAAACAAACAGTAATGTACAGCTTAAACAATTTACAATCATGACATAGATCTTGACAAGATAAAGAAATAATCCAAATTATATACAATGTCATCATGCCAACAGTTACAACATCGATGGAGGATCTGTGTAAGCGCTGAGGATCGTCCTGATGGACAGAACAGAAGGAGAGTGAGACAAGTGAAGATATACTAAACAACACTGTGACATGAACTGAGCCACACACAGTTTGATTCACAGGTGATTGACACATTATTTGACCACAAGTGTCTGTGAAGGTTCTCAGTCATCCAGGTCATCGTAGTCAAAGGAGCCTCTTTGCTGACTTTAAAGTCAGCAAAGAGGCACAGAAAAGAAGATCAGACACCAGCGAGGGAGGATAAGAAGGACAGACGCAACAACATTGTCATCCCCTATGTAGCCGGTGTATCAGAGAAACTCAGGAGAGTTTTCTCCAAGCATGACATCCCAGTGTATTTCAGACCCAGCAACACGCTCAGACAAAAACTGGTTCACCCGAAAGACAAAACGCCAAAACACAAACTTAACAATGTGGTGTGTGCTGTACAGTGCAGCGAGGAATGCCCAGACCTCTACATTGGAGAGACCAAACAGCCACTTCACAAGCGCATGGCACAACATAGAAGAGCCACCTCCACAGGACAAGACTCAGCAGTCCATCTGCATCTTAAGGATAAAGGACACTCTTTCGAGGATGCCAATGTTCACATTTTGGACAGAGAGGACAGATGGTTTGAAAGAGGAGTGTTACGTCTCCCCTAGGGCAGGAGGGGGTAACACAACAACTCCGGAAACTCAGTACAGGTGTTATGAAAAAAAAGGTTTAATGGCAGCGCTCTCACAAAATAAACAACCCAGACTCAAACAACAAATGTGGGGGAAAAAGGGACAGTTAGGTTGTGCCAAAAAAAACACCAAAAAGACAAAACCAAAACTTAGCTGAGCTGAGCTACTATCCTAGAAAAGCAACAAACAGGAGAGAAAGACCCTAAACCTCAACTTAAAACAAGCTCAAAATTACATGGGTGGCACCAACCTACTTACCTAGTGTTTCTAACACAAAGACTCTACGTGAGTAAGTGTATGGGGTCCCCAAACTTACCTAGTCCACTTTACTCCCACCACAATCATCAAACAAAAGAAAGACAGCAGGAAAACGTCACACATGTGTCAAACAATTCAAGGAGGGAAGAGAGCCACGCCCAGCCACAGGTGAGTCTCCTTATCAAGGGTTTCACTCCTGGTTTGTCCAATCAGGGCCTCCCTCCTCTAATTAGTTGGACGTCACACAGATTGACATCAGCCTGCAGTCTGCGACCTAAGGGAATGGCAAACAAAAGGGGAGGGAAAGAAAACATGCAGCCTGCAGACACGTAACAGGAGTGAAAGAAGCCATCTATGTCCACTGTGAGCGACCATCTTTGAACAGAGGCGGGGTTTACGACACCAACTCTCTGCCATCTATAATCCAGTTTTGAGATCCTTCCCAGACGCCTTAACGCCCACTCACATCCTGGGCCATCTGATCTCAGGAATTCGCATGATAAGGTGGGGCCAGGTTTCACAATGAACTCACCCGAAACTCTGGCTGATTGGGACCCACACCCAGTTTCACAGTTTGGCTCAGGCGATTAGAGGATCATCAGGGGGTCCTTTTGTCCCTCTGTGGGGGGTCACTCCCACTAGGTTTAAATCTGGGACTCTCCACCATTTGACCTTAGAACTGAAGAAGCTTCTCGGATGAGAGGTGAAACGTCTTCAAGCAACTTAAAGAAGTCCAGACGCTTTTCTTTGCAAGCTCCTTTGACATTTGACCACGAGCAATCTTTTCTGGTTTGACGCCGTCTTTGTAGCCAGAAACCAGCTCTCTCCTCGGCTTCCTCCACTACACGCTTCCCCCACGCCAGTCTCCTCCGTCACTATAAAGGGGAGAGTCATGAGCTCCATCACCCTCACCTGTGCCGTCCAACGTCCCGCCACCAGCCTCCACTGCAGCAGGCCAGAGACCACACCCCTGCCACAATAAGTAAAAGTATATCCTTGCTGTACCCTTAATGCTAAATGTGCTAAATTAACCGCTGCCTTTGCCCCTTTGGGATTATTCTTATGTCACTGGTATGTTGACCTTTGACCTTCACATTAGAGAGATGGGCAGACAAAATTAGTGTATGAATTTTAAAGTAACAGGTAATAAAGAGAGTGCAGCAAATGTAGTCAGGTTTCTTACTCTGTATCACACATGAGTGCCCGAGGGAGGCGGGGCTGACTGGGGAGACACAGGAAACAGAGAGACAGGGCTGACTCGACATGAAACGATGAAACGTGGGACACGGGAACAGAAACTAAACACAGGCTGAAATGAACACTGAGGGAGGGAGAACTAAGATTACTGAGAGCCTGATAAATAAGAAGAACAAAAAGCAAGAAAAACAAGAGTCAAAGAAAACCAAAAACACAAAGCATTGGGCCAGGACCCACTGCTGTGACATTTATATGTGATAAAAACATTAAAAACTGCTCAGATGTTGAAATCTTTCTACGTATACTTTAGGTTCAGCTCTCCAGCCTGGCATTTGGTTAAGCATGATTCAAACATTTGATTTTGTTTAACTGGTTTTAATTATAGTTACTTTTTGTGAACATTTGTTGCAGCATTTAAAAATACATCATTTATTTTCAAACTTTTATTTGATTTAGAGCATCATGTTTGACCAACGTAAATGTTTTAATTTCATATAAAATAACTGAAACAGTGAACTAAATATCTGAAATCTTTCCTTCCTTAAAAGTTATAATCCTACTTAAGTTATAGTGCAAACGCTTAAGCAACAAATATACTTGATGCTAATTAATTAATATTTCCCTTTGATGTTGCAACTATGTGGTCACTTCTGTCTTTAAACAAAATAATATTTTCCAGTTACAGAAATCATAAAGTCCAAACTAAAGTGCTACTGTTGCTATATGCACTTTATATAAATCATGGATGATGGTCCTGACATGAAGGAAGAGAAAGTTACAGGTTGCATCCTTTGACTTTGTCTCCGTGCCTTTGGGCGATTTTCAGAAGGACAGATGTTTCTGTTCAATTCTTAAATCAATTTTTTCAAACACAAACACTATTTTAAAGCTTCTACAGAGTAAAATATTAATGATAATTATAATAACAATAATAAAAACAAAAGCTCTCAGATCCATCAAACCAAGCAGCAGAAAGAACAATAACTGAAGAGAAAACTTTAACCTTGTAGACTTCATTATGTTCCAGCTGCTCTACAGACGCTGTGACCTCGAACTTAAGCAGGTCGTAAAGTATGTGCAGCTCAATAACTTCATAATCAGACCCTGTGGTATTTAGGCAGCAGAACAACTAAGAATAACAACTACAAATAATGTTTTTAGGTTTCTGTTGTACTGCAAGGTTCTGTACAGGAGAACCAAACCAAGAGCAAATATTACGTCTCATTTACACCTGAGCACGAAGAGCCATCAACATTTAGCAAATTGAATCATCTTTGTTTAGATGCAAGAAGAATCATATAGAAATGAAAAAGTAGAAATAGAAATCCAGAGCAAAGATATCCTCTAATTCAGCGTAGCACATGTGCAGCTGCTGCGATTCACGTAAGCATTCGGCTCGTCGCTGTTGCAGATTTTTCTCTCGCTGTTCTGGCTCACAGCGCTGCAAACACAAAAATAAATATCCCCAAAGGTGTGAAAGGGAGCTAATTAGTAAGAGTATTGTTACTCTCCGCAGGAGTAGTCCAGCAGTAGAAATCAGTCCAATAACAAGGTGTGTAACATCTAGCAGGGTGACAGAAAAACCCAGGGTAACTTCTAAGGACCTCAACGTCTCTCTCACATTGTGTTTTTTAAACATGCTTCCATTTGTCACTTCAGTCTTTACTATGAAATACAGGAAGAGAAATCATGGCTGAAACAATTTCTCATGAAACCAGGGGTGTGGTCCAACAGTCAGTTTGGTGAGGAAGGTTCCTAACTGAGAGAAGTGACCCAGAAGTATCTGTGTAGCAGCCACAATGAATCAAGATCATGAGCTTTATTAACTGATCAAAGTCTCTTCTTTCATCTTCTGTATCATTCAGTTTGCATTGGTAATGCCCATTATTGTAATGCTTTTTTAAGACCAGCAAAACTTTATTTCACTTTGGGTTAGCTGGGATAAGTGATGGATGGAGGAAATTTTACTTCAGCCACAGAAATCCTAAACAGGAAGGAGGAGCAGAGTTACAGTGGATCACTATCCAGCAGGGAAACAAGGTTTATTTCAATTTCTTGGCCATGAGTGAGATTTACTGAGTGGGCAAATTAGGGAGACGACACCATCAGATCCCGAGCCCTCCATGTGTTAATCAAGAGACGGCTGTTGTGCTACATCCATAAATAATGAATAAATTAGGAGCTAAAGCTGAAAGGACAGTTTATTTGTACCATCTTCACGTGAACACATTCAAGAACATCACAGATGAAGAAACATTAAAAACTTCCACACTACATAAAGCAAGAAAAATAGTTTTTCTTTCAGGTGGTTTCAGAAAAACAGAAACATCAAACATCTCCAAGACTCTCTTTGAAAGAACTAAAAACCTTTGTTCTCATGGTCCAATCATGAGTGAACTCCCCGATGAAGCCTTGTGTGCTAAAACATGTCAGAGTTTTAAAGGTTAAACATGAGTTTCCAAAACGTTTTGCTGGAGAACAATGAACTATTTGACTGAGTTTCAATCATTTACAGACGAGCAAAACCAGGACAGAGAAAAAAGGACAAAACTGACTCAGTAAAACAGAAAAGAAGATCCCATGTAGATCTGTATTATGTAGAAGTTCAGCCCAGCAACCAGTTCAGTTCAACACAAGTTTAAATGATTCTATCTGAACTCTGTGGAGCCTGATCTCAAGCTTTTTGAGTCTGACACAGAAACCAGAGGATCTTTCTGTGTCTTCAGATTCACTGTGATCCAGTGATGGGAGTGATTTCAGCCCTGAGTGATCGCGCTGATGTTTGCACAGAGCAGACAATGAGGTGAATGTTTGGGCACATTGGTAACAGTGAAACAGTTTATTAGTAACGTGGGATCGTTTGTGTGCAGAGTATGAACTGAGATTCCTGAAGCTCTTGTCACACTGGTCACAGCTGTAGTTTCCTTCCATGTGTCCACGTTCATGAATGTTACGATTACCTGACTGTGAGAAGCTTCTCTCACAGTGTCTGCACTTGTGTGGTTTCTCTCCTGTGTGGACTCGTTTGTGTGATTTAAGCTGACCTGCAGTGGTGAAGGATGACCCACACTGATCACAGAGGTGCTTTTTAACCCCACTGTGAATCAGTTCATGTCGTTTTAAATCTCTTGGTGTGGTGAAGCTTCTCCCACATTCTTTGCAGTATTTCAGTTTGTCTCCAGTGTGTCTACGTTGATGTACTTTTAGGGTCTTTTGCTGACTGAAAGTTTTTCCACAGAGGTCACAATGAAAGTCTTTCCCACCACCACAGTGATGACAGGGTTGAGAACTGGATCCATCTGTGTCGCTCTGCTTCTAAACAAAGACACAAAGACAGTGTAAGTCAGTCCTTCAACATTTGTATCCTGAACGTCGCCTGAAATAAAGAGCATCTCTGCAGACGTCCAACTACATTTGACTGTTTCAGTTAACACACTCAGTTTACTGGGCTGCAATAACTACAATACTACCACCATAATACTACAGTAATACTAAAATCATAACTGAAAGGAAAATCTGAATAATCACTCAGAGCTGCTTTTCCATGCAGTAGAATTGCTAACATGCTAACACAGTTTAATGAGCAGACTTGTTCCAAACAGTCAGGCTAAAATGACAAGATAACAATATAAATACATACCTCACAGTAGCTGCACTTGTAGAGTCTCTTTCTGGTGTGGATCTGTTGGTGTTGTCTCAGGTAATGTGGAGATTTAAAAGTCTTCTCACACAGGTCACATTGATAAGGTCTCTCCTCAGTGTGGGTAAACATGTGTTGTTGTAAGTGTGCGTCTGTTGTAAACTCTTTGCCACACTGTTCACAGCAGTACACATCATGTCTGGTGTGAATGCGTAGGTGTGTATTTCGGTACCCTCTCTGGCTGAAAGTTTTTCCACAGATGTCACAGCTGTATGCCTTAATTCCAGAGTGGGTAACTAGATGACTCTGTAAGCTGCTACTGTGAGTAAAAGCTCTGCCACACTGATCACAGCTGTATGCCTTAATTCCAGAGTGGGTAACTAGATGCCTCTGTAAGTGGCTACTGTGAGTAAAAGCTCTGCCACACTGATCACAGCTGTACGCTTTAACTCCACTGTGGATGAGTTGGTGTTTTTTTAGGGAACCCTTCCAGGAAAAAGACTTTCCACACAAGTCACAGCTGAACGGTCTCTCTCCAGTGTGGATGACCTGATGCTGTTTTAGTTTAGCCCTCACAGTAAAACCCTTCCCACACTCGTCACAGGTGTGTTTTTTCTCTCCCTTTCTTCTGTGAGGTTTGTCGGCCTCCTGAGAGCGCTGACTTCTGGCTCCATGTTGGTCCTGCAGTGACAGAGATACAAACAGAGGCAGTGAGTGAAATGCAGTCGTGGAACAAACTCAACCTTCAAACTCCATTAACACTAGTTTTAAACCTGAAGGTGGAGCGTGGCACCAAACACCTTAAAGGTCTCTTATCCCCACCTGCTGGTAGTTCTAACACATTACATCCAACCTGCTGTTAAAGATAATTCATGACTGTTCAAACACTAAAATCATACACACACACACACACACACACACACACACTATTTTATAATTTAGATTATTTTGTTGTTTCCTATTACATATTTCTATAATTTGTATAGATTTATACAGAATTATTCAGTGATAATAAATCCTATGTTTGTTTATTCTAAAGGAACCCCGTTAGCTTCCACAACAGATGTTGCTCGTCTTCTGTCAAATACTCACATAAAATATTACACAATAAAGTGGATTCAAGATATCCACATAATTTCACTCTTACATCCACAGTGAGGTTTCACAATTGTTCAAATATAAGCAATCAATAATAATAATAATAATATCAATAACATTGAGGCACATTACACAAATTTCAAAAACAAATCATGTCTTACAATATTTACAACAACTAAAAGCTCTGTAAATCGGCTTTTAAGTGTTCATTGAAGTTTTGAATAATTCTCAAATTTTTTAAGGCAACTTATTCCACTTAAAAGTTGCTCTAAATGTAACAGTTTTACAAAACGTTACTTTTAACTCGAGCATTTACTAAATTGCAGCTTGTTGAAAACTGTGTAATATGATGATGTATTTCATCTGGATACTGCAGCTGAGCAGAATAAATGTGGTGTGTTTAACAGAATTGCTTTCTTTAGAACTACAAGTAAGCCATAGGATATTTTAGCCTGTACAGGAAGCCAAGAAAGGTTATTATGCATTTTATCAATATTAGTATAGTATGAACATCTTCACACTAATCTGGACGCCTTATTCTGGACTAACTGAAGTCTGTTAAGATCTGTCTTATTAGCTGCTGACCAAATGATTGAACAATACTCCAGATGAGACATTACTAGTGCATTAATGACATCTTTCATAATGAAGAAGTGATACACAAAGAGCATTTCATAGCCATAGCTATGCCTTGTCGGCAGAGTTATGTGACATTAGTGATGTTTGTACTTTCAGCGTTAACTTGGTTTTAAAGCCTTTAAAATATACGCCGTTCAATAGTCGACCTTCATCTGACAGAGAATGTGATGATTTTGTGGATAATTAAAGTCAGTCATATATCCACAAACACAACAAGCTGAAAGTCAGTGATGCTGCTCGGTTTGCAGTCCTGAACATCACGGCACAAGCAGGATTCACTGCACTGTTAATGTTAGCTGTGTTATATTGCTGCCTCTGTTCGGTGGTGTCGAGCCAAACGCACTTTAACGTGTGTTTGAACGAGCTGACGGTTCACTCGTTAAGCTGAAAGAAAGATGCTTCAATCACAGCAGTCACACATGTGTCCACTGCACCATCTGGAACTCTTCTTGTTTACACTCGTAATAACACAAACACTAAATCCTGCTTCTCTGGTGCTGTTGTGTAGCAGTGTGTACACCTGAGACTGTCACCTGTCTGTCTGTCCTGCACTCTCTCTCTGTTTCTTTCTCTCTGATTGTGGAATAAAAGTATGAACATGTGTTTATAAGTTACACTTGTGTTTGAATCCTGCAGCTTATCACACATTTGATTTCCATGTGTGACGACTGCAAGTGTCCAGAGTGAGGACAGACTGAGGGACCCACTGCTGCACATCATCTGTGAGGCATTGCAGCCCTGATGAATCAGTCTTATTAGGTAATGTTCAAATAATGTGATCATCCCAGTGTTTTCAGTGTGGGAGAAAGTACTCAGAGTACTCAGGGCCTTCAAGTTACACACTATGAAAGGCAGCAACAAGTTTAATGTTCAGAAACCTAAAGTCTGTATCAGCAGCAGGATGGAGCTAAAAATAAATGTTGGTTTCAGTTCTATGAAGCTTTGAGTATTTTGGATCAGTAGCTGCTGTGTTTGTTGCATCATATTGCTGTAACTGTTTATATGCTTTATATATTCTGAGCTAAGTTGATCTATAGTGTTACATCATATTCTATAAGGATGTTATGTGTTTGTAGACTTTCTGCCCAGTTTGACCCATTTAGCAGAAGTCAGCCTGTTTAAGGCTCTGATATCTATTCTGTGTGACTTAAAGCAGTTATGACATGGTCTGATTTTCTCACCCAATAAAGGAATATTTCATATATCAGTCTACTCTTCATTCTATCAGACACAGTTATCACACCACAGTTATCACCCCACTTCCCCTGCCGGTGGCAGACTCCCTCGGGTGTCGGTGTGTTGGTGGTTCTTTGTATCTGGGGGTGGGCGTCCGGGTACACACCGGCTCACTCCTTGGCGGCCGCTTATTGGAGCTCGCTCGGGCCATTTCAGAGGTGGGGTGCCCCCGGCCTCTCGGCCTGGGGCTCAGTCACTCAGGCACAGCTGGCTGCCGGCGGAGCTCACGGGCGCGTCACTGCAACTCCCCCTGGCTTCTGCTCCGCGGCTGCTGAGTGAGCCCTCATCTGGGACTCTCCTCAGCTCTTACTGGGACAGTGGCGCGGCTGCCCCTCTGTGGGTCTTCCTTGGTCTCTTGTGTTCTGGGGGCCTCTGGATGTCTGGAGTTTTGATCTCCTCCATACCTGCTTGATACCATAAAGGACAGGGCTGTGGCCCCCCCACACCCTCTAGCAGATCATTACATGGAGAAACCTTTGGAATGCAAGCATGCTGATCCACACAGGTATGCACACAGGTGTACACATGGGTATTCACAGACGCGGACTACAGCTTTCTTGGCTGCTGCCTCAAAGCACACTGTGCGCTGTCTATCTTGAGTGTTGCACAATATCGTTTATTATTTAGTATCTACTGATATCTACTGCTAGCTAGTTTATTGTGATGGTGCTTTTTTTTTCTATTATTATGTTGCTCTTTGTTGTTTGCTGTCTCCCCTGTTTTTTTTTTTCTCCATACAGGTGACCCAGGAGTTTTTTTGTTTGTTTTTTTTCTCTCTTCCCCCCCTTCTCACCGTCTCTTCTCCCCTTTGGTTTTCTTTCTTTCTCTCCCCCTCTTTCTTTCATTCTTTCCCCCTGTCCTATCCCACAGTTATGTCTGTCCCGTTTGCAACTGAAAATAAAATAAATTCATAATTATAATAAAGATCAATCAAATGGACCAATATGGCAAGGCCATGAAATTCAAATTCAAATTTTATTTGTCACGTACACAGTCATACACAGTACGATATGTAGTAAAATGCTTGGACAACTGCTCGTGACCTAAAGAAAACAAAAAAGGAAAAGGCTATGAATAAGATAGGAAATAAATATGAAAAATTAAAAAGGGTAAATTTAACTAGGAAGGAATAAAATATAAATTAAGGTTAAAAATGAAATAACTGTACAACACAAATTAGAATGAAGGGTAAATTTAACTGGGAAGAATAAGATAAAATATATAAATTAAAGTTGAAAATAAAATAACTGTACAACAAAATACACAATACACAATATAGAACTATATAAGAATGTATGAAGAAATCTAAATATAAATAAATATATACACAATAACAGCAGCTGTACAAGTATTAACCGGAAATGAAGAATATAGTGACCAGTGTTGTGCAAAACCAAAGTCCAGAAAGTCCAGTGTGTGTAAGAACTGTATGTGTGGGTCAGTACTGTGTGGTGGTGTGATTGAGAGACCGTATCGCCTGCGGGAAGAAGCTCCTCCTCAGTCTCTCTGTGTTGGTCTTCAGGGAGCGGAATCGCTTTCCTGACCTCAACAGAGAGAACAGTCTGTTGTTGGGATGGCTGAGGTCCTTCACGATCTTCCTGGCCTTAGTCCAGCACCGCCTGCTGTAGATTGAGTGCAGGTCAGGGAGCTCGGAGCGGATGGTGCGCTCAGCTGACCGCACAACCCTCTGTAGAGCTCGTCTGTCCTGCATGGTGCTGTTCCCGAACCAGGTTAAGATGTTTCCCGCCAGGATGCTCTCTATGGTGCACGAGTAAAAGTTCCTGAGCACCTTGGAGGGCAGTTGGAAGTCTCTCAAGCGTCTGAGGTGGTAGAGACGCTGTCGGGCCTTTTTCACCACGGTGTTGATGTGACAGGACCATGACAGGTCCTGCGTGATGTGAACTCCGAGGTATTTGAAGCTGTCCACTCTCTCCACTGGGCACTCGTTGATGACGGGGGTCTGGTAGTTCCTCTCCTGCTTAGTGCTGAAGTCCACTATCAGCTCCTTTGTCTTACTGACGTTTAGAAGGAGGTTGTTCCTCTGGCACCAGTTCTCCAGATTCCTAATCTCCTTCAGGTAGGCCGTTTCGTTGTTATCAGAGATCAGGCCCACCACGACGGTGTCGTCAGCAAACTTGATGATGGTGGTGGAGCTGGTAGTGGCCACACAGTCATATGTGTACAAAGAGTACAGCAGGGGGCTCAGAACACACCCCTGGGGGGCTCCAGTGCCGAGAGTGGTGGAGGCTGAGACATGTCCGCCCATCCTTACTACCTGTGGTCTGCCAGTTAGGAAGTTGGAGATCCACTGACACATAGATGAGCTGAGTCCCAGATGCTCCAGCTTGGTGGTGAGTGTGGAGGGAATTATGGTGTTAAATGCAGAGCTGTAGTCTATGAAGAGCATTTTAACATAATTCCCCCTTCTAGTGTCCAAGTGAGTGAGTGATGTGTGGAGGAGATGAGAGATGGCATCGTCTGTGGAACGATTTGGACGGTAAGCGAACTGTAGTGGGTCCAGTGTGTCTGGTAGTGAAGAAATGATGAAGTCTCTGACCAGGCGTTCAAAGCACTTCATCACTACTGAGGTGAGGGCTACAGGGCGATAGTCATTGAGAGAAGCAGGGTGGGGTTTCTTCGGGACAGGAACAATGATGGACTCTTTGAAGCATGTGGGGATCACCGACTGAGATAAAGAGATGTTGAATATCTCAGTGAACACAGGAGCTAGCTGGTATGCGCAGTCTCTGAGGATACGACCTGGGATGCCGTCTGGTCCTGCTGCTTTCCTGGTGTTCACTCTCTTGAAGGCTCTCCTTACTTCATGCTCGGAGATGACGAGCACGTTTCCGGTGCTGGCAGTATCTTCCTGTCTGCAGCCGTTAGCGCCGCTAACACAAGCATTGTTGGAGACCTTAGCTGCAGCCTCGAAGCGAGCATAGAAAGTGTTCAGCTCGTCTGCCAGAGTCACGGCCGCGTTCGTCATACCGGTTGTTGGTGCTTTATAGTCCGTTATTGTCCTTAGTCCCCGCCACAGGCTCCTAGAGTCACTCTGTTGGAGTTGTGACTCTAGTTTCCTCCCGTAGCGCTGCTTCGCCTCTTTCACCGCCCTCCGCACGTTATATGACGCGGCTTTGTACGGGTCCATGTCCCCCGTCATGAGTCCCGTGTTGTAGGCAGCGGTGCGGGATCTCAGAGCGTCGCGGATGGTTTTATCCACCCACGGCTTCTGGTTGGGAAACGTTGTGATAGTCTTTGTCTCCACGGTATCATCCGCTAGTTTCCCGATGAATCCCACAACCGCTTCCGTAAACACGTTGACGTCATCGTCGGAGTTGTTTCTGAACATGCCCCAGTCTGCGTCATCGAGTGCGTCCTGTAACGCGGCCACCGATTGATCCGTCCAGCGCGCGACCTTCCTCTGAACCGGAACTTCCTGTTTCAGCCTTTGTTTGTATTTTGGCATGAGGAAGATGGCGGTGTGATCAGATTTGCCAAACGGGGGGCGGGATTGTGCCTTGTAGCCGTCCTTGACCGTAGTGTAGCAGTGGTCCAGTGTCCTTTCACCCCTGGTGGGGCAGGTGATGTGTTGATAAAAGTTCGGCGCTGCGCGTTTGAGGTTGGCGCTATTAAAGTCCCCCGTCACAATAAGCGCAGCGTCCCGGTGTTGTGTCTGGTGCTGTGTGAGTGCCTCATGCAGCTCGCATAAGGCGGTGACCGTGTCCGCTTGTGGTGGAATATAAACGGCACTTACGATGACCGATGTAAATTCCCGAGGTAGATAAAAAGGACGACACATGATGGACAGTAGTTCCAGATTTGGTGTGCAGGAGCGTGTGAGAGGAACAACGTTCGCACTGTTGCACCAGTTGTTGTTCACCATTAAACACACGCCGCCTCCCCTTGACTTCCCCGAGTCCCGTGTCCTGTCCATGCGGTGAACCGAGAAGAACTCGGCCGGCTGGATGGCGTGGTCCGGCACCTCTGGGTTCAGCCATGTCTCGGTGAAGCAGAGGAGATTGCAGTCCCGAATGTCTCTCTGGAACTTTATCCTGGCCCTGAGGTCGTCAAGCTTGTTCTCCAGTGACTGGACGTTGGCGAGCAGGATGCTAGGCAGAGGTGTGCGGTGTGCACGAGCTCTCAGCCTGTTCCTGACGCCGGCTCGCTTCCCTCTAGGCCACCGCCGCTTCCCTTTGTTCTCCCTCGAGATCTCACTCGGCCAGCTCGGATCCGGAGTTAAAACCTTCGAATTGTGAGTACATTGTAAACCAATAGAAACAAGAGTGTCACTGTCATACCTAATGTACCCAATGGTGATGATTTTGCCGATTTAGAAACACTGAAAACTAACTTAAAAAAACAAAGACAAAGAAAAAGTGGTCGGAGCAGTCGTGACGGCAGCCGACCTCACCGGCGCCATCTTAATTCAATGATGATCCACTTGGTAAAATAAATCCGCTTGGCATCTTTCTTGGCCTCAAGACAACAATTCTGATGGCTATAGATCCAAACGGGACAAAAAAAAAAAAAAAAAAAAGACAGTTATCACAGCTCCTACGTTTGCTTTTTACACATACCGTATGTGATCAGGAGATATTTTATTTTGTATTCTCACAATCAGTTATCATTGATTAATCATTTACCATTTTTGAATCTGTTGACAGTATAATCTTTTAATTACATCTGTGTTACTTTGAGCAAATATTAATGCACACTGACTGTTTATATAAAGTTGTTGCACGTTAGAGCAGAGCAGTCACACCATACAGACCCACTAGTCCTGTTGGGCCCTGGCAGGCCTGCGTGGAGTTCTGCACGTACGCCGGCCTCTACTTACATGCACGCACTTATGTAACACACGCACGTTCACCTACACACTTAGTAATAATAGGAGGGTCATCTGAGGACAGTTTTTCTGATAAATACACTTTCACAAAATGCACAATGTAATACACACTTGTTTTTCTCTTAAGAGTAGCAGTTGATGTCTATATAAGGGAAAACTTTGGGATAGGTGGGGAATTGTTATCATTTGAGATCATTTCCAGTAAAGATCCAACTGTGATGTCATAAAGGCAATATAAGGAGACTGATGCTTCAGTTGACGAGAGGATTCGATTGCAAATTGTCTTTTCCCACACTAAGTGCACAAAGTGTGTAATAAAGATCACTATTTTTGACACCTACTTCGACTTGGGCTTGCTTTCTTCTCTTCCCTAACTCGAACGAACCTTAACAATTCCTGGTGCCGAAATCGCCGGGTGGGGAGGGGTTGCAACCTGCAGCTCGTCGTGGAAGGTGACAAAGGGGGCGAAGGCCAGCAGCCTATCTGAGTGACGCCAGGCGACATAAGAAAAGGTGAGTGCAACCTGTTGATTTTTATCCAAAGGCGCTATATTGGAAGTTAAAACTAAATTTAATTAAATAATATTCACTCAGTCTGGGCTTCTGGCGTTGGTCCATAGTGATCTTGACTAATTAGTTTTAAAATAGGGCATAGTAGTCTGACTAAATTCATTGTTGTTCATTTTGGGGGTGAATTTTGAGTTAAGAAGTTATGTGTTTAAGTTAATACGGTTTAAG
This sequence comes from Copadichromis virginalis, assembly GCF_057382275.1. Classification (NCBI taxonomy): domain Eukaryota; kingdom Metazoa; phylum Chordata; class Actinopteri; order Cichliformes; family Cichlidae; genus Copadichromis; species Copadichromis virginalis. The sequence continues at coordinate 6,778,914 of NW_028188589.1, forward strand.
GTGTGTGGAAACAAATAAATACGGTTTAAGAGGTTAAATGTGGGTTGACTGGGAATGCCAGCCAATCGGTAGTGTAGGGATAATTTGGTATTAATTGGGTAGCAGAGACGGTCTCGGGCTTCTGATAATTAAACGGGGGGGCTGAGAGCTCACCGTGAGGCTTTTTAAACAAGTAAATTCGTTTAGGACGGAGAAGCTAGGCTCTCTAGGAATGCAGTTGTTCAGCGTTTTGGCAGACGTCACATGCAACGGACGCGTTGTTATGGTTAAGCTCGGTTGGCCTACCGGGGGAATCTTGGGACGCCCTTAATGGCCAGGTAATCTATGAGTGATTGCCTTCTACTGCATTGATTGATTAAGAAGGTTAGACCTGGCTGCATCCTATCTAAACGTCAGGAGCTTGTGAACTTTAAGTAAAGCCAAAAGCGTGATCTGGGATATTTCATGCCGCTGGTGGAGATCCGGGTGTCCGGGCGGGGAAGCAGTTTTAAAGTACTAGAACTTAGTAATTTGACCGTTTTTCAAGGCGGCGTACTTGAGACGGGTAATTGATCAGCAAGAGCTAGGCTCTGGGCTGAAAGATGCTTTTAAATTAGTCAAAAATTTAGCAACACCAGCAGAGAAATAGAGAAGTGAGATAAAGTTGTTCTGGCATATGGTGTTTTCTTAGGAATTTGAGCGCTATCGGGAGGGCGTTCCCGAGGTGTGTATTGACCAGCAAGGCTAGGCCTGGGCTATAGGTGCTTTTAAATTAGTCAAAAAAAGTTAGGGGTAACCTCTTCTGGTATATGACGTCTATGTGGGCCCGTGTATACTGTATATAAATTACTCGTGTGTCTGTGCATTTAAAAGTGTAAATTGTATAAACTGTCTTGTGTTGTTGAATTTTTTCTGTGTGGATTCAGAGTGTGAAAAAACGAAAACGCCTTTCTCTTCTCTCGCTCCCAGAGAACAGAGAGTGTGTGTGTATCTCTCCTTAAGGAGAAGGGAGGGGTTGTGTGGTGCTGCGCAGTAGCGGGCACACGCGCGCGAGTACGAGCGGAGTGTGTGTGTGTACAGCTGCGGCCCTATTTCTCCCTTTCTGTCCTTCTGAGCTTCTTTTCGTTAGGTGAAGGGGGGTCTCAGAAGTATGGTTGAAAGATTTCAGTATATTAAATAAACTAAACCTTGTAGTCTTGTGTTGGTGATTTCCTAATGTGATTATGGTTTAATAGAATTCCATGAGTAATGATCCCTTGTGTAAAACTCCAGTAAGGTAGGAGTGCGGGGATAAATATCTTGACAAAATTTGAGAACTTTGGGTGCTTGTTGGGAGATTTTTAGTTGGGTCGTATTTCTTTCTCTACCTGGAGAAGGCAGAGATCTGTGCTCTATTTGATGTTGTGTAAATAAAGCTTTTAAAAGTTGGTTGAGTCTCTCGTATAAGGAGGGAAAACGGTGCATGGTAGATTGTTTGGATTATTCTTGTATGTGAAAACTTTGTAGTTGTTAGGGAAGTGAATGTGAGAGTGAATTTTCGCTGGCTTTGCGTGCTTAAAACTGTTAGATTAGACGTTTGTCAAGCTTTGAGCTTGAAAGGAGGATTAGAGGGTGTGTGTGTGTGTGTGTCTGTGGGCGGTCTCTCTCTCAGGCTGGAGCCTAGCGGAAGTTCGGCTTGACCAGCTTGTGAGATTCTGACTGCCGAAAGGAAAATACAACGAGGCAACCCCTAGGGGAGGAGCCTAAGACCGGCCATTTTGGTAAGGTAAGTGAGGTCAAAAAGCAAAATGGCTGAAGAGGAAAAGGCGACCCCTGGTGGGGGAAAGAGATACAAGCCACTGAAGGAGCAAATACAGGAATTGAAGAAAGCCATTAAAATGACTGAAGGGACGTCTTCAAAAGAGATTGCTCGTCAGTGTCAGGTTTTAGAAAAAGAAGTGAAGGAATTATGTGAAAATCAACAGAAGACATTGGAGGACAGAATCCCTCTGCACTCCCTCTTTCAACGACAAGGGGAGAAATGTGAAGAGAGAATCAAGGAGCTTGAAGAGGAATCTTTAGGACGTTTCCAGGGGAGAAAAATAAAGGCTGAAAAGAAACTTATGATGGAAAAACAAAGTAAGTATTGTAAGCTTATGATTATCTCCCAAGGTGTTTCCCACTGGATGCAAGAGGAAGTGAACGACATCCAGCCAGCCTTAAAAAAGGAAGCTGAGGCTGAGGGAAAGCTATATCCCAGCCTGAAGGACTTCCTGAGTGGCCCACCCCCACCTTATATTTGTCCAGTGGTGGCCCTGGAGGGTGGTACTATGTGGGGGCCGGAAGGAAAAACAGGAAAAGTGACAGGTGGAATTGTCAACATACAGGAGAATTCTCCATCATCGACATCTGCTCCAGCCACAGTGGAGGCAGACACAGGAGTAGTGCAGCCACAATCAGGGGTACCTGCACAGAAAGCGATGCAGTCTCAATCAGCGGCAGCTGCATCAGAGGTAAGTCAGCCTCACCCAGTTGCTGGGACATCACAAGGAATTACTACACGGGGGTTGATCTTGATTCCTCCCTCTCTTTTTAGCCCAGATAGAGCTACAGAAGAGGCTCAACCTGTGGCGTCTACAAGTACCGGACAGGTGACATTGCAACAGCCCAGCCAGGAAAATCCATCCCAGGAGGCCTGGACTTCAGAGGAAGACTCACCTTCAATGCAGTATCAGAAGGCGCCATCAAAGGCGACCCGAAAAACTAATCAGAGGTCAACGGTTGATGATTCTGAGAAGGAACAGTGGCAAGGCCACGTTTTCGGAAAAGAATCTGACAATCGGGAGGCCGTGATACAGCTGGAACGCCTCTTGAGAAAAATGGAGGAGGAAGGCGTAGCAACACCACGTAGCGTAGCACAAACACTTTATGCCTTGGAAAAGGACTTGGCGGCCTCAGTAGAAAGCAACACACGAAAATCCAGAGAAGTGTCAAACCTGCAAAGGGGAGGATTTGCCCCAAAGTTTCAGACTCCCACAGGAAGGACGACCCTTCGCTCTGGGAGGGTTCTGGAGGAACCAAGAGATAAAAGACCGTCCATCTTTGAGAAGAACCAGAGGAAGACTGTTGCATTGCCAACTGAAGAAGGGCAGGGTGACACAGAGGAGGAATTATCCCTCACAATGCCTTTATTGAAGGGTGGAAGGGGTGAACCAGTCTACCACCCCTACAATATCAGAGATCTTGAGGCTCTGGTGAAGCAGCTGCCCCCAATCACGGAGGGAGGAGCCGCTTGGTTGAGGAGACTAGGAAGTCTTACAGAAGGAGAGGAATTGGCTCTGGGAGATTTCCGAGCTATCGGTGGGAGGACCTTCAGAGGAGGAGGCCTCGCAGATGTAGAAGAGATAGCAAGAACTGTATGCCAACCAAACGACGTCCCCTATGCAAGGGTGCGAAATGCTCTCTCTGACGCAGTGCGTGAGAAGTATCCGACTCATAACATGGGCACTACACCTAGGATTGTTTGGACCCCAGAACATTCCCCTAGAGAGTTTATGGAGCATGCAAAAGAACAGTGGATTCTTCAAACTGGTGAACATCCTGGGCAGAATGGTGAACCAAGGGCGTGGTTCCGATCTGCAGTATTAGCAGGTCTCCCAGAACGAGTAAGAACAGATTTACAAAAGAATCCTGATTTTGCGGTGGCGGATTCAGCAAAATGGGAGAGGCACATTATACATCGACTTGAGCTGGAGAAAGACGAGGTGAACAAGAAAAAACAGGAGCTGGAGGAGGCGCAAGCGCAGTTAGTGAAATTGAAATTGGCAGAGGCGAGAGAAAAACTAAACGAAAAGAAAAAGGAAACCAAAGATGGACCTAAGAAGATGCTGGTGGCGCAGCCACGGGGCGATCCGGGGCCTGATTGGCCAGATTTGAATCCGGTTCTGTACCCTGATGACCGATGGCCCGCCAATGAATTCCCAAGGCAAGGAAGACCCGCGGGGAATTGGGGGACTACTAGGTCGCTGAGGGGACGTGGTGGATCCCAAAGGGGAGGTGGACCAAGGGGCCGTGGTCTGGGGGGACCTATGTTGGACCCGAATGTATGCCTGAGGTGTGGAGGACGAGGACATTGGATTCGTGATTGTCCTACACCACGACAGCAAGAAGCAGGTTATCCATCATCACCCCAGGCACAGGGAACTTTTCGAGGCAGAGTGGGCCAGACAAGGGGACATCAAGCTCCAAACCCAGGCATGGCGCCAGCGGCTCAGTATCCCCTGGGCTACTGGGGCGGAGAGGAGGAGCTGTACTGACGGGACCCACAGAGACCAGACAACATGGGAGTGGCAGATCCTATGTTGTCAATGAGTGTGGAAGGAGATGAAATGACCTTCCTTGTGGACACTGGGGCTACCTATTCAACACTGAAACAAAAACCAAACAGTGCCACACTTTCCAACCATGTGGTCAGTGTTGTTGGGTTTTCTGGGGTACCAATGACGCTGCCAACAACCAATCCAGCCCTGACGGTGCTGGGAAAACAGACATTGAAGCACAGCTATGTGGTGTCTCCCCATGTGCCTGTGAACTTGATGGGCAGGGATCTGCTCATTAAACTGGGGGCCACCATCATGTGTTCAGCTGATGGACTAACAGTTACACTTCCAGGAGGAAAAGAGTTTCCGTGCCTGGGGACATTTTCAAAGAACCAGTACTTGCTGAAAGACTGTGAACAAACGACCGCTGACATCTATTGGGGTCGTGTGGTGGAAGAAGGCATACTAAGACAATATCAGTTGTGGAAACCTTGGATTATGGCCTTGGCAGTCTTCTCTCCCCCCAGGGATCCGTTCCATGTCACCCTCTATTATGAGAGAAATGATGATGAAATTTACAGGGACCTGTTCCAGTCTGACCTTGAAGGCCAGACTTGGAATGTGTGTTCTCAAAACATCTATGTCGGTCCGGAGGGTGTCGCGGCAGCAGTAAAATTAACCGACGAACAACGGCCTTGGTTCAAAATGGGACCTGATTCAGTGCCCCATATAACATTGGCGGTCCATGAGAGTCATCAGGCGAAGGAGCTGGGGACGATGGTCAAAAGAGCCCTCGAGGAACCTGGCTGGCAAGCTACTCAGATTCCAGACGTTTGGTACTCGCCAAAATGCAAAATTTATCGTATCACTTGTCAATCAGAGGACACAGTGATGTTGGAGCATCAACAAATCTCAAGAATTCATGGGAGAGAAAGAACAGACCATGCGGATGCAGTTGCCGCACTTGCGACTCTTCCTGACACTTTGTGGTCAGCAGGGCCTACGGATGTGGGCCAGGCCACGTGTTCGCCCGTTTTGTTCCAGCTGAAGTCTGAAACGCCAATTTGGAAACCACAGTATAGGCAAAAGAGAGAAGCTGAGGAGGGAATTGCAGAAACCATTGAGGGGCTATTGAAAGTAGGGGTGCTTGAGCCCTCTCAATCCTACTGGAATACTCCTATTTTGCCAGTAGAGAAGCATGGGACAGGAAAGTACAGAATGGCACATGACTTAAGAGCCATCAATGCCATTCTACGTACTGACACGGTGCCAGTCCCAAACCCATACACAGCCTTGACGGCATTAACAACAGACCAGAAGTGGTTTACATGTATTGATTTAGCGAATGCATTTTTCTGTCTCCCATTGCATGAGTCTCTGAGGGACATGTTTTCATTCACATATGGGGGACAACAGTACAGATACACAAGGTTGCCACAAGGGTTTGCACTTTCCCCTGGCATTTTCAACCAAGTGTTGAAAGAAGCTTTATCGCCATGCCATCTCCCAGAGGGGTGTTCACTAGTGCAATATGTTGATGATTTGCTCATTGCAGCTCCGTCTGCTTCGGCATGTACGGCAGCTTCACTTACCATACTGAAGAGACTCGCTGAGTGCGGTTTCAAGGTCAGTAAAGAAAAGTTGCAGTTGGTCCGACCAGAAGTAACATTTCTGGGCCGTGTCATTGCTCACAAATCAGTGGGTCTGCTAAACACTCATCGTGATCAGATTTTGACACATCCAAGACCGCGTACGGTTAAGGAGTTGCTCTCATTCTTGGGGTTAACAGGATACAGCCGGCACTTCATTCCAAATTATGCAGGCAAAACAGCCCTGTTGAGGGATTTGGTAAAAACGGCAGGTGTCAGAAATCTTAAGGCTGAACTGCCATGGACATCGGCAACTGAGTCGGCATTTATTGCATTAAAACAGGACTTATCTAGATCGGCTGATCTTGCTATTCCTAATTATGAACAACCCTTCTATCTTGATGTTTCTGAAACACACGGGATAGCTAATGGGGTGTTGTTTCAGAAAAAAGGGGGAGGAAGAGATGTACTTATGTACGTCAGCATTAGGCTGAATTCATTAGAGACAAGGCACCCGAGATGCACTCAGCATGCCATTGGGGTGTCAAAAATTATACAAAAGACAGCACATATAGTGAGGGATCATCCGTTGAAGGTGCTGACCACCCACAGTGTGGTGGCATATGTTAACTCACAAGCCTTCACCATGACACCTCTTACACAACAGAGAGTGTGTAGAGTTTTAGACGCTCCTAACTTGACCTTCACACATGAAGGAATTAACATGGCAGATTTAATGGAGTCAGGAGGAGAACCTCATGACTGCGCAAAGAGAGCTGAAGTGGACGAGAAGATAAGAGAAGACTTGAAAGCAGAACCTCTGACAGGAGCTGAAGATTGGTTCACTGATGGATGCTGCTACAGGGATGATGAAGGATTAAAAGCAGGCTACGCGGTAGTTTGCAGAAAAGGGGCTGCATTTGAAGTGAAGGAGGCTGGAAGACTTGAAGGGCAGCAGTCAGCCCAAAGAGCAGAAGTAATTGCTCTAAGTCGAGCTTTGAGACTTGCAAAAGGAAAAAGAGTCAACATTTACACGGACTCAGCTTATGCTTTTGGAGCGGCTCATGTGGAGCTGGCCCAATGGAGAAGAGCAGGATTCAGGACAGCTGAGAATGCACCAATCTGCCACAAAAAGGAAATGGAGGAACTTGAGCAGGCCTTGGGAGATCCAGAGGAGGTGAGCATCATAAAATGCAAAGGCCACTCCTCAGGGACCGGCCTGATGGCCAGAGGAAATCAGGAAGCCGATCGAGCTGCAAAGGAGGCAGCGGGTTATAAAGCATCACGACAGATGGTACAAATAACGGTGGAAGAAGAATCAGGAGTTAACATGCTAGAGGAGGCCAGGAAGGCCCAAGGGGAGGCTGCCCCAGAAGAGAAGGGGATCTGGAAGAATCGAGGAGCCTGGGAAGAAGGAGGTCTCTGGCGAGGACCTGACGGTCGACCAGTGTTGACAGCCAACTTGGCAAAACAGAAGATTGCCGAAGCGCACGGCCTTGGACATGTAGGTGTCGCCCAGATGGGGAGACATCTGTGCCATTGGTGGCATCCCTTTTTGAAGGATATGATCAAGGAAAAGGCTAGGACCTGTCTGATCTGTGGGAGGCACAATCCGAAGCCAGTGATTAAACCAGAGGCAGGTAAGTTCCCCATTCCAGAAAGACCAGGTGAAGAGATTGTCATTGACTTCACTGACATGATTGATCCAGGTCCAGGAGGAGTTCGATATCTACTGGTAAGTGTAGATGCTTTGACGGGTTGGCCTGAGGCATGGCCTACCAAGAGGGAGGATGCAAAAAGTGTGATTAAGTGTTTAATCAATCATTACATCCCCCGGCATGGTTTCCCTAAGCGGATTAGGTCCGACAATGGGACTCATTTCAAAAACAAAGATTTGGCAGAGGTAGAACAGAAGCTGGGGTTACAACATAGATTTGGCACAGTATATCACCCCCAGTCGCAGGGAAAGGTAGAAAGAATGAATCTAAATCTGAAGAATAAAATTGCTAAGATTTCAGCTCACACGGGGCTAAATTGGGTAGCAGCCCTGCCAGTTGCATTGATGATAATAAGATGTTGTGTTAATCAATCCACAGGTTTCACACCATATGAGCTGTTGACAGGACGACAGTTTCCAGGTCCTTGGACAACAGTTCCGGCGGAAGAAAGTGTAAAAAGTAATAGAAAACATATTGAATGTTGGAAAGAATTAAAAGCTCTTGTGTCTAGTTTCACACAACAGGTTGGAGAAGGGGTGAAAGCGGAGGACAGGTCCATCCCCGATGCCAAGGCGGTGTGGCTGAAGGTCATTAAGCGAAAGTGGAGAGACCCGAGGTGGACCGGACCTTTCGAAGTAACTGCCCGAACCACCAGTGCTGTCCGTCTAAAGGGGAAAGGGGAGACCTGGTTCCATTGGTCTCAGTGTGCAGTCGCGGACGAGAGTTTGCTGGAGCTAGCCTCCACCCAATCGACGCAGGGGGGAACATAGAGCCAGAATAATACTCGTTCCACCTGTGCTACGGTCCTCCTCAGTAGTCTAACCTGAGTGAGGCGAAGAAAGAAGAGGAGCGTCACGCGCCAAGGAGGAATCCATTACAGGCTCTTAAATAGGCTAGGGCTCTAGTCTAAAGTATTTGATAGTTTGAAGGAATCGTAATAGTTTTGTAGGTTACTTGCATATTTTTATACTCATAACCTTATACTCTTTTTGTAACCTTATCTTTTTAGCATAGAGTAAAAGTAAACGAGCCTGGGAACAGTCATCATGAAATTGTGGGAAAATTGGAAAATAACGGGGGTGTTGGGGTTAATAAGTGTTATAACGTGTTTCTTTGTTTTTTGGCAGACAGGTGAATTGCCCAGACACAGAGGTCTATCCGCTCCTGAGCCCGAACCGATCAAATCGTCGAAAAAAGTCAAGCGTGCGGTTGGTTCAGGTGGGGATGATGGGTGTCTCAAAGCCAGTGGCGGAGTCGAGTTTGGGTATGTTAATGGATCCACAACAGCGTTCACATTCGATTTGTGTGAGGTAATTAAATGCTCGGGTGACGGGAATAGTTGGAGAACATATAATGTGTGGGTTTGTTATCATCCAATGATGTGTTACCCTAAGTCGGTGTGGGGCCCATCATGGGATAGTGACATCTACACCTATGTAACGGATCAGTGGTGTTCTTGGCAGGATGTGGTCGCGTGGACAGGAGTAGGATGGCAGCCAACGGTGCCACCGGCCCTTGAAGGAATAGCTATTCAGAGAGATTATTCTGTTACAAATAACCCTATTACTCTTTCCCTAGGACCATGGAGTGAACTCCCTGAACCTGGGTTTGATGGAGGTGCGTTTTATTTAGTAGTAGGGGTAGATAAAGTAGGGACAGATCCATTCGGGTTAATTCGGGTGAATTTATTTAATCCCAGGTCTAAACCGCTGGGAAATGACTCGGCACTGAATCTTACGGTGCAAACAGATCCCGTAGAGACAGTTACTTACAAGGATCCAGAAGAAAAATGGTTTGTTGCCACTGATTATACTAGGTTAAAACCTCAGGAGTTGATAGAGCGTGCCACAGGTTTTGGAGATAGGAATCTTTGGTTAGATTGGGTGGCTCAAAATGCTAAGGAGCAGAAAGTGGTTGATTGTGTTGCTTGTGCTACCGCTCGACCACATTTGTTTACTGAACCCGCTCCTCTGTATCCAGAGGATGAGTGGGGATATAATTGCATGTTGAGATTAACTAGAGAGGCGGTGGACACAGGTAACTGCACCACTTTGTCAGGTTTATATCCGCCAATTGATAAACGCACACAACCAGGTTCATTCACACCAAAACGAGATAATTATACATGTTTTGAGTTTTCTACAGACAGAGTGAGATTTAGGCTAGGAAGGATTAATCCAAGCTGGTGCCAGAGGACAATCACAGGTAGGACTACCAATGATGTAAGTGACCCAAGCACAATTATAGGCACCTGGGCGAGAGGTGGGCTATATTATTATTGTGGGGAGTACACCCTTTTGGTGCAGGTTCCCTTGGGGAGTGTGGGAACGTGTGCTCTGGTGCGCCTAGCTGCACCTTTGATGCTCATAGGCAGTAGGCTAGAGACAATTCCACAGCAAGGTGCGGATGTGTCTACAGCCAGACGGAGGAGAGCCACAGGAGCTATCCACAAGTATGATCCAAGACGGGACTCGCCAACCTGGATAGACTCAATAGGAGTTCCCCGAGGAGTTCCAGATGAGTATAAGTTAGTTGATCAGATAGCGGCCGGGTTTGAAAGTGTGTTTCTGTGGGTGACTCCAAATAAAAATGTTGATCGCATTAATTATGTTCATTATAATGTGTTGAGACTCTCTAATCTCACTAGGGACGCGGTGGAAGGTCTTGCAGAACAATTAGGTCCGACGTCGTTAATGGGAATCCAAAATCGCATGGCGCTGGACATGTTATTGGCCGAGAAGGGAGGCGTGTGCGCGATGTTCGGAGATTTATGTTGCACCTTTATTCCCAACAATACAGCTCTGGACGGAACAGTCACGCGGGCGCTGGAAAATTTGAAAACGTTATCTAGAACCATGCATGAGCAATCAGGCGTGAACTCAAGGCTGGGAGATTGGTTCACATCTGTTTTTGGGCAATATAAGGGATTGTTTATGTCTGCCATGTTTTCTCTTCTAGTTTTTCTAGGTTTGTTGCTGATCGGGTGTTGTCTCATTCCTCTGGTGAGGCAGGTGTTGGGTAATCTGGTGAGCAGGGCCATAGCTTCTGGTTCAGCTGGGTCAGCTGGTCCGGAACATATGATGCCGTTGCGAGAAGCCGCCTGGACGGAGGAGTGACACAATATCTCTAAAGGTTGGCCTTTTTTCAAAAGGCCAAAGAGGAGTGTGATCAGGAGATATTTTATTTTGTATTCTCACAATCAGTTATCATTGATTAATCATTTACCATTTTTGAATCTGTTGACAGTATAATCTTTTAATTACATCTGTGTTACTTTGAGCAAATATTAATGCACACTGACTGTTTATATAAAGTTGTTGCACGTTAGAGCAGAGCAGTCACACCATACAGACCCACTAGTCCTGTTGGGCCCTGGCAGGCCTGCGTGGAGTTCTGCACGTACGCCGGCCTCTACTTACATGCACGCACTTATGTAACACACGCACGTTCACCTACACACTTAGTAATAATAGGAGGGTCATCTGAGGACAGTTTTTCTGATAAATACACTTTCACAAAATGCACAATGTAATACACACTTGTTTTTCTCTTAAGAGTAGCAGTTGATGTCTATATAAGGGAAAACTTTGGGATAGGCGGGGAATTGTTATCATTTGAGATCATTTCCAGTAAAGATCCAACTGTGATGTCATAAAGGCAATATAAGGAGACTGATGCTTCAGTTGACGAGAGGATTCGATTGCAAATTGTCTTTTCCCACACTAAGTGCACAAAGTGTGTAATAAAGATCACTATTTTTGACACCTACTTCGACTTGGGCTTGCTTTCTTCTCTTCCCTAACTCGAACGAACCTTAACACGTATTTTCACGACCATAAGGCGCACTTAAAAGTCTTAGATTTTCTTCAAAAAGTACGGCGCGCCCTATAGCGCAGTGCGCCCTACTATAGCGCAGTGCGCCCTATACCTGTTCTTTTATACCTGTATAAAAGAACAGGTATGTGCATTATGCAGAACATCATTGTTTTAACAACCCTGAAAATGCCAAAGAGACACGCTTGCGAAGCACAGTTTAAACTGAAGGCCATCAGCTACGCGGAGGAACATGGAAATCGAGCAGCGGCGAGAGAATTTAAGATTAACAAATCGATGGTTTGCAAATGGAGGAAGCTAGAAAACAAGCTCCGGCAGGTCAAGAAAACGCAGCTGAGTTTCCGCGGACATAAGGCGAGGAGGCCCGAGTTGGAGGAAAGACTCGAGCGGTGGATCATCGAGCAAAGAACGAGCGGGAGAAGCGTTTCGACGGTCACCATTCGGCTAAAAGCAGTTTCACTAGCTGAAGAGATGAACATTGAACATTTCCAAGGAGGCCCGTCTTGGTGCTTTCGTTTGATGAAACGGTGCCATTTTTCCATCCGGACCAGGACTACGGTAGCGCAGCAACTTCCAGCGGATTATAAGGAAAAGCTGGCCATCTTCTGCTCCTACTGCAGCAAACACATCGGCGACAAAAACATCCAGCCCAGCCACATCACAAACATGGACGAGGTCCCGCTCACTTTTGACATCCCGGTGAGTCACACTGTGGAGAAGCAGGGGACCAGCACGGTAGCGATACGCACAACGGGGTATGAAAAGTCTTCTTTTACTGTTGTGCTTGGCTGCCATGCTAATGGACAGAAACTGCTGCCTATGGTGATTTTTAAGCGAAAGACTTTGCCTAAAGAGAAGTTTCCAGCAGGAATCATCATTAAGGCAAATGAAAAGGGCTGGATGGATGAGGAAATGATGAAAGACTGGCTGAGGGAGGTGTATGTAAGGAGACCAGGTGGTTTTTTTCCACGCATCACCATCGCTGTTGATCTGTGACTCTATGCGTGCCCATCTCACAGCCGATGTGAAAAAACTAGTGAAACAAATGAACTGTGAGCTTGCTGTCATTCCGGGAGGCCTGACGAAGGAACTCCAACCACTGGACATCGGTGTGAACCGCCCGTTCAAAGTAAGGCTGCGAGCGGCCTGGGAGCGATGGATGACCGATGGAGACCACAGTTTCACCAAGAGTGGAAGGCAGCGCCGGGCGAGTTACGCCACAATTTGCCAATGGATTGTAGATGCTTGGGCTAACATGGCTGCTGGCTCTGTTGTTCGAGCTTTCGCAAAAGCCGGCATCGTTTCCGAGGAGCCGCACGGCACGGAAAGTGACTCTGACAGTGAAGAAAGTGAACCTGGCATGTTTGATGGAGATTTAGCGCAGCTGTTCAATTCAGACACAGAGGATGAGGACTTCGATAGGTTTGATTGATGATAAAAATGTGAGTACCAAACTTTGTTTTGCTCCTGCTTTATTTTTAAATATGCACACTTGTATGCTTGTGTGTTGTTGATGATGACGATTACTGGTAATAAAAATGTGAGTACCGAACTCAGGTTTGCTCCTGCTTTATTTTTAAATACGCATACGGTACTTGTATGCGCCCTATGATCCAGTGCGCCTTATGTGTGTGTTAAATACAGTAAAGGCACACATAACTGAGACATGATACATAGATATGATACATCTGTATACACACTGTCACAGATACTTGTCTGTGAGTGAAGTGATTAATATAATAACTATAATATTGGCCATATCATATTTACACTGACTTTAGTCTCATGAACAACATCAGCTAATTGTTATTTACAGCTAATCTTAAACGACTGTTCAGCACAGAAATGAAGCCCAACAATCATGTTTCACAGTCCTGTGGTCTCAGCCTCAGATACTCATCAAATCACACAGAGCTCATGTAGAAACAAATGAACTAAATATGTTCTCCATCATTTCTGTCAAACAAAGCCGTATGAAACGTTTCCAGCTGTTAGTGTCATGGTTGCTAGGAAACCTGGGCAGCGCGACGGAGGCTAGACGTCCCATTTCACGAGCCTACGAGCCTCGCACTTCGGCCTTAGCGGTCTTTGAGTACGCGGCCCTTGAGGACTTTAAAGCTGCAGAACCTGAATCGGGATACAGCCATGATGATCTCCAGCCTCGTGCTCGCCAACATTCTCACCTGAGTTAAGAAGACGATCACTGAAATGGTCTCAGCAGGTCCTTTGATGACAGCAATGAAATGCAGCGGTAAGGCTTTTTGGGGATTAAGTTCGTTTTCATGGCAAAGAAGGACGATGCAGTTCATCTGATCACTCCTCATAACATTCTGGAGTGCAGGCAAAATGCTATTATAAAAACTTAAGCAGCAACTTCTCCAGGTTCCAATATTTATGCAATTCTCAAACCTTTTGGCCACGACTGTATAACCTCTTCTGAAGTTTAGTGGATATTATACATGGTTATGCTCAGGATGTGTCGGCCAGTTTCCACTGGAAACGCCTTTTGGTTAAACTGTCAGCGAGGAATTTGCATTTGCACTGTTACATTTTTATATAACTTTAATGCACATAAACAACAGCTGCTTGTTTCAGTGAAAATACATTGATGGGTTTTTAATAAAGTTGTGCAGCTGTAAAGTATTTTGTCTGGTGTCAATTCTATCGTCAGCTACATCGTTATGGCAAATGTTCAAATGTATATGGTGATAAATATCTTTGGTCATATGGTCGTGCTCTGTCTGTCACCTTCTGTGTTGAGCTCATTGTTTCCTCTGTAGTGGCTGAGCTGAGTCCAAGTAGCTGAAAATGTTCCTCTGCTGCTCCGTCAGACTCTCCTCCTCCTGCTGATCAGCTGGGACACAAAACAGATCTTTGTTAGGCTCCACACTGCACTGAAGAGTCAAAGTGTCTCATATGTTCATCTGACAAGTAAAAGAACACATTTTTGTTTCCCGAGGTGGGCAACTTGTTGGAAACAAACACAAAAGGTTTGAGCACTGATACCTGCCATTGCTGGCATTGAAAGATGCAACGCCAGCAATGTGGATTGGTTTGAGTCTTGACAATCCACATTGCTGGCATCTTTCAATATGTTTGAATGCACCAGTGTAAGTGCAGCCACTCAGACTCAATGTGTTCATAGAAACAGGTGCACATGTGTCAGGAGTTCATCCAGCAGTAGCTATGGCACTTGGCCACAGGGGGCAGCAGTGGACTGACCTGCATTTGAGACTGCTCCAGCTGCTCTGTGACAGTTAGTAGATCTGCTACAAATTGCAGATCACATGCAAGTTTTGGAAATGACATTATAAATATTCCTAACTTAGCCACGGCAGCATTGTTGATGTATTACCTATATTGGCTGAAAATGTTCATTTGCAGAGAAAAGACTGAATAACAGGAGTGGTGATTCCTGTAACTTTGTGTATATAATTTGGCATTTCTTACTGATGTAGGCCAAAAATAAATACATAAACTGAGCACCTGATGGCTTTGAACTTTTGTTGTCCATCTTCCATTGGTTTGAATTTTGCGCTCCAGTACAAACACAAATCCCCCAACCCGAGGATCAGCACAATTAACCTAACAGACCTACACCTTAGTTCACAGATTCACTTTGTCTAAGGTTGATTTCTGGGATTTCACACAACCCAGGATTCAGATCGTGAATCCATGATGGGCTTGGATTTACATCATTATAAATGAAATGTGCTCTACTTGGAAGCAGCCGGCCCCGCCCCTTTTGACGGGTTGTGTGAGACTTTAAATCATCAAACTGTAAATTATAAATTAAATTGTTATTGATCCTTTACCCCGAGTCCTAAAGTGTAGATTTATTTTCTTACTCTTCTTATATTTATTGTTTGTTTACTTGCACCGCTGTAACTGCAGCCTCGTCGTCTCGTCTCTCTATCCAGTTGTTCAGTGATGACAAGACGAATCCTACTTCCGGGCCTAAAGTAGTCTGCGTTTAATATAGCTTTGTGTTGTTAACATGTTTAATGTTATGTATTTTCTTCTATTTGATCTCAAAAAGCTCCTAAAACAGTCAGCGATCACTATTGACCTCCCTCGGCTTTTATTACCGCTAATTATTTATTTAAGCTCAGTTTTTAAAACCTTAGGATGTAACTACAGCCCAGCCCATGCAGCAGTATATGAATGACTAACCTCGTATTGTGGATAGATTATCTCAGTTGTTCTCCTGGCTGAAGTTTGGCCCTTTTACAGCATCCTGCCATGCGATTACATTTGTTCCTGACCACCGAGAACACTCACGTTAACTTTTATCGAGTGGAAAAAAAGTTAGCTTGTTTATATTATGCTAACATAGCTGTGTTGCTAACGGTCACGTAGCACATCATTATATACCAGCTAGCCCAACTTCAGTAACCCTACAAACGCCACTGCTGTTTAGTTTTCTGTCTTCATTTATGCTGGAAGTGATAGCAGAGCTGTACGTTTGAATTTGTTTCCAAAACCCCGCAGTCAGGACATGCTATATTGTATTTAGATAGAAGCTAGCGAGCTAACTCCCTGCTAACTTCTAACTCCGTTAAATGTCATAAATTCCGTTTTCATGGATGCCTGGATGTTAAACTCAATTGTTACACCTGGTAGAGCAGAACGCTGATCATTTTATTAAAGATGAAAGACTTTAGACAGTTTTTCAACTCTCAGTAATGCCATAGTGATTGTTTGATATATGGACCTGCAGCGGAGTTTAGGCCCAGACACGGCTAGTGACGTCAGACTGAACAACCGGATATGCTGGACTGTCTGTAGCGGAGATGACAATAAAGTTTATGTCTGTGAAGGTTCTCAGTCATCCAGGTCATCGTAGTCAAAGGAGCTTGCATAGAAAAGCGTCTGGACTTCTTTAAGTTACTTGAAGACGTTTCACCTCTCATCCGAGAAGCTTCTTCAGTTCTAAGGTCAAATGGTGGAGAGTCCCAGATATAAACCTAGTGGGAGTGACCCCCCACAGAGGGACAAAAGAAGAAGCTTCTCGGATGAGAGGTGAAACGTCTTCAAGTAACTTAAAGAAGTCCAGACGCTTTTCTATGCAAGCTCCTTTGACAATAAAGTTTACTTTGACTTCAGCAGCGCGCAGGCGCACCGAGGGCTCTCGCGCTCACTTTATATAATTTAGAAAAAACATCGGTGCAGATTATAAGTCTGTATCATAATATCTGTTTGTTGTGTTGTTTTTATTTTGTTTTGCGAGTTGGTTATTAGATGCCGCTGCAGCCAGCCAGAGACTCCCCGCCATAATAAACTACGTATTCTCTTATTGCTGTTACCAAGTTCCTGTGAAAAGCAGATTTTTCCCACTGCTGACTCAGCTGGATCAGGGAGAGTGACTGAGGCAGATATTGAGCTGTCAGTGTTTTTATATAACATTAAAGTCCCTGAGGGTATGGCACCAAGCACCATTGAGAATTCCCCAACACTGTTTGACAAGTTTGACGAGCATCTTGACTTTTGGTCTTTGGATATTAACAGTCCTGGATATGTGACTTCTTGTTTAACAGAAATGTTACAGAGAGCATTTGCAGTGCAGCCTTTAATTGCTAGTAATTCACATTTTTTTAGATTTAGACATAAAGCAGATGCCTCAGAGAAATCACTAATAACACTAAGGGCTGGACGGATTTGATTTGCATTCTTCAAGAAGAGTGTGGTGTCATCAGCTAGCTGGCTGATGATGAGCTCCTTATCAGCTGTGCTGATTCCTTGTATAACAGGTCAAATCTCGGGGTGGAGTCTTAATCATTTTAATTGAGCTATTGCCATTCGTGTACAAGGTTTTGATAGCTTTACAGAAAAATGCCAAATTTTTCCAAAGAGTGGAAAATAAATTGATGTTCAATTGTATCAAAAGCCTTTAAAAAATCCAGGAGGAGACTGAAGCTATAGTCAGATACCAAATCAGAGTAATCAAGTAGATCTAAAACCAGTCTCATGTTCTTAGAAAGGTGTCTGTTTCTCATAAAGCCTGATTGTGTCTCATCCATAATTGTGTCCAAGAACTCTTTCATTCTGTTAGCAAGTACTAAAGCCATAATCTCATAGTCATCATTGAGCAGACAGATGGGTCTCCAATTATCAATAAGAAGTAAGTCTTTGTTTGGCTTTGGAATAAGTGTTATGAGACCCTGAGTAAGAGTAGGAGGGAGGATGTTATTCTCTACACTTCCTATGAAAAGCTGCAGTAAGAACGGAGCCAGGAGATTAGAAAATGATTCATAAAACTCTGCAGTTAAACCATCTGTGCCGGGAGATTTGTTGGCCTTAAGTGCAGAAATAGGATTACAAACGTCCTCCACAGTCAGAGGGCTGTCACAGTGACTTCTATCTTCCACAACAATAGTTTTTAGGTTTTTAATATTATTGAGAAACAGCGTTGAGACATATATATATATATTCTACTTTTCTAAATGATTGACTATTTCAATGGAGAACCTAAATGACACGGACCCGTGTTTTTTATTACATGTCTTTATTTTGAATGTGACAAGTCTATCATTGCCTGTTATTCATAGGTATTCACAGAGTTTTTGGCCTTTTTTTCCCTCTATAACAGTTAATTGACTCTTTACAGTGGCCTGCTATGGTTAATAATAACATGTTCAGTCATGAGTGAAATCAAAGCTTTTCTTCACTTTAGCATTTAACATTCCCAACAATATAATGTGATACCTTAATTAAAACATGGCTAATAAAACACAATTTTCTTAATGCAAACATCAGTGACTCAACATTAGCAACCAAAGGGTTCAGTCTGCAGCTCACACTCATGTGAAGCTACAGCCTCCCCCTTTAGTCTCTGTCATCCTTCTACTCCTGCAACAACAAAACAAGACAAAACATCCACCCTTCTTCTACAGGCTGGGTGAATTGTTGTGGACATTCACTAATCCTAAAGTCGGCACCGTTTTTGTCTCAGTATCAAGTCAGTTAAGCTTTTAGTCGTCAGTCCATCACAGTCCAGTCACATGCATACATCCACACACATTCATACCAGATATTGCTGATAATGGAGTCTCACGCGCAGCCTATTCGAGCCTCCATCACCAGCAAGATGACGTCATCATTTTAAAGGAAAACAGCTCCTTGTTTTTGGACTGGATTGACTCACTGCAATCCTTTTAGGCTCAGGACTTCTCATGTGATCAATGTCACATATAAGTGAATTTCTCCCAAGCCCATTATAATCATGGAGAAAAACACTTTGCCACTGTTTCCAGTAAGAATATTTTATAGCGCTTTAAAGTTCAACCTCTCAGGTCTGGATTAAAGAGCTGATTTGTTAAATCGGGAACTCACAAAATACCAAAATATCACCACCGGTGGATCACACCTCTCAGATGTTCTTATCTCAGTGCACTGTAACAAAAGCACAAACAAACGCAACCAATAAAATACTAATAAAGTAACAAATACTGGGGCCCATTGCAAACATGTCCAAGCATAAAACCATCTTTCTCTCTCTTAGAGAAAGAAAACAATCCAAACCTCACTGATAAAATCAACCTAGTGTCAAGCAAAACCCAAAAATCAACCAAAACTTCACCAGAAAGTTTTCCTCCCTCCCGGGACAATATTGTGCAGGAATACAGGCACCGTAACTCCTTTTGCACTGACAAAAACATGTTGGATTTACTTGATTCAATAGTGGACACTGGTTGCACACAAAGGTTTTGCTTTGGCAGAAACTTAAACAACTGAGTTAAATCAACACAACCTTTTCATATTCAGTAAAGCTGCATGTTGTGTTCATAAAACACGATTGAAACATGTTCAGATGGAGTAAGTTGAGCTCCTGGAACATTTTAATCCTTCAATTGAAATTGAATGGGTCTACAACAACTACCATCCTCCTATCTCTATCCTGGTTGCAGCAGGGCTGGGAAATAACCCTGAAGTGATAGGTTACCAGGCAGGGTACACCCTGGACAGCTCACCAGTCTATCAGATAGAAACACACAGCCGTTTACATTCATGGATAATTTAGCCCAGGACCTTCTTACTGTGGAGCAACAGCACTAACCAGCATGCCAACAATGGAGGAAATACAGGAAAGCTATGATTTCCTGTATTTGAGGCAGAATTATTTTGTTCTTGCCCTTGACAGGTTAATCCACAATAAATAGCAACAGCATGCATGTGGTGTGTGTGTGGTTGTCTGCCTCTTATAACTCCAGTGATTTTCCTGTAGTTTGAAATCTTATGCGGTGTTGACACAATAATTTGTTGTAAACCAGGAAATTCCCAACTGTGGTAGAAAGCACAGCTTAGCCTTAGCAAATGTTCAAAGAAAAGTCGTCACTTCCTGATTTCTGCTTCACTGATAAATATTGTCACACTGGGGTTTTTGCAAATGATATCAGTGAGCACTGTGTGGCAGCTGGAGTCAGACAACTGAAGCTCCCACAATCAAGACCACAAACAGCTTTCAAAGGAGATTTGAAGCTTTTCTGGCAGCAAGCATCATGATTTATGGGACTGGAACTGGAACAGAAACTACCTGATCACCAATGGTGAGCTGGCATGGAATTATTTTTATGACATTTTATCAAAGTTATAAATAAGCATGCCCATTAACACATAGTGAGTGAGCATGTTGTCTTCCCACGCAGTGAACAGCGGATGCTAATGTTTTTGTCACTTTTTACAGAGTCAAACTCAAAGTAAGGTCAGTGCTTCCACGCTTTAAACGCTGCACGCTCACACTCTCTCCACACTCGATAGATTATCCATTGTTCATCTGCACACAGCTGCGGTTTTAGTAACGCAGTAACGCAGCGTGCTTACGGCAAAGTAACAGTAATCTAATTACCTTTTTTGCAATAGTAATCCCTCACTTTACTCGTTTCTTGAAAAAAGTAATCGGATTACTGCCCATCTCTGGTTGGAGCTGTGCACTTGTGGGTTCCACCTTGTGTACACGTTTATCTTTGCTGTGTGTACTTGTACCTCTGAGTGGAAGCTGAACTCTTGAGTTCGAGTATCGAAGCATCAGCTGTGACGTTAAAGTCCAAACAGCTCGTTCATTTGACGTGCAAATGAACGAAGGTAACGCCGTTTTCATGTGGATGTGTCACTGAGACACTTTCCACATCCACAGCTCACAAAATGGGAAAACTATAGAAGTATAACAATGAAGAAGTTACTATGTTACGGGTCCCAAGGATGAAGACCTCGATGACAAATATGTTACCTGTAAAAGCAGGTGAAGAGCAGAGTAAGGAAGACACGATGCGTCTCTGCTTTCCTCCAGAACGTGTCTGAGTCTGATTTATTTCACACAAATAAATGCTATAAAACACTAAACATGAGCTTTCAATATACTGTTCAGCTGGTTCCTCATTCACATCAATGACATTTACTTATTTCACATCATCAGTGAAATATACTCTTTTTAACTGGTTCACTTTCTCAAGTTCACACTTCTTTCCATAACAGCTACATCCTTTTATCATATCAATAAACACATCACATTGTCTTCTGCAGTGTCTTACTGGCTAAACAGTTCTATTCAATAACAGCATTGGTAAATACATTACATTTGTTCCCTCCAGTAATTTACTGGCAAAATCACTATTTAGTGCATCATGAAACACAGCTTGTTGAATCAACCCATGAATGCCTCTGTTAGCTACACAGAGTTGCTCAGAGTGCTTGTGTTACACTAGCTAATCTACTCAGTCACTTTAACAGAACTATTAACATTCACATCTCACAGAACTGATTTGATTGGAGCATTACAACACGTTTGCACAGAGCATAGGAGCGCACTGACTCTGCTTCACGAGCGCTCCACCTAACGAGCGGGCTCGCGGTGCGGTCGCGCGGGACACTCCTCTGGTTTTCTCCCGTGTTTACATATAAATAACTTTGGCGGACCGCCTTAACTCTCCCATTCACATTAACGTGGGTAACCATGGTGACAATAAACAACATTTTCGGTGCGAGCACCGTGTACCGACCTGTAAAAGCAGGTGAAGAGCAGAGTAAGGAAGACACGATGCGTCTCTGCTTTCCTCCAGAACGTGTCTGAGGAAGCAGCGGAAGGTGGGCTCCACTTACTGCTCCCCGAAACCCCGGAGCAAGCACCAAAGTTCCGCCCTCACTGCTTTCTAACATAAAATGAATCCCTGTTACATGGATTTTCTATCCTCTTAAAGAAACTGAAAATAAATACATATAGCAATGAAAAATGTCCCGTTACATGAGTGTTTTACACAAAATAATATTCATGTGGTCATTCCCTCACAGGGGTGCCACAACTACACTGCTGTTTTGACAGAGACACAGTGTGTTTATCTAACTTGGCTGAAGCCAAAGTTCTCCAGACAAATTCAGTCTGTTTCTGCCAAGTGTGAACTCACTGGATGAGCGCCAGATACACAGAATCAAAAAGGGATAAATTACTTTTCTTATGTCATGTTCCCGTCACAAATTGGCTCAAGGAGAGGGGAAGCAGGAGTCCACAGATGAAATGTTCCTATAAATAAAGTGGAATTTATTCAAACTTTACCAAAACTTCAACACATCAAATACAAGCAGTTCAGCAGGGAGTGGATGTGTGTTGCATGTGCCAGGTGGATGCAGAGAGAGGCCAGGGCCACGTTCAAACCTGAACACGCTGCACAGTGTTTTCTTCCATTTGTTAGGGATGAATGAAATGCTTCCTTGAAAGGATGTGTGCAGTCACCAGTGGGCGTGGAAGCATGTGCGCCCTCATTTGGTGGGTGTGCAAGAAAAGTCATCCTGTCACACAGCAATGCCTACATGAATCACACCACTCTGCTTAAAATAATAATGTTTAGTGAAGCAGGTGAAGCAAAGGGCTGCTTTTAATAGGCTGGGAGACCCAGGTGTGCTGCTTTAGCTGCTGAGCCTCTTATGACAGAACAGCGGAGAGTGGTAAGAAGGGAGGAGGGGGTCTGGCTGTGTTTGTGAACGATAGATGGTGTAACTCTGGGCATTTCTCTATCAAAGAGACGCTATGCTGTAAGGACATTGAGCTGCTAGCGGTTAGCATGAGACCGTACTATCTACCACGAGAGTTTACACACGTGATTATGATAGCTGTGTATGTCCCGCCCTCTGCTAACGCTGCAGCAGCCTGTGAGGTCCTGCACACTGTAACCAGCAGACTCCAAACACAGCACCCTCAGGCCCTTTTCCTGATCTCTGGGGACTTTAAAGATGATGTAACCATTTAATTATGGTTACATAATTAATTATGTAATTAATTATGCAAAATGCAAAACGCTCAGCTGTGTCTCCAATCAAAGCTCTGTAACTTCAGAGGTGATGTTCATATGTTGACTAATGGTTTTCTTTCATTTTTGATGTACTGCAGAATATTTGTATAAAATCCAGGCCAGGAAAATCTCCTTCATGTGTTTCTGTGTTTTGTCTTCAGCTACGTTGACACAAAGGCCTCTGCTGTGACGCTCACACCTTTGATAAAGTCTGGAGAGTGTCAGCTTCCTGTTTATAGATACAAAAATATGTAATGTTGTGAACTCTGGCCGCAGCGGCGCAAGAAAAAGGAGAATTACGGGAAGCACTCACAACAGGTAAAATCAAAATAACAAAGTAAAGTACGATAAAATAAAAAACAACAAAAGAACAACACAATATACTTCCCCGTACTGTTACTGCTAACCTCTGTTAACCTAGTAACTCTTACCTTCTAACTGACAGCTGGTCAATAAACGAGCTCCATAAACGCTCCATATTCACCTTTACATGGAATATAAAGGGAAAAGAAGAAACACAGTGCTGTGTCAGCGTTAGACATATAGATATATCCTTGCTTTTAATACATTTGAAGGTGGGTGGGAGAGGTGCTTCTCCGCGTAGTCTACGGTCTCTTTGGGATCGCTAAAGCTTTTCCTCACATCACCATGGGTCACTAACAGCTTTGCAGGGTATAGCAGTCTGTACCTGACGCCGGTCATCCCACGTAGTCTTCCTCTCATATTTGCAAATGCGGCTCTGCGTTTCCAACAGAGGGAGGGAAATCTGGGAGGATGTTTATTTTAAAAACCCTTATACATCAGGTTCTTGTTCTCTGCAGCTTTCAGCAGAATTTCCTCACCAATGTGGTAGTAGTGCAATCTCAAGATGATGGGCCGAGGAAGATGACTTTGTTTGGGACGCTGGCGATTCACTCTATGTGCTCGATCGATGAGTGGCTTCTCCTCGAGAGATAGCGCCTCCGCCAACAGGTGTGAACCAACTCAGTCATCTTGGGTCCCTCTGTGCCTTCTGGTATTCCTGCAGTTCTTAAATTATTCCTCCTGGAGCGCCTCAAGAGCTCCACATCTCTCATCTAACTTCTTTACCTCCGCAGACAAACGCTCCACAGTGGCCTGGAGAGTGGCGATGGTGTCAGAGTGGTTCGAGGCACAGTCCTGCAGTTCAGTCAAAGTGTTATCATGCCTGGCCACGTCGCTTTTTATGTCCGAAATTGAGGGCTGGATGCTCTGGTTCAAGGATGATATCTCGCCTCCTATGGTGGTAGAAATCTCTAATATGCAAGTGTCCAGTGCTAGTTAGTTCTAGTTCTAGTGGTTAGTGGGGCTTTATTTGATGATTCTAGTGTGTGTTACATTGTTGTCATATTGTTGAGTCGCAGAGCTGTACAGTGTTACAGTTTCTGTAGAGTCTGGCATAAGGAACTCAGATCCCTCTGTGAATAATGTTCACTGAAACTGATCTGTAGTTAATGAACTAGTCAGGATTTACACTAGAGAACGTTTCTGCCATTACATGGCCTGTATTTGTAGAGCGCTTTACTCGTCCCTAAGGACCCCAAAGTGCTTTTTTGCCCAAGGACACAACGACCGAGACTGTCCAAGCCGGGGCTCGAACCGGCAACCTTCCGATTACAAGACGAGCTGCCAACTCTTGAGCCACGATCGGCCCACATATTGTTGTCTTTTGTTGCAGACACCAAGTGTTGAGATCCTGTCTCAACCTCCTACATTCTTCCAGCAGGTTACACATTATTTTTTGTATTTGGAATCAAATATATGTGTCAGTTGGGCCTAGTGCAGGGGTCAGCAACCTTTAACACCCAAAGAGCCTTTTGGACCCGGTTTCCACGCAAAGGGTCAGGGTTCGGGAAAACACTGGGAGCCGCAAATACTTTGTGACATCTAAAATGAAGATAACACTGTGTATATTGTTTTTACCTTTATGCTTTGTGTGAACAACTACAGTGTGTTGCTTATGAAATCCATGAAGTGCTACAGAGAAAATTACATTTGATTTATGTAATGAACACATTTTGAGCTCTTAAAGAAATATAACAAAGGAAAGCTGAACTCCAATGATCCATGTAGCAAACACAAACTGTTATATCGCCTTTGGGCTTTTGGAGCCTTGACCTGACTTTTAAAAAAAGCGCGTTCATGCAAACATCGTCGGGTCTGCCGTGATATGTTTACAACGGGACTTCTGCTCCTGAACCTCTGCGCACAGCGTCTGCAGGTAAGGTAACTTTATTTATACCCAAAGGCAAGGTAAATTTGCTTTACAGACAAATGACAGCATTTGACATCCCTTTAAAAACACACATACCTAGTAAATATATAAAGCTCACTGTGACACATACTTTAATATTTCGAATCAAAAACAGTTCTTATTTAATTCAGTGACAGCAACGGGGACAAAGCTATTTTTATAACGCTTTGTCCTGCATCTCGGAAATAGAAACCTCCGTCCTGAGGGAAGAAGCTGAAATTCACCCCTTAGAGGATGGGAACCATTTTTAAGGATTGATAAAGCCATCCTCTGTACCTGCTCAGAGTACAGGGAGGCTAAACAAGACTGTGGCTCAGCTATCAGACGACTGGACCATCTCACTATCTGATTCAGAGAGTTTTTCTCTGTGACAGAGGTCTGACCGAACCATGCCACCAAACAAAAGGATAAAACAGACTCAATAAAAGAACGAGAAAACAAAGTTAAAATTTTTTGGTCAATGTGGAAATGAGCAAGTTTCCTAAGGCAATAAAGGTGCTGGTGACCCTTTTTACAAACTGATTTGCAATTTTGATCAAAGTTCAGTTTTTCATTGATTATGGTCCCAAGATATTTATATGATTGTACTTGCTCTATTTTCTGACCTTTAATTAAAGTGACTCCGTGCCCATTTTGTTGTTTCCTAAAATCAACAACCATGTCTTTTGTTTTAGATATGTTCAGCTGGAGATAAGACTCCTCCCACCACTGAACAAAGTCATCAATGACTGGGCTGTGGTTAGTTTCACCCTCTTTCAGTAAGCTGACAATAACAGAGTCATCTGCATATTTAATAATGACCCTGTTTTCATGTCTGCCCTGACACATGTTTGTATAGAGAGTGAATAATAAGGGCGATAGGACGCAGCCTTGAGGAGAACCTGTGGAGGAGAACACTGGGTCAGACAGAACCCCATTTATTCTCACTCTTTGTGACCTGTCAGTTAGAAAATCTAAAATCCAGCCCACCAGGTTTTTCCTGATTTCAAACTGTTCTAAAAGTCTTTTAATTAAAATATGGGGCTGTGTTGTATTAAAAGCCGAAGAAAAATCAATGAAAAGAAGTCTTGCAAAAGTCCCTTTACTCTCTACATGTTTAAGAATCAGATTTAGTAAAGTCAAAAGTGCGTCCTCACTCCTCTGTTGGGCCTGTATGCAAACTGCATTGGATCCAGCTGACCTTCAGTCTCTTCATAATCACATTTCTGATGATTTTTTCAAAGACTTTCATGACAACTGAAGTGAGGCAACAGGCCTGAAGTCGTTTAGATTTAGGGACAGGAACCACGACTGCTTCTTTGCAAAGAGAGGGCACATGTTGTGTTTGCAAGGATTTGTTAAAAATAACCTGAAATATAGGCCTGAGTTCATCAGCACAAGATTTAATTAGGCGGCCACTAATATTATCAGGACCCTGGCTCTTGTTCACATTGACTGTATGAAAGGCCTTTTTAACATCGCTGAGTTCAATGATAAAGTGCTGAGTATCTCTCAGTTTCTGTTTCAGTTCCCAAATATCCTCGCTGAAATCAGAAGAACTAAAACGAGCATAAAACATGTTTAAAGCATTTGAAAATCTCTGTCTGAATTAAAACATCTAAAATGACCTGACTGCTGCTCTGGGGATTTTGAAACCCTGCTATGGTTTTCATACAAGTCCAGGCAGACCCAAAAGTTTTTGCAGCAAATTTGCTTTCAAGAAGGTTTTTGTCTGTTTTGCTTTCAAGATCTCGATTTTCATTTCCTTGGTAGCTGTCTGAAAATCGGTAACAGCCCCTCTTTAAAGGCCTGTCTCTTTTTCCTTAAACAGGATTTGACACTTTTAGTGACCCATGGCTTATTGTTAGCGTACATTTTAACGCGCTTACGGGGTATAATCATGTCTTTACAAAATACTGCACAGGAGCTAGTAACATCCACCAAAGCGTCGAGATCATCTCCACAAGACTGAAGACGGGGCTGTACGAAGTCACTTTATCTCTACAGGACTGTAAGCTGTCGTCTGTGAGGCGTGAGCGTGTTTGTTTGAACACAGTTCACGGTGGAGAACAGCTGCTGACATAATGTGGATCCCAAGATCCATAACTGGCCTACCTGGGGCTGAAAGTCTCCATAAATGCAGGCGTTTCGGCGGCTACACCGGCTTCCACGAGTGTGACGCTTATTTTGAGAAAATAATAGAATATAAATGTATTTTTATATTTCAATATCACAATAATCTTCCAATGTAGAACTACAAGTTAAAAAAGAAGTAACATAAATCAAATCCACTTCAGCTAAATACTTCTCATTTATTTCCATCTTACATGCTGTGACTGCAGCCATTCCCACATCTCTGTGAATGGGACTCATGGACATGGATCAGTGGTTGTTGATCAATGGTCCTGAGAATCTGCATAATTAAGATGAAGGAACGGAGCTCCCAGCCCATCGTTCCTGCAGCTGCTTTCAGTCTTTATGCAAATGTCCTGTTTGTAAGACTGAAACCTGCAGCTGAGACTGAAGACGTCACCTGATGATGACGACACGTTTCTCCCACAAAACGCTGCGTCCAGATGAACAGAAGCAACAGACTCACTTTCCTGGATGATTGAGATGCATCAAGACTTCATTGTGTGTTACTTCTCATTCAGCACAGACACATTATTCCTGTTAGGTCATGTCAGCTGTCACTCAGTACAAGCACAACTGTGAACAACACAAACTTCTCTTCAATGTGTCACAGAAACACTAAGTGTGAGAGCCTGTATGACACACAGGACAGACTGTAAGCTCTGCTGGCTGCACAGCACTTTGTAGCAGTTTTCCAACATGTCCTCCACCCGTGATGTCAGTGGTGGGACCCCAGTCACAGCACTCAGCACCACCTCCTTTAAATGTATTTTATAGCAGTTACTCCCGTTACTCGGTGCAACGCTTCTTAAATGTGTTTTTGCAGGATAAAACACAGCAGGTGGTGTAGAGAGGACGTCAGCTGACGGAGCAGAGGGAGGCAGACTGTGGATAAATGACAGAGTGAGAGGAGAGCAACCATGACAGAAGCACAGGTGTGGCAGATAGAAGTGGCTTTATAGACACTTATTGTCAGTCCTCGTGCATGCTGTGGAAATAAGTGTCTGTGTCATGAGGTGACATGTGAGCTTATCTTTGGTCAATAAAGCTGAACGACCAGTTTTCACTTTGCTTGTTACGCTTGTTTAGTGACGTCTGGGTTTCTGTGGAGCCCGAATTTTGATGAGTTCTGGTGAAATCATCTGAGATCATCTGAGCATCGGTGAAGAGTCAGCAGAGAAAGTGTGGGACAGAAGTTTGCTTTGGACACATGGACTGAAATCAAAAAGGAACAAACAGGATTTCCAATGGACAGTATGGAGAAGTGAAAGTACACAAAGGCTGTGCTGGAACACGTGTGTTACACTTTTTGACAGCTGAGAACAAAACACAATATTTTGCATCATCTCTGCAGTGTCTCTTCTTTCCTCTGCTGTTGTGCTTTTAGCTCCAAACTGTTTCAAATGGTTTGTCAGCAAGCTGACCTCTGACCTCTGCAGTACTAACTCCTGACCCGTACAAAGAGCGGGCGTTTCTGACCTTTGACCTGCAGCTGTATGTCTCTCAGTCTCAGTTCTTCTCTCCGTCACTGATGGAGCAGGTGTAGTTGCTGCTGACAGTCAGTCGTTTGTTTTCTCAGAGTGAGGCTGAAGTCTGAACTGTTCAGAGCATCAGGTCTCATCAACGTGCGCTGCTGTAACGCCGCTTTGTCCTCTGAGATCACCAGGTATGAAACCTGAGTGCTGACAGAGCAGCATGTTCCCCCTCATTCACCTCCACCACCACAGCCAAGGCATGCTGGGAAACTGAGGACACACAGACGGAGAACTGAAGTGTCTGCTGTGTGTTCATCTCAGAGTCCTCACAGGTGACACATTAGCTCCAGAACACCAAGCCAGGTGTTTGAAGCCTGACAGGGATTCTTCCCATCCAGAGGGAGGATTTAGCTGCACAACAATGAACATTAGTGTGTAGTTTAGAAACACAGACTGTGCCTGCACTGCATCTAGTGAAGAAAAGTGTTACTGCGAGAGAACCAGGCTCCTTTAAAGCAGCTGATATTAAGGTTGAAAAATCAACAATAAGCTGATGTAATCAACGTTTCACAAAATGGTCAGCAGCTAAAATCTGGAGCCGTTCTTTGGTGGTAATTAACAGTTTGTTCTTGTTAGCTAATTATGTCATTAAAGGTAGCAGCAGAAGCCTTGTGTTGAAAGCCCATTCACTCACACATTCACACAGTATGTGTGTGTCTGTGTTACACTGTGGACATCCCTTCTGTTGGAGCGCCATCTTGTGGCAGGTTTAAGAAATGTTCTTCTTGTAAATCCAAACTGATGCACCTCCATAGCAGACTGTGGAGGCTTTCAGTGACATGAAGACTTGATTTATACTGTCATATTCTCCTGTTACACAAAGCACAGCACGCTGAACATGGATGAACTGAAACTCCCAGCATCTGACTGAGGAAAAGCACAAATCATTCTCACACTGACTCCTGCTTGATTTTAGATTTGCTTTCAAATCCTCACACTTTCATATGAAGCACTAAATGGGCTCCAGACTGTTTATCTCAGCTTCCTGTCAAACACACTGCTGCTCACACCGAGGCTCAGTTTACTCCTCCAGCCTGGCTTAACCTGCTGTCTGTTAAAAACAGTCCCACACTCCTCTGTTTAATCCTTCTGATCAGACTCTTTGATTTTGTATTGTTTTTACCTGAAGTTGTGTTTTTGACATGGTTCTGTCTGTGAAATAAAGCTCACACACACACTGCTACAGTCCTTCATACACTTAGAAACGAAGCTGCTCCTTTCCTCAGTGCTGACACATAAAGAAGAGTTGCTTTTATATCCAACACGTCTCTGTTCCAGAAAACAGCTTCAGCAGCCTCTGAGTCTGAACTTGGAGTTGGTTATAAGCCACAGGCCTGTGTGCACAGCAATGAGGAAATATAATGCAGTAAGTGAAACATGGATGTGTGGAACAGATTATCCCAAAGGTTGATTCTGTTCATCTGGACGTTCTCAGTGAAACATTTGGTCTCTCGGTCAGGTGACTCCTTTAGTCTCAGCTGACTGCAGCTTTCCAAACCTTTGTCACTGGATCACTCACTTCATCTCCAACGTGTCCCTGACACAGACAGCTGGAGCCGTTACAGCAAAATCATTGATCATCGTTTTTAGAACATTAGCTGGTGTTGGTGGGCAGGCTAGCAGTGCTAATTGTTAGCACTAGTTCTGCTGCTCTCCCTTTGTCTCTGTTATTGTTGGTCTTTAGTGAACAATAGAAAGTGTCTTCATGAGACTGTTGCCTAATGTTCAAATGTAGATAACACCACCTGCACCAACCTGTTACACAGCACAACCCTCTGGTGTAGCTTTGGCTGGAGCACATATTGGCAGCTCCAGTGACATCACCACTCCATGGTGACATCATCTCTACAGACTGTGGCTGTTACATATCCTGTTGAAATCTCCCAATTCTTTGAATCTTTGGGCTGAAGGAAGGACAATACTCGGTGTATAAATGCTCAATCAACAATCATTTATTTCCATACAATTCAACACTTATGAGCATTTGAACCATCATGATGGGGAGATATGCCTGAAGAGGGTCACAGCAAGTCTCAAAATGGTAGCAACTTTCACAGACTTTTATAGCTAGTAACAGCCCCCCTCCTTGTCATAAAAGCCCAAGCATTCACATTCTTTCTCTCACGGCGCCTAAATTATGACCTCGGCTCTCTGTCTTTCTGTGTGAAGTAGGAAGGGGGGTTAAGGAATGTGGTTTTATCTCTTTCTCCACAGACATCAAGTCTCCTGCTCACAACCTTCT
Organism: Copadichromis virginalis; assembly: GCF_057382275.1. Taxonomy (NCBI): domain Eukaryota; kingdom Metazoa; phylum Chordata; class Actinopteri; order Cichliformes; family Cichlidae; genus Copadichromis; species Copadichromis virginalis. The sequence continues at coordinate 6,809,772 of NW_028188589.1, forward strand.
TCATATGATTCAGCAGTAAAACATGTCAAGAAACAATGTAATACATTCAACAGTGTTGAGTAATACAGGTCAAACAAATAGATCGAATGATTTTCCCACTCTTTTAGGTCAGAAGTATAATGCAAACTAAAACTACATACTAATCACACACTCTATGTTAAAGGGTATAATATGATCTACAGCAGTTAACATAATTCAACTATTTTGATTACATATATAAGGTAACATATAATAACAGAATAATATCACAATACCCTCTTTTGATCTCTTAAAAAAGAGATCACTTACAACATACACTCCAGCATTTGCAAGGTCCAGGTTTTCTTGATCCTGAGGCCCTCTGTCCCCTTTAACGGGTGGACCATATGTGGGATGACCTCTGTGTTCACGCAGTTCAGATGCAAGCAAAGTTAGATTTACAACCATAACAGCAGTTACAGATGACACTCCCATCACTCCCAATTTTCCCACAGCTTTATTTTGGTGCTCCAGTTTTCCCCCCTTTTTAATGCCCCCTTATACCTCTCAAATGTACTTAGACTAGAACCTCTGTCTAAGGAGCTTTTAACCTTCATTTTTATTGCTGCAGCTACCAGTGTCTTCCAGTTGGGTGATTCTCAGCTTCTTTCTTCGACCTCCGGGGTTAGACCACCCTTTAGTCATTGCACAGTTCTGGGGATTATTCTGCCCCGATTTCAAACAAAGATCTGTGTATTTTGGGTTCACCGCCGTGTCCCCCTTTTTCGCCAAGAGCCTCTCGAACCTCGTTGGTCTGGTGTTCCCGGATGTCCGCCAACCCCTTCATGGTTATTGCTGTGTTTATGGGATCCATCTTCTCCAGGAGCCCAAACGTCATGACACTTGACCCCAGTTGCTGTCTCGGCAGTCCCTACATCTGTCTCTGCTGTGAAGGGTCCTCACATCTCCGTGTCCCCGTCTGGTGTCTGTTCCTTTCTCTGCAAGAGACAGAAAACCAAAACACCTCTCTCCCTAGCCTTGATAATCTAATATTGTTATCCATTGTTGTTCTAATGATTCAAATTTGGTTTAAAATATTATGTTCAGGACTTATTCTAATTATAATCTATGTGTGTGTAAAAGAAATCAAAAATTAATGAACCATCTAAGTCTAACACATTATAAGCTTAAGTTTTACCATAGCTAAATTATTAAACACAAAAATAAACTCATAGAAATTTTCATGTCACCATTGTTTGATGTTCAAACTCAACTTCCACTTCCGCCTTTTTTGACACACTCCCATGTGTGTCAAAAAAGCTAGAAGCTTAAAAGAAAAGGTTAGTGACATCATATCTCAAAAAGCATCAGAAATTCTCCTCTTCAGTCTCTCTTATCCTCCTGCTCCTGCAAAAACAAAACAAACCAAAGCGAAGCATCCACCCTTCTCTTGCCAGCTGGGTGAATTGTTTGTTGGCATTTACTAATCCTTAAAGTTGGTACAGTCATTGTCTCAGTCTCAAGTCAGTCAAAACTTTTAGTCCGTCCATCACAGTCCAGTCACATGCATTCATTCACACACATTCATACCAGATGTTGCTGATAATGGAGTCTCACGCGCAACCTATTCGAGCATCCATCACCAGCAAGATGACGTCATCATTTTAAAGGAAAACAATTCCTTGTTGTTTTTTGGACCAGATTGACTCGGTGCAATCCTTTTAGACTCAGAACTTCTCAGTGTTCCCTATAAGTGAATTTCTCCCAAGCCAATTACAATCATGGAGAAGCACACTTTGCAACTGTTTACAGTAATAATATTTTATAGCGCTTTAAATCTCAATCTTTCAGGCCTGGTTTAAAGAGCTGATTGTTAAATCATAAACTCACAAAATATCACCACATCACCACATCACCACCTCACCACATCACCACCGGTGGATCTCATATGTGTTTTTTTTCTCTGTGCACTGTAACAAAAACAAAAACAGACGTAACAAACAAAATACTAATAAAAATAACACCAACTAGGGCCCGTTGCAGACATGTCCAAGCATCAAACTATCCTCTCTCGCTTACGAGAAAGAACACAAGCCAAAGCTCACTGATAAAATCAAGCTAGCGCTAAGCAAAACCAAACAATCAACCAGAAATTCACAGGAACGTTTTGCTTCCTGCCGGGACAATATTGTGTGGGAATGAGAAGCTCAGGTGCCGTAACACCTTTTGTTCCTCCTTGAATTAAAACTCAATCACAGAAAATGCCGTACTCCAACCTAAACTTACACTATTAATTCATCATTTTCACTCTGTGCCACTGTTCCTCATCAGGGCTGTGTGAAGCACAGCAAAGAATTCAGTCAAGACCTTGAGCCATAAACAGACATCACGCACAGACATTGTTTTCATAACCAAACCGTTTTAAACCTTATTAACTCTCCATAAATGCCCTCTAGGTGACATATAACACATTTCAAGTTATCAATGGTAATCAATGGCTCCTCATAAAAATTATGTATTGGGATGTTTGTGTGCCGCATTTTGCATAACAGCATAAGCAAAGCATTCTTCATTGCACAAGCGTGTGCATGTGTATGTGTGTGCATCACTTCTCAGTGAATCAGCATTCTAATGTATGTATGTGTGTGTGTGTGTGTGTGTGTGTGTGTGTCATTTCTCACTCAATCAATGAGTGCACCTGTGTTCATGTGTGTATTTCACTTCCTTCTGAATCTGTGTGTTTGTAGACGTGTGTGTTTTGTGTGTGTTCATATGTGTGTTTCTCTTCATTCTGAGTCAGTGCATGTAGATGTGTGTGTTTGTGTGGGTGTTTGTGTTCATCACTTCCCTGTTCTGGTGTTCTGGGTAAACCACGGCCTGAAGCATGCCCTGGGGGCCTGCCCTCCTCCTTTTCAGTTTGTTTGCGACCATTGCTGCTGCTGCTGCTCAAAGTTCTGTCCGTCCTGGTTCTGACCCCAATTGGGGCAGTCCTTTCTCCAGTGTCCATGCTCACCGCAGGTGAAAACCTGCATCTTCTTCTGTGTTTTTTGTCCATTCTGAGGTGCCTTCTGTCCTCAGTTACTCCTCTTGTCTCAGTCACGCCCTTTTCGCCGCCCAATCCTCCGTGTTGGTCCATCACTGTCCTGCACAGTGTGAATGCAAAGTTATCAAGGTCAGCATTCTTTCGCTCGGCCTTACTTTTCATTCGGGCTTGGCGGGCGTCTCGTCACAGCTCTGTCAGCTGACGTAGTCTGGGAATTTTCCCCCGTGTAGTGAAACGGGCCTTAGGTTTAGTGCTCTCCGTCTCGGCTGCATGAGATCACATTCCTGCAGGTCTGTTGACATTCTCAGGTCGTTGTTGTGGGTCCAGCTGTTGCAGCATTTGGTCAGTGTCACGTATGGGGGAGAGCAGGAGTCCAGTACGCCTCGGCTTTCAGGGCGGCAAAGCAGCCTGTAATTAAACATAAAGAGAAAAAACAAAACAAAACAAAAACAAACGAAAAACAAAACAAACGAACAGGAAAATGATGTTGTGTTGGCTGTGTTATTCAGAGGGGAGACACAACGGGGCCAGGCCCTGTGCCAGCCTTCTCCCCCCCCTTTTTTTTTTTTGTTTTTTTTTTTTTTCTCACCGTATAATCCACTCATGACCCACCAAGCTGACAGGACAACACAGGTACATATTAAAATTCTTAAGATCATGTTTAAAAGCCCAAAAAAGGAATTTTCTTTCATTCAGTAATCACTTTTATTAATCAATCAACAGAAAACATGTCACAATTTGACTCTTTTAACCACTAAATTTGTTGTGTCTTGCCTGGTTGGTTAGACCAGTGTTCCTTTTTTTTTTTTAATTTAAATTGTTGTCCTGCAACCCAGAGGGTTTCTTTGTCAGTAATGTATAGACTTCATCATTTAAGTATGTTAATTTTTCTTTAACCTAGCTGGAAAATCTTCACGTGTTCATGAGTGTAAGCTGTTTCTTCATTGCGTGTATGTGCATTTGTATAAAAGCAGGTTAATTTTATCTTTTCTCAAACTAGGTGTTACCTTAAAAGGAGCCTTTCTCTCAGATTTCTCTGCTTGTGTGTGTTTTTGTTTCACCTTTTGTTGTGATGCTCCGGACGCCTTTCCCAACCTCCACAAGTTCGTTGGCCCCAATTTTATGAGTTAAAAACTTCTCTTAATTCCTCCTCTAATTCTCTCCTCGCTACTGTCTGTTTCACAGCTGCTGATTCGTGCTGGGTGTGGTTCCCATTACCTATAATTTTGCTTCGGCCGCTGTGCTTGTGGGGGCAGTTGGTCCAGGTCCGCAGCTTCCTGTATTAACACACTAAGAGATTTATTTTAATTTCATTTTCATCACATGTTAAACAGATAAGCAGGCAACACGCCTACCTTGACAGCGTAGACTGCACGCCAGTCTCCCAACACATTCCTCTCTGTACTCCTCCATAATTCTCCACTACACACCTCTTACTATCTCTCCTTTTTATTTTTATTACACCACAGAGTCATACACCCAATTACGCCCGTCTATCTCTATGTGGCTCCAAATTCCCTCTTTATTTTAATTTCACACTCGTCAGGGGACAGGCACACAACAATTTCAACCACTGAAACGAGGAATACAACCTTTTTATATTTCACCTATGATAGAACTCAACCTTAGATGTAAAAGCATTCTCTTGTTCTATTCCAGATTAAATGTGAACCCGTGGTTACACGGCCGATTCAGTGATTTATTCTGGGGCTCTGCGGGAGTCCTCAGTTCCCAAGTCGCCACCTCGGCACTTAACCTGCCTGCACGTCTACAGACAGGGGGGTTGCCAAACCATGAACAAAATAGTTTCCACAGGTACACCAGGCGTCAACCTTAGATCTTAAAGCATCCTCTTCGCACTAATGCCCTCCTATTCAAACACATCAATCGTCACTGTCACTGTATTCACACTTCACACTCACAAAAAACACCCTCAGAGCGCGCCTCACTCACACTCAAAACAGCACCCAGAGCGCGCTTCGAAGCTTCGCACGCACTCACCCACAGTGAGACACACAGAGAGCGCTCTTCATCAGCAGAAATTTGCACAGAAACCTCTGAGCTCAACTGTTAAAACTCTTCTGGAGCACAACAACCAAAGATCAAAATACCCTTTTCTCTGCGCTTATGGCCGCCACAACGGGGCAAAATCGCATCATAAAAGTGATGCCTGCGTCCCCAGAAGTTATTACTGACACCATAAACCAGGTTCTGCTCTTTGTACTTCTTGGCAAGTAAAATTTTACTTTATTTCATGAGCGCAGCCCTTAAAACTCGACAGACACCACAAACCACCGTCAAACCTCTATTCAATGTGCTGAAACCAGCAGCCCCTCAGTGCTGCACTCACGGCCGTACCACCGGAACACGCCCGTATCATAAACCAAAGCCTACGGACGTGTTGCGCTTTCGCGTTGCCAGCGTTCAACCGCACCGTGAGCCAGCATCTGCTTTACCTTAAATCAATTTCTATTTCATAGCCGCATGAGCAAGGACTTAACCGACAACATAAACAAACTTCAAAACCTCGACTTCAAATGTACTGAACTTATGGCCGCGTCTCCAGAAGAAATTCTAATGTATTATTGCTACAGAAGCCAGTTTTAGACAAAATTAAATGTGGAAGGTAAAGTGGCTGCAACTAGCTCAACGTAGTGTCTTATTAGTTTCTCGGTAGAAGCAGTTTATTTAACACCCTGGAATTTAGCCTCAACTTTTGTTGTTAGTATCTTGCGCCAAAAACCAGACACCGACAAATTTAATGTGAAAATACGTGTAACTCAGTGAACAGATTAATTTGGAAAGCCCAATATGCACATTTGGTATTTATAATACAACAGGCTGTGCTTACCTTTTTATTTTTGGACCGGTCCTCTGTTCACCTCGCCTCACGATCTCACCAAAGGCCAAATCTGCACTTCCTCAGCACACCAAAGATCCGGGTCACACGGCACCAAGTTGTTGAAATCTCCCAATTCTTTGAATCTTTGGGCTGAAGGAAGGACAATACTCGGTGTATAAATGCTCAATCAACAATCATTTATTTCCATACAATTCAACACTTATGAGCATTTGAACCATCATGATGGGGAGAGCTGCCTGAAGAGGGTCACAGCAAGTCTCAAAGTGGTGACGGGTTACTCAGCTTTTTATACTCTCTGGTGGCCCCCACCTGGTCATAAAAGTCCAAACATTCACATTCTTTCACTCACGGCGCCTAAATTATGACCTCGGCTCTCTGTCTTTCTGTGTGAAGTAGGAAGGGGGGTTAAGGAATGTGGTTTTATCTCTTTCTCCACAGACACCAAGTCTCCTGCTCACAACCTTCTTCATATGATTTCCGCAGTAAAACATGTCAAGAAACAATGTAATACATTCAACAGTGTTGAGTAATACAGGTCAAACAAATAGATCGAATGATTTTCACACTCTTTTAAGTCAGAAGTATAATGCAAACTAAAACTACATACTGATCACACACTATATATTAAAGGGTCTAATATGATCTACAGCAATATCATTATTCAACTATTTTGATTACATATAAATGGTAACATATAATAACAGAATAATATCACAGAACGTTATATTAGGTCTTCGGATAGCGGCAATCCAGGCCATCCGTCGCCTCTTCTTGACTTCGGAGACATGGCTGGGACAATTTCTGCTCCACGCCGGAATCCGATAAAAACCAATCGCTTTACCCGTCGGCTTCACTGTTGCTCGCCCGGCTTGTGCAGTTAATAATACAACAGCTTCTTGCCATTTTTGGTTTCTTTTTATCGCTGTGTAACTGATTTCAATTGAAAGCCTGTGTGCGCTAGTAGCTCTTACCACGAGTTCCCACAATCCTTTGCGGTTTTCCCCTTGAATGACGTCACATTGTCAATCTCTATAACAACAACACACATTCATCAAGAATCTAATATGGGAAGGGCAGGGCTGTGTTGATCTGAGACTGTAGACATTAAAAAGTCCACAGGAGAGATGGTAGCTGATTAAACAAGTGTCATGAGATAATAACAAAATGCAAAGATTGGTGACAGCGCTTGGAACCATAAGGCAACAAAAAACTATGTATGTAAAAAAAAAAAAAAAAAAAAAAAAAAAAAAAAAAAATATATATATATATATATATATATATATATATATATATATATATATATATATATATATATATATACATACCTACATACAGTGGGGCAAAAAAGTATTTAGTCAGCCACCGATTGTGCAAGTTCCCCCACTTAAAATGATGACAGAGGTCAGTAATTTGCACCAGAGGTACACTTCAACTGTGAGAGACAGAATGTGAAAAAAAAATCCATGAATCCACATGGTAGGATTTGTAAAGAATTTATTTGTAAATCAGGGTGGCAAATAAGTATTTGGTCACCTCAAACATGGAAAATCTCTGGCTCTCACAGACCTGTAACGTCTTCTGTAAGAAGCTTTTCTGTCCCCCACTCGTTACCTGTATGAATGGCACCTGTTTGAACTCATCATCTGTATAAAAGACACCTGTCCACAGCCTCAAACAGTCAGACTCCAAACTCCGCCATGGCCAAGACCAAAGAGCTTTCGAAGGACACCAGGAAAAGTATTGTAGACCTGCACCAGACTGGGAAGAGTGAATCTACAATAGGCAAGCAGCTTGGTGTGAAAAAATCAACTGTGGGAGCAATCATCAGAAAATGGAAGACATACAAGACCACTGATAATCTCCCAAGATCTGGGGCTCCACGCAAGATCTCATCCCGTGGGGTCAAAATGATCATGAGAACGGTGAGCAAAGATCCCAGAACCACACGGGGGGACCTGGTGAATGACCTGCAGAGAGCTGGGACCAAAGTAACAAAGGTCACCATCAGTAACACACTACAACGGCAGGGAATCAAATCCCGCAGTGCCAGACGTGTTCCGCTGCTGAAGCCAGTGCATGTCCAGGCCCGTCTGAAGTTTGCCAGAGAGCACATGGATGATACAGCAGAGGATTGGGAGAATGTCATGTGGTCAGATGAAACCAAAGTAGAACTTTTTGGTATAAACTCAACTCGTCGTGTTTGGAGGAAGAAGAATACTGAGTTGCATCCCAAGAACACCATACCTACTGTGAAGCATGGGGGTGGAAACATCATGCTATGGGGCTGTTTTTCTGCCAAGGGGACAGGACGACTGATCCGTGTTAAGGACAGAATGAATGGGGCCATGTATCGTGAGATTTTGAGCCAAAACCTCCTTCCATCAGTGAGAACTTTGAAGATGAAACGAGGCTGGGTCTTCCAACATGACAATGATCCAAAACACACCGCCCGGGCAACAAAGGAGTGGCTCCGTAAGAAGCATTTGAAAGTCCTGGAGTGGCCTAGCCAGTCTCCAGACCTCAACCCCATAGAAAATCTGCGGCGGGAGTTGAAAGTCCGTGTTGCTCGGCGACAGCCCCAAAACATCACTGCTCTCGAGAAGATCTGCATGGAGGAATGGGCCAAAATACCAGCTACTGTGTGTGCAAACCTGGTAAAGACCTATAGTAAACGTTTGACCTCTGTTATTGCCAACAAAGGTTATGTTACAAAGTATTGAGTTGTATTTTTGTTATTGACCAAATACTTATTTTCCACCCTGATTTACGAATAAATTCTTTACAAATCCTACCATGTGGATTCATGGATTTTTTTTTTTTCACATTCTGTCTCTCACAGTTGACGTGTACCTCTGGTGCAAATTACTGACCTCTGTGCAAGTTCCCCCACCTAAAATGATGACAATCGGTGGCTGACTAAATACTTTTTTGCCCCACTGTATATATCAGCAATCAATCAGAAAATCATTGGTTCATATTACAATTAAATATGAACAGGCTCCTTAGATGTAAGCAGTTCAGATCTGATGTCATTTACATTCTTCACACAGCACATTCGTCCAGGCTGACAGGTAAACATAGAACTAATCTCAGGTAACATGACTCATAGTAGAGATCCAGTAAGAAAGATTGCAGGCTCTAATATTATTACCACACAATCCAAGGACACACCAACAGCTCAGATTTGTAGAACTATTTAAACAAATGTCTTCTGAATATTCAATTCAGGTTCACAGTGGGGGGGGTTCGTGGAATTTTTTAAATAAAGTCTGCAACACAGAAAGAGCTGTGATCAAGCTATTTATTACTGCGCCAACACACATCAAACATCACAGTTCAGTCATGTCAGCGCTGCCACAGAGGTCGTGCTCCTCCTCCTTTACGCCTTCCAAGGAAGAGGGAGGAAGTTACAAACTGATCCTACCACACTTCACGTGTCTCGCTATGAAACCTAACGCATCAATGGTTGTGCTGTTTTGTGCCCTTGGCCTTATCAGCACCTGTAAAGGGAGTTGTTTTCTCAAACTGCTGAAGTAAGTTCATCTAGTTTTAGCAACTTTCACTGAACAGTAACAGTGTCACAACTAAGCATATGCATAAGCACTTAAACACTTTAAATGAGAATAACAGAACATTTCTATTACAGAGGCTGGAACCTGTCCCAGTAGTAGGTAGAGCACACCTGGACAGGTCACCAGTCTGTCAGAGGACTAACACAGAGACAGACATCAGAGTAACAAATCTATTTAAAATTAATGTAAGTTTGCTGCAGCTGTATGTATGAACATGTGTTTCTGTGCTCACAGTCCACCTCTCAGGAACCTGCAGTTCACTTTTAGTCTACTTTAAACAGACCTCACAAAAGGCTGATGTGGCTGGATCAGTAGTCTGATTTGAGTACGATACCTTTGGCCAGGGATTCATCTGGTGCATCGCTTCACTGCAGTCTTACGTATTTTCCCCACACCTGAATAAAAAAATACTGATATATACAAATAACAGCTTCAGCTGATGCAGCCTGACTCAATCCTAGATGTTCAGCACACAGAGACACAGAGGTGCCGTTTAAAGTTTAGTGTTAACCTGAGTCACTGATCATTTGCAGTATTACAGAGTCTGGCAGTCTTTGCATGATGTCCACGTCACTGTAAGTTTCTAGCTGACTTCACTGCAATTTCAATTTCAATTTCTGCTGTTCACAAACGCTGTCCATCTAATCTGACTGAGCTGGAGCTGTTTTGCAAAGAAGAATGGGCAAAGATTTCAGTCTGTAGATGTGCAAAGCTGGCAGAGACAGACCCTAAAAGACTGGCAGCTGGAACTGCAGCAAAAGGTGGTTCTACAAAGTGTTGACTCAGGGGGGTGAATAATTACGCACACCCCACTTTGCAGTTATTTATTTGTAAAAAATGTTTGGAATCATGTATGATTTTCGTTCCACTTCTCACGTGTGCACCACTTTGTGTTGGTCTTTCACCTGGAAGTCCAATAACATTGATTCATGTTTGTGGCTGTAATGTGACAAAATGTGGGAAAGTTCAAGGGGGCCGAATACTTTTGAAAGCCACTGTATATGTAGACACAGGACTACAAGTAGAAGATCAGACATGAAAGTGGAGATAACACAGAAGACCTGCAGCAAAGGTCAGAGGTCAGACTGGGCCCCTGGATTCAACAATGAGCCAATGATCATCAAGCAGTGACTAAAGCAGAGCCCTGACGTTCTGACATTCATCACACAGTCAGAACAAATGTCTGCTGATGACTTCATCTCATGAAACGACTGATAGATGTCAGTTCATTGATCAGCTGAGCTGCTGATCTTCATCGTCACAGAAACATTCAGCTTGTTTCAATCAGTAAATAACTCCCACTACTCCCAGTTTGAACTGTTCCCACTCAAAATGCTGTGAGAACAATGATCATTGTAGAACTTCACAAACATCACGTGTTGTTTTCCACATGTAAGATCAGCAAACACACAGAAACTTCCTGTTGCCACACACGGCCTCTAAAATCTCTTCCACGCTTTCTGTCTGAAGTCCACTCTCTGTGTCGGATCCACAGGAAACAACAAGATCTTATTAACATGGTTTTCAATGTGTCTCCTTCCAAAAAGTCCAACCAATGAACAAATGTGTGTATTTGTGGAGGCCGAACAAAAGCATGACACATTCCTCTGTTTCTATAAACTGGAGTCAAACACAAACATGAAGAGTTTCACTGACAGACTCCAAAATGCCCCCACAGTGGATCAAAGGGAAATCCTACAGTGTGGCCAGAGACTCTTAATGGCTCCAACATCAACACATCCACAATGTTGGATCCAGTTCTGCCTCACAGAGTTACTAAGACACACCCTCTGCCAGCATCACAACAGCTCCACCTGCTTCACCTGCCTCCTCAGCATCTGTACACCTGAAGAGAAAAGAAAGGCTCCAACAGCTCAAATCTACAAAGGATTCATGAAGTTTCATCCAACAATAACATGTTTGCCTTCCACAGTGTGCTGTTAGACACCACTGTACCTCTGCCATTTCAAAAAGAGCAGCTTGGGAACATTTTGGCTCCAAACACTTTGTGTTTAAGTTCTTTGTTTTCTTTGTGAAGCCGACAACATCTGGAGCTTTGTGACTCATAGAAACATCATTTTGTTCTTTAGATGACAGCAGATTGGGACTGAATAATCAATCACTATCAAACCAATAAAGACAAACATGCTGATTTTACAGGAACTTTGTTGGAGAAGCTGCAAAGACATGAAACTGGTGGAGATCCCAAACCAGTTGATAGTGCTGGTTATTCCAAATAAAGCTGTTTCCCTTTGAGATGAAACGACTTTGTGTCCTGATATATAATAAAGATGTTGTTGTTTTTGAGCCCCTGTATTAAAAGTAGTTTAAAGTCAGCTTGAGTTTGATGTCTTTATGTCAAAGCTGCTCATGATGTTGAGCTGCTGATGGAATAAAAACAATATAAAAGCATGTAGTCCAGACTTAAATGTAGCCTGTTGTTAGCTGAGGTCCACACACAGTGTTTGACAGTGTAAAGTGTGTGAAAGGGCTGCTGGTGGAGCTCACTAGGATGAGCAGGTGACCACGAGGTGGAGAGCAGCTGGCCTGGCTTTGAACCGGGCCACGCCCCCTTTCTCTCTGCTTTGCTGTCACTTATCTTCACTGCTCTGTCCAATAAAGCTGAAAAAGGCCCCGAATCAAAGAAATCTGCTGCAGCCTCTGAAATGTCTTCTGTTTCCTTCCCGACGGCTTTTTCACCGTCAGCCCATCAGACAGTCCAGCAGCATTTATGATGATGTCATGATGTTGAAGAGGCTGCTACGGTGGCCTCCCATGACCCCCAGCCTCATCACAGCTGAGATGCAGACATTTGAAAACATTCAGCAGACAACTGAATAACAGTCCAACACAACAGTCTGTGTGCAGACACACACTGACCTTTCATAGAGTCAAACACAGCTGGTTGAGTCATTTCTCTGTGAGTCTAAAGTGAATCTAGTATTTGAAAGTCCACTTCCTGTATTTGTTGTTGAAGACTTCTTCAGCTTCTTCTCAAGGACATCAGCTGCTTGTTTGGCAGCAGAGGCAGTTAAGAAGCTTCCTGAAAAACACTGAACAGTGAGTTCACTGTGGCATATGACAGATTCAGCTTTCTGTGTGCAAATGTGTCTGTGTCGACCTTTCAAATGCTGTTGAATCCAAAACATCAGCGGCTCCTCGGCTGCTCACTTCATGCACTTCTGTCTGTGTGACAGTCCAATGACATCACAGCTGTTTCCAGCCCCAGTGTCTCAGGACTGGACACCTTTAAACATGTCGAGGATCAAACAGCGTCCAGCTAAACACACATGAAACTATCAGAGCTGACAATCATTCCAATAACATCTAATGGTTCATGTATGTAGACACAGGACTACAAGGAAATGGCTCTCAGCATCTGGCTGTGGGAACACATGAGTCCCTGTTTGTGTTCAGATTGTGTGCATGTTTTAGACGTGTGTCACATGTAGAAACACAACAATCCCACAATGACACACAGATGTGTTTGACACAGCTGTGCAGCTGTAAGTTGTTTCTAATGATTCATTGAAGCTCTTCTAACATTCTGGAGACGATCAGTACATGAATCTGTTCAACACGACAACAATTTGACTTCAGTGTGAACGTTTGCATTAAATAACCTTCTTCATCCAGCTGACAGCATCTTCATCCTATGATGTGAACAGTTCCTCCTGTTGATGACAAACCTCTGACAGGATCTGCTTGAGGAGCTTTTTCATGTGCAGCTCTCTGAGCTCAGGGCTGAGCTGCTGTTTCATCTTTAAGAGCTGCTGCCTCCTCGCCGGACTTGTTCTCCTCTTCTTCTCCTAATGACACCATTTCTGCTTCATATAAAATTCAATAAAGATGCTGACATGTATCTGTAGCAACAACATCATTGAATCTAGAACAACTGGAGCCAAACCAGTGGCTCTGCTGGGATCACTGGTGAGCCAACACTTCCTTGTTGATGCAGATTTCAGGGCTTCCTTTTGCTCCTCCGTTATAACTGTTCTCTCTTCTCAACACATGATGACACAAAGGAATCAGCAGTGACAAAGATGATGCTGAAGAGAAGCACACACTTCACACATATAACAGAGCAGTGCAGTTACACACACCTCTGCTCGACATCAGGCCTCAAACAAAGACACAAAACACTAACTTGACTCCAAACAGAAGAAACGAGCAGCTGTTTCTGTTCTGTGCTTATTTATATTTGACACACATGCTTCTCTTTGTGCAAACACACATCGCACTATAAGGGTAACCTCGCACACAATGATTGGACAGCACAGTGATGATGCTGGGAGATCCTATACGCAGCAACACAGAAACACTGAGAACTTTAAACAATGATGGAAAGTGTTATAAATGACTTGTTGGCCTCTGATCTGTCACAAACAGCTGAAACGTGTCTCTCATGAGTCACATGAAGGTTTTTGACAGAAAGGACAAAAAGTAGCTGCAGTCAGTTTGTGTCATTTTTATATTTATTCATCTGGGAGAAAAATCTGAGGGACATTAAAATGTGTTTTCAACAGAGACAAGAACATGAATATAACAGAACAGGTAAATGAACATGTTTCAAGTAAACAGCTGGACTGATCAGGTCCAAACACAGAGTGATAAACTTGTCAAACAGCTGTCATATCTTTATATAGAAGCTCTTTATAAATGCTGCTCACTGCAGTCTGTTTACTAATAATGTCAAAGTGTTAGAAACACAGAAACATCAGAATGGTCTTTGTTCACAGAAACCTGTCTGGGATCCTTTGTTGTTCTTTTGATGCAGAGTTACATTATAAATATAAAGAGTTATTTCAGAGTCTCATCAGTTTTCCTGCATGTCTTTATTTAACACATCAGCAGGGCTGAAGCTCTCATGTTAAACACACACTGATCTATGGACACGTTCATGTGTTTCTAACAGAACCAGGCTGTTATCAGCCTGCACTAACATTATGTCACACACACTGAATGTAACAGTGACAGTTTACATCATCACACAATCAGCTGTGATTGTTTCACTGTCATCAAACGAGTCAACAGGAAGTAGAATCAATAGAAACCAATCATTTACTGACAGCATGTCTGATGGAAATAAGTGCAGATTATGTATGAAGTCTAACTGCACACAGTAACTGTGTTACAATAAGGACTTAACAGCGCCCTCTGCTGGAGTGTTTCAGTACTGCGTTAACTAGAATACACCACCTCCTCCTCACACCACCTGCTACAGCTCTACTCTTCTATGACTACAGTCATCCACAGCACTGATGTGAGGTCACATGGTTCATATGTAAGGAGCACAGCTGACCTCAGGTCAGTTTAATGACTGTGAGCAGCAGCTGTGTTATTGTCACTGTGACAGGGAGACACTCTCAGACACAGCGCTCATGTCAGCTTGTTCTCATGCAGGAGGATCAGGAGCTCCATGTTTGTCTTTCTGTTTGAATCATGATGTGTTTGTGCCATCAGAGTCTGTCATGAGTACTCAGGGTTTCACAGCAGCTCTTCTGGATGCTGACGAGGACTCCAACCTCATGTTTCACCTCTCTGAGCTTCTGATGTCTGTGAACACTCGTGTTTCTTCTCTGGGCTCATCTGGACAAAAACACCTTTCTGTGTTTGGCTGCAGCCTCATTCTGACTGACAGGAAGTGTGTTATCCATGAGCTGCACTTCTGTGAGGAAGTTTCCTGCTGTGTTTCCTGTCTGTGGACAAACACGAGTGTTCCAGCTGAGGACTTGGTTCCTTCCACCTGTCCATACAGGACATCACGCTGTCTGCAGCTCTGTAAATGCAGCTCCAGGTCCTTCCACGTGCTGCTCTGTATTTGTGCAGTTTGTAGTGTGTCCTGGGAAACGTAGCACACATGGTGTTCTTCTGCTGTTTCCTCCTTTCACTGAGTGTGAAACACTGACGCTGTGCTGTTGTTCACAGAGGGGAGCTGATTCTAGCTGCAGCTGGACTCTGTCATCTAACTGAATGTGTTGGTGCTGATCACGGGGCTCTGAGGGGGGAGCAGCAGGAGGACTCTGGATGCTGACGTCAGTGTATCTGTGGAAGCTCCCACAGCGTGTCTGTCATTCAATATTGTGCTGTATATTGTATCTATGCAAAGATGAACAGACTGTGTGTTCACTGGTCTCTGTGCTGCAGCTCTGATGTCATCATCACTCCCTCCTCCACCCTCAGCAGTCCCAGCATGCTGCTGTGGTGCACCCCACCCTCACTCTACACCTGAGCCACAGACCACACCCTCCACCTCAATATACACCACAGTTTTCTCTGCTGTGGAAATGAGATCAGGAGGAAATCATCATTATTATTATTTAATAAACGCTCACATTAATGTGGGCTTATTTGTTTCATATTAGAAACATTAGTTGAGTGTTTTTAGTATAAAATGGTCAAAGTCCCTCTTTTTGCTCCTCCCCTCACCTGTGGATGGGCGGTGCTGTTACCGTGGTGACAGCTTGGATGTGTTTCAGTCCTGCCTGGTTATCACTGCAGGAATCTTTCACATTTATTACAGGTAATAACTCTGATTTTTCTGTGTATTATGAACCAAATGTATCCTGATACACACAGAGATGGATGAGCAGAGGTTGTTTTTGCAGTTTATGTAGTTACTATGGACTTAATGCATACATATTATTAAAATTAGGGCTATAACAGTTGTATTGATGTATAGCAACTTGAAATGCTCCCACAAATGGCTCCACAGCATGTAAAAATATAACAAAAGCTCTGGCGGACTTGGTTCTGTGGTCAGTCTTAAAGGGTGAAGTTAAACTCTGTAATCTTCACTGTGTCACAGAGTTCAGTGAGTCCCGTTATTCACAGTATCAATCAGATCATCAGAGAACAGCTGATCAGCAATCAGTGGTGCCAACAGCGCCTCCTGTGGTGAGAGGATGCAATAATGCAATGTAGCATTTTTCCACTCAACACTTGCAGTCATGGAAACTGTCTGTTGGATCTGTGTGACGTTGCTTTCTTGGTTAGAGTTCCTCACAAATGTCCAGATGATTCTTCTAATGAGGCGTCGACCATGTTTGCAGCTCTTTGGAAGAAAACGTCGCCCTTTGCCATCCTTACTTTTCTTTGACTTCTTCAAATGCAGCTGAACTCCAGCTGGTATTTTCTTGGACTTTGCAGCTGTTTCTGGTCATCAGTTCATTCCTGCAAACCTCTGAAGCTGAACAACAATGATGCTGCATTGCTGGCTGATCCCAAAAGGTTGATTCTGTTCATCTGGACGTTTTCAGAAACGTTTGCTCACTGATCAGGTGACTTCTTCAGTCTCAGCTGACTGCAGCTTTACAAGCTTACAAACAGCACATTTGCACAATGACTGAAAGCAGCAGCACCTGATATATATGATACTAATATAATACATATACATATATAATCCATACTAATGATGAAGGAACTGAGCTCACAGTCCATTGTTCATTCAGTGAACTACTCAGTTTATTTTGGGCCTCAGAAATGCTCACTCTGTTTGTACATCACTGTCAGCAATAGACTCATTCTGCTGTGTGGACAGGAACACATGTGACATCACTTCCTGTTTGTTTGTGACTGAAGAGGAAGAAGTTTACAAGGAATCATTTAGAAGAGTTTCAAACATCAACTGATTGAATCCATGAATCTGAAAACGTGTTTGTGAGTGAAAGAGACAGACATGTACAGACTGAACTATCTGTTCAACAGTCAGAGTGTTTCTGTAACAGGAGACACTCTTTACACTCCACTCAGCACAGGGACACTGAGGCACCAGGAGACCAGAAATAAAACCCAAACCCAGGATAAAGAGTTTGAGTGAATGTGGTGTTGAAGGTGTGGAGGTGGATCAGAGTGTCAGAGGAGACTCTGTAGAAGGACAGAGTGCCAGCAGGACAGTCCACATACACTGCTGCTCTGTGAGAGACGGAGGAGGAGGAGGAGGAGAAGAAGGAGGAGGAGGAGGAGGAGGAGATGGATGTTTGTCTGTTATTGTGCCTGACAGAACGAGGACCATCATCAGAGCAGAACAGACTCCAGGACTGATCATTGTCTCCAAACAAACAGTCATCACTGCCTCCTTTCCTTCTGATGCTTCTGTAACTCACTGATATAAAAACGCTTCCTCTCCACTCGACCTCCCAGTAACAGCGACCAGTCAGACCATTTCTACACAGCAGCTGATAATTAAAACCATCAAATCTGTCTGGATGATCAGGATATGACTGAAACTTCTCCACACGTGTCACCTTCCTGTTGTTGTCAGACAGTTGGAGCTTTGTGTTCACTGTGTTTGTGTCGATTGTGAGTTGACAGGAATCTGATGGAGAGAACAAACACAATCCAGCTGCAGTTATTGATCCATCATCTGTTCATTGATTGACACTTTGATGATGACTCCTGACATGATGAAGATGGTTGAATGTGTGCTGCTTTGTTTTCATGAATCCCATTAAAAACACACTTACACTTCCTCAGACCTGGTCTCAACCATCGGACTCCAGCAGGCTCCACCCTGAAAGGAGGAGGGGGGTCAGAGCAGCACAGTCAGCATGCACACATGGACATTACATGGCTCTCACACACACACTGTTACACACTGAGCTCAAAGCTCGGCTCCACTGTTTTATTCAAAGAAATCTACATTTATTTATCAGCACATTTAAAAACAGCTTGAGCCAAAGTGCTGCACAGAGTAGAGAGAAAATAGGAAACATACACAGTAATGACTATAAAGACTGGTCAGGATTGAAAGCTACAGAGTACAAATGTGTTTCCAACCGGCTTTTAAAAATGTCCAGTGTTGGTGACGACCTGATGTGAAGGGCGACTGTTCCAGAGTTTGGCTGCAGCCATCGATAAAGCTCACCTCTGTTTTTACGTCTAGTTCTGGTCAGAAGCTGCTTATCTGCAGACCTGAGGGCTCCACTTGGATTCTTTTGTTAAAGAGAGATAAGATGGAGCCAATCCATTCACAGATTTAAAGACAACCAGATCTGGAAGTGGATTCTACCACGTACTGGTAACCAGTGGAAAAAGCTGGTGATGGGTCGTCTAGCACAGACCCACCGCTGGAACCAGACAATTGATGAGGGAGAGAACTGTGACAGCGCCGTTCCTTCACTTGACCTCAGTCGCTCTCGTCTGCTCCCTCGTAACACTGCTCTTTATTGAGCTTACATGAATATGCACAAGTTCATTATGACGTCTTACACAGGTATGAACAAAGAGTACCAGTCTGTGCATAGTGTGTGTGTGTGTCTGTGTGTGTGTGAGTGTGTGTGTGTGTGTGTGTGTGTGTGTGTGTCTGTGTGTGTGTCTGTGTGTGTGTGTGTGTGTGTGTGTGTCTGTGTGTGTGTCTGTGTGTGTGTGTGTGTGTGTGTCTGTGTGTGTGTGTCTGTGTGTGTGTCTGTGTGTGTGTGTCTGTGTGTGTGTGTCTGTGTGTGTGTGTGCGTCTGTGTGTGTGTGTGTCTGTGTGTGTCTGTGTGTGTGTCTGTGTGTGTGTGTGTGTCTGTGTGTGTCTGTGTGTGTGTCTGTGTGTCTGTGTGTGTGTGTCTGTGTGTGTGTGTGTGTGTGTGTGTCTGTGTGTGTGTGTCTGTGTGTGTGTGTGTGTGTGTGTGTCTGTGTGTGTGTCTGTGTGTGTGTGTGTGTCTGTGTGTGTGTCTGTGTGTGTGTGTGTCTGTGTGTGTCTGTGTGTGTGTCTGTGTGTCTGTGTGTGTGTGTGTCTGTGTGTGTGTCTGTGTGTGTGTGTGTGTGTCTGTGTGTGTGTGTGTGTGTCTGTGTGTGTGTCTGTGTGTGTGTGTGTGTGTGTCTGTGTGTGTGTGTCTGTGTGTGTGTGTGTGTGTGTGTGTGTGTGTGTGCGAGTGTGTGTGCGAGTGTGTGTGAGTGTGTGTGTGAGTGTGTGTGCGTGTGTGTCTGTGTGTGTGTGTCTTTGTGTGTGTGTGTGTGTGTGTCTGTGTGTGTGTGTGTGTGTGTCTGTGTGTGTCTGTGTGAGTGTGTGTGTGTGTCTGTGTGTGTGTGTGTGTGTGTGTGTGTGTGTCTGTGTGTGTGTGTGTGTGTGTGTGTGTGTGTGTGTGTGTTCCAGATGTGACCCTGTGACCCCAAAGCTGGTGCTAAGAGTCCAGCGGTCCCCCTAACAAAGGGCTCTTATACTTAACCAGACACAGAGTAGGTGTCCTCCTACACCAGGGGTCTCAAACTCGCGGCCCGCGGGCCAATTGCGGCCCGCAGGACGATAGTTTTTGGCCCCACCTTAATATGAAAATGTAATGTTAGTTTGATAATGTATGACACTTTACAGTGTTGTGGGCGGAGCTGAATTAACCCACCAATCAGGGTGGGATATGGATCTCAGGGGACACCAGCCGGGCTTGATGCAAGCAGGGAAACATTTCTCAATGAGTCAAAGTTCCAGCAGCGTTGCCCTGGAGTGTTTCTTTCTTTCTGTGCCTGGCTGGCTTCCTCCTTTCTATTGGGCAAACGCCGACATTCGCCCCAGCGCGCTGCGTTCACAACACTTCAAAAAAAGTTGTTTTTTTAAGTTGCTGCCCAGCGGGACATTATACGTATATAGATTTATACACACGTCAGTGGGATTTAAAGTTATTTTTCCACAGAGAGAGATCTCATATTAACTCTCACAGTGATGCGTAGGCGGCGGGATAAAAGAAAAGTCATGAACTCAATGCAGCCCAATTTAGTCTGCAGTCACATAGCGACACCTGTTCATCGGCAACAACAGTCCCCGGTAACCCGGACTAATTATAGGGTCGCACCGTAATTTGTGGCTCCATGTTTTTATTTGCATCACTGCGTTTGCATTGCAGCAAACATGAACATTACATATATTTCAATATAATGTAAAAGCAGTCAAAACAACTAACATCAGAAACAGCTGATGTTATTTGTTATATGTCACGGTGTCATTTCCGCTTCTTTCTCCTGTAACAACAGCCCGGCGCCGTGAGCAGTTGCCTTTTTTGCGCTCGCTATCCCTGCACTTTCTACCATCTGCAAACGCCACGGTGTTCGTGTCATCATGAAAGACATGAACATCGAGCGTAAAAACAAAGGAGACTGCTACCGGCTTTTTATCTGCCGATCGCCGTGCTACGGTTGCAAGAAAAAGAAGCAGAAATGACGTTCTCTACGCGTTGAGACGTTCCCCGTCCGTCAGCTAAACGCTTGATTGAAACTTCAATGCGACAGTGACACCAAGTAGAATTATAAATGTCACATAGCCCCAAACATGTCTTTTTCAAAGCCTGCGGTGAAGAGAAAGGTTGGTGATGAGCACCGACAATTTCAGGAAAAGTGGGAAATGCAATATTTCTTTGTTGAGCACAGGGGCACCCCGACCTGTCTTATTTGCACAGAGAAAGTTGCGCTGCACAAGGAATACCATTTGAAACGTCATTACACAACTAGACATGCTGAGCTGGATGCAAAATACCAGGGAGACGAGAGAGCGAACCGGGTTGCCAGTCTTAAAACAGATCTACTGAGGCAGCAAGATTTCTCCAAGAAAGCAACCAAAGAGAATAATGCAGCAGTCGGAGCCACGTGGTTAGTGAGATGATTGCTAAAGCAGGGAAGCCATTCACAGAAGGTGGATTTGTCTAAAAGTGCATATTGCAGGCTGCAAATATAGTCTGTCCGGGAAAGAAAGGTCAGTTTAGCAACATCAGCCTTTCTGCCAACACCGCAGCAGATCGCATTTCTGACCTGTCAAGTGACATTTATGACCAACTGTGTGAGAAAGCCAAATGTTTCAGTGTATACTCAGTCGCTCTTGATGAGACCACAGACATCACCGACACTGCCCAGCTCCCAATGTATGTCCGTGGTGTTGATGACAGTTTTGAAGTGATGGAGGAGCTGCTCACAGTAATTCCAATGCATGGCCAGACCACCGCTCAGCAGATATTTACAAGCTGTGTGATGCCATTGAGAATGTTGGTTTGCCATGGAAGAGGTTTGTTGGAATAACAACAGATGGAGCGCCATCAATGACAGGGAGGAAACATGGACTGGTGGCACAAAACAAACTGGAAGAGGAAGGCGTGGAGGAGGCCATTGCTCTGCACTGCATCATCCATCAGCAGGTCCTTTGCAGAAAATGCCTGAAGTTTGACAATGTGATGTCTATTGTTGTGAAATGCATCAACCAAATCAGATCCAGGGGCTTAAAGCACCGAAGGTTCTGTGCTTTTTTAGAGGAAATGGAGTCAGAATATGGGGATGTGCTCGACTTCACTGAGGTACGTTGGCTCAGCAGGGGAAATGTATTAAAGAGACTTTTTGAGTTGAGAGCAGAAGTGAAGCCTTCATGGAGAAGGATGGAGTTAGTGTTCCTGTGCTAACTGATCCCAAATGGCTCATGGACTCAGCTTTTCTTGTTGATATGAGACATGAGCTTAATGTACTGAACAAGACGTTACAAGGCCAGGGGCAACTTGTCAGTGCTGCCTATGACAACGTGAGAGCATTCTCCACAAAACTGGCGCTCTGGAAAGCTCAGCTCTCTCAGACAAACCTTTGCCATTTCCCAGCATGCAAGGCACTCGTGGATGCAGGCACACCATTCAGTGCTGACGAGTATGTTGATGTCATTTTGAGGCTACAGGAGGAATTTGATCACAGATTTGCTGACTTCAAGACACACAGAGCCACCTTTCACATTTTTGCGGACCCCTTCTCCTTTGATGTGCAAGATGCCCCTTCTGTGCTTCAAATGGAGCTCATTGAGCTGCAGTGCAACTCTGAACTCAAAGCAAAGTTCAGGGAGGTGAGTGGAAAAGCAGACAAGCTTGGACAATTTTTGAGAGACTTGAGCCCTAGTTTCCCTCGGCTTTCCCGAATGTTCAAACGGACCATGTGCCTTTTTGGTAGCACATACTTGTGCCAAAAGCTCTTCTCCACTTTGAACTTCAATAAGTCCAAGTACAGGTTCAGACTTACGGATGATCATCTTCAAGACATGCTGAGGGTCGCAACTGCTTCCTCCCTCAGGCCAAATCTGGCTCGGCTATGCGAGAGGAAACGCTGCCAGGTCTCTAGCAGCAAGGAGTAGGCAAGAGAAGCCATGTTCAGAAGAACAGTTCATTTTCTCCAGTGTTCCATTCATGTTCAGAAGAAGGTTATAGAACTGTTAATACAGACATTTCAATCTAAATACAGCAGATATAGAAGACTGAAAGATACACACAAGTTCACTGACTAAAAACATCTTATTATTATTTTATTTATGTATTACAGATTGATTTATTTTCTTATTAATTCTTAATTTGTTTATTTATTTTTCATATTTTGTGTTAAAAAATAAAAATAAAGAGATTTGAGAAGATTGGAATTTTTTAACCATGCCTTTCTTGTAGAAAACCTAATGTGGCCCAGCCTCACCCAGACTCTGCCTGCAGCGGCCCCCAGCTAAATTGAGTTTGAGACCCCTGTCCTACACCATAAATCAGTAAGAGAGGGTACGACCTCTCTCATGGCCCCAAGTGGTGTGTGCATGCCAGAGCACTCTGGAAGGCACACAGAGTCTTTACAGACTACTAAGGATCAAACCTCTATCATCATCCAATCGATTATAAAACTAAGCATGTATGAGTAAATATTTTTAAGCATATCCCATATGGAAAAGACTAAAAACTTATATGATGAAAGTCATACTCACGAAAGTGGCCACTTTCTCATTACTTTCATATATTGTTTTAGTAAGTATCGAAAACATACAAGTTTCATTATATAATTTTTCAAGGGATCTTATATCTGTTTTCACTCTTGTATGCTTTTCATACAAGTTTCACACAAGACAGATACAAACTTTATAAGATTTATATATCTTTTCCATATGGGAAATGACAATCAACAATATAAAGCTTACAGCTGGTTTTAATAACAACATTTATTTGTTTCTCAAATGAGAAAGAGCTATCGAGAAACACTCCTAAATCTTGAGTTCTTAACTTTTCCAGTGGGCCAAATTCAACATTATCTGCTAATGCTAAATAGGCTGCCGTTATTAACTAATGCTAATTGGATGTGAATTAGCATTATGCACTAATGCTAACACTTACTTTTTAACAATGTGAGTAGCTAATGCTAACACTATTTCCCTTAACTTTATAACAATGTGAACGGCTAATGCTAACACTCTTTTCCCTAGCAATACAACATCTGAGCTGCTAATGCTGAGTAGGTCGCCATTAGCACCTACGTCTAATTAAAGGCAAATACGCATTAGAACCTAATGCTCATATCGTTTTCCTTTGCTTTATAACAATGTGAGCAGCTACTGCTAAATAGCATTAGCTAATAACAGCAGTCTAATTTAATGTAAGTTAGCCTCATTTGCATTATAACGATGTGAGGAGTTAATGCTAAGTATGCTGCCATTAGCAGCTAATTCTAATTAGGGGTGAATAATTATTACCAGCTAATGCTAATATCGTTTTCTCTTCCCTTTTAACAATGTGAGCAGCTAGTGCTGGGTAGGCTGGTGCTAGCAGCTAATACTAAAGCTAAAGCTAATTTGATGTGAATTAGCATTACATTAGTGAGGAGTTAATGCTAAGTAGACTTCCATTACAGGTAATGCTAATTTTAGGTATTTAGGAATTGGCAGCTAATGCTAATACCATATTTTCTTGCATTATAACAATATGACCAGCTAATGCTAAGTAGGTTGCCGTTATTAGCTAATACTAATTTGAGGTGAATTAGCATTATCCGCTTATGCTAACAATGTTTTTTCTTACTTTTTAACAATATGAGTAGCTAATCTGAACATTTTTTTAAATTTAATTTTAACTTTTCCCCTGCGATGTGAAGAGGTAATGCTAAATAGCACGCCATTAGTGGCTAATTCTAATTTTAGATGAAAAAGCATTAAAAGCTAATGCTAATACCATATTTTCTTGATTTATATCAATATCAGTAGCTAATGCTAGGTATGTAGCCATCATTAGCTAATGCTAATTTAGGTGAATTAGCATCATCCGCTTATGCTAACAATGTGTTTTTTTACTTTTTAACAATACGCCATTAGTGGCCAATTCTAATGTTAGATGAGAAAGCATTAACAGCTAATGCTCATACTGTTTGCTTTGTAAGAATGACAGCAGCTAATGATACGAAGTCTACCGTTGTTAACTAATGTTAATTTGATGTGAATTAGCATTATCCGATAATGGTAACTCTTTTCCCCTGCATTACAACGACGTCAGGAGTTAATGCTAAGTAGGCTGCCATTAGGGGCTAACTCTAATTAGGGGTGAACAATTATTAGCAGCTAATGCTAATACCGTTTTCTCTTTCCTTATAACAACTTGAGCAGCTAATGCTAATTTGATGTGAATTAGCATTATATTAGTGAGCAGTTATTGCTAAGTAGGCTACCATTAGCAGCTAAAGCTAATTTGAGGTGAATAAGCATTAGTAGCTAACGCTAATACCCTTTTCTCTTGTGTTATAATGATGTGAAACGTTCTCAAACAACAGAATGAGAATGAAATATTGATTCTAACAGGGCCCATAAACAGTATTAGCTTAGCAGCATTAGCTTATCAGAGTTTCCATCATGGTCACATAAATCCTTAGCAGAGCAAAGTGGCCTACTTAGCAATAGCTGCTCAAGTTGTAGAAAGCAAGGGAAAACAGTAATAGCATTAGCTGCTAAATGTGCACTTGAGAACAAATTTATTGTTAATTCAGCTGTGAATGTAGAGTTTGTCATTATTTAAG
Organism: Copadichromis virginalis; assembly: GCF_057382275.1. Lineage (NCBI taxonomy): Eukaryota > Metazoa > Chordata > Actinopteri > Cichliformes > Cichlidae > Copadichromis > Copadichromis virginalis. The sequence continues at coordinate 6,834,952 of NW_028188589.1, forward strand.
CTTCCATTTCCAAATGTTAGCTGCTCCTGTCTGCCTCTTTGTCACAAACACAGACTGAAATGATTCACAGCCTTGTTTCATCCTTCTGTCACTGTGGACATACAGCATGGGAAACATACACATGGCTGACACTTTATTAGGTACACTGGTATCTATCTCAGGTACACCTGTGACCTAAATGTTCCTGCAACCAGACTCCTTGGAGACCCCTACATAAATATCCATGAACTATCCAGCTAGACTAGTGTGTCTGTCCCTGAAAATATTCCTGCATGTGTGATTGTTCATGTCTCATCTGCAGGAAACAAACAGGAAGTGAGTGAAGGACACAGGAAATGTTTCCAGCTCTTCCTCCTCTATCAGACATTCTCTCCATACCTGAGAGTGTCCAGTCTCCAGCCTGGATCCTTCAGTCCAGCCGACAGCAGCTTAATTCCTGAATCACCTGGATGATTGTAGCTCAGGTCCAGCTGTCTCAGATGGGAGGGGTTGGAGGTCAGAGCTGAGGCCAGAGAAGTACAGCCTTCCTCTGTGATCAGACAGCCTGACAGACTGCAGACACACAAAACAACAATCAATCTGTCAACAATCGTTTTCTCTTCGTCACAATAACATCTATCCATCCATACATCCATTCAATGTAACTTTATTTATAAGTGACAATACCCAACAGACAACAAGAGTCATCTGAAGCTGTTTAACAGTGTAAGGTAACCGCCTCCACTGTGAGCAGCACTTGGTGATGGTGGGAAGAAGAACTCCCTTTGACACAAAGATCCTCCCAGTGAAAACAGGCTCCAGGAGGAGCATCTACCATGACTGGTTGCAGGGTGAGGGGAAAGAGAAGAACATGAACATCAAGAATGCAGCGAGTGGTAAAATAATAATAATAATAATGGATTGGATTTATATAGCGCTTTTCAAGGCACCCAAAGCGCTTTACAATGCCACTATTCAGTCACTCTCACATTCATACACTGGTGGAGGCAGCTACGGTTGTAGCCAAGTAGGGTAAAGCCCAAGGACACAACGACCAGGACAGAGAGCCCAGGGATCGAACCGGTGACCTTCCGGTTACAGATGCGATTCCCAACCCCCTGAGCCACGGTCGCCCTAAATAAAGATTTGACCTCAGTGTGCTCAGTGTTCCTGTCTGTTCCTGTCTATTCCTAACATATTCCTAACACGATAGCTGCACTTTAGAGCTCTAAAACTGGAACTGACACATAAAAATACTGAGAACACAGACTAGCAGCCACTGCATGGCCTCGAGTACGTATGTGGTGCGTTCAAAGAGCATCAGCATAGACATGGTGGGTTCAACAATATAGGACATAACAATTTCTATGGCGAAAATACTATCAATGAATGAGCCATAACATTTTAGCCATGTAAACATGTTATCAGTGGGCTTTCCAACAACTTGCATTGATCATTAAAGGATAAAATACGTGAGTCGAGGTCACTACGAGCCATGCGAGGGTCAAACATGGCAGAGAACCTTCCAGCAGCATCTTGGTTTATAATCCGCCTTTGGATCATCAGTTTAGGAGATGAAGGATCCAAGTAAAATAAAAATATGCAGCTATGGTCACTCACATGGACATCCTCCACACATACATCATGTATATTTAAACCCAGGGAGAAAACAAGATCCAGTGTGTGACCCTTTGTATGTGTGGGGCCAGAAACATGCTGCCTAAAGTTAAAAGACTCAGTGACAGTGATGAGCTCAGCAGCAGTGTTACAGGATGCTTCATCAATATGACGGCTCAAATCTCCCAACCTTCTCCAATGAAATGATGGATGTCAGAAGGTCATTAAATTCAGTTAGAAAGACCCCATCAGGTAGAATAAAATACAATAACTGGTTTTTAGAGAACTGACCATCATCTGTGACTCAAATGCAGAAAAGGAGTCCGAGGTCATCAGACTGCATGTGAATCTGTCCTGGTAAACAACAGCGAGTCCTCCACCACGTCCTAAAAGACGCGGAGTTCAGATGACGGAGCAGCCAGCCGGGCAGATTTCATTCAAGTGGACATAATCAATGTTCCCTCTAAGCTGCGCACGGGCGCAATCCGCTGACACGCTCTCTGCACACAGAGTATCTGCATTGCGCACAAAAAGATATCTAACAGGCTGTGAGGCTCCTGAACTCTCTGCCCCCCTCTCACGGACAATAACCATATCCAACTTCTTAATAGCAATGAACTGGTCTGCATTGGTGCATCATATCTTTATTCTCTTCCCCCTCCTGCCCCCCCCTCCTTCTTAAATAGATAACTATCATATCTGATATCATATCTCACAGTACAATAATATTGAATGGGTTGCATTGTTGTACTTTGTCATGTTTCTCAGGTCTTTGTCTGATTTTCTACGAACATTACTTGTCATGTTCTCATGTTGTTGCTAAGGATTGTCTTATTGCATTGGAGTCACACTGGGTTAAATATGTACACTTGGGTTTTAAGGGGTATTTATTATTTTCTTCTTTTTTTGGGGGTTGTATGGAAGCCCCAAACGCAATTTCATTGTTCTTGACAATGACAATAAATAAATAAATACTAAATACTAAATACTAACCTGAATTGAAATTAAAATAAATACGTTAACAATTCTGCTTTGCAGTGTTAGTCAGTGACTGGCTGCTCCAGTATTTAGAACGATGCCGCCTTATCCCATAGTCCAGCCAATGATTCACATTCGTATATACGCAGCTAATCAACGTCGCTGACGGGCTATGACAGCGTCCTCATGTGCCGACACCGGTGTTTTGGTTGATGTAGAGTGAAGCCACGTTAATGACAACGTGATCCAGTGATCCAAGGGACCGCTCAGGGAGTTTGTGTGTTCGCTCAGACACATGAAACATTAGAGGGAACATTGGACATAATTCTTATTTTGCTGCCACGTCTCAGTCAGACACATGAAATCTAGAGACTCTTTAATAAAGAGATCGCTTAGAATAAATGATTTGTTTGTTATGGAGCGAACGTTAAGCGGGGCCAACCGAGTTGATGACGGTCGATCTGCAAAATCAACAGCTGACTGCAGCGGCACTTGAAATAAAGACAATGCAGACCTGTGGACCTGCTGGGCAGGGCAGCGACTCCAGAGCTGGGGGAAGCAATGATCGATGAGCAGACATAGCTGTTATCAATAAAAACAGTGAACGTTTGACGGACACACCGTGAGAAAAACTGCTTCTGAGCCACAGAGCCCAGGTCCCAGTCACCGGCGTAACATATTAACTAAATGTCAGGAGAGGAAGTGGACGCAGGCACCAGGATTCTCCCCACAGCCAAGAAGCTAGCCTCTGGTAGCTTCTCAGTTTCACCTGGACGTCGGCCCTCGTTCCCCTTTTCCATCTCTTGAGGGTGAAAGTCCTGCGGGTTGTGAAGAGTAGCACACCAGGGGAGGAAGAGTTTTTCTGTTCAGCTGTTACAGTAGCTCTCCACTGAATCTTTGATGTTAAACCCTTTAAGACCTACCATAGAACCAAGTCTGCCAGAGCTTATCTTTAGATTTTTACATGCTGTAGTGCAGACCTTCCCAAACTGTGGTGCCCGCCCCCTAGGGGGGGCGCAGAGCCATGGCAGGGGGGGCGCGGTATGAAAAGGGAGGGGAACAAAACGCTTGAACACTGCTAGCACGGCGCCCACAGAAACGCAAAGCAGGAGATGAAGCATCGCTGAATATGTTTCCAAACCAACTTCATTCTAAGCCAAAGACTAGAAAATATGGTGAAGCAAATCTGCCCTTTGGCTTCACCTGCACAGGTGCTGAGGTAGGTCCCTGCGTCGGGAGCAGCGCTGGGCTCTTCCAATCATGGACAAACAGGATCCCACATTCTTAATTTTTAGTTCACAAACACTTGTTGTAGTGACTAACTACTCCTGACATTTTGGAGATGTTTGCTCTTTATAGAGTAAAGTTACAGCGGGATACAAATAACATCAGGCTGATCCTGCCACGATTTGTTCCCTCGATTCAAATCACAGACAAACAGGATCCCACAGCTGTTTATGTTTTTGAACCCATTTTGCACAGAGAGGCATTTTTTGAAAATGTATTGACAGCAATGTTGATTAGTATTACAGAAGAAGAAAAAACAACTACCCGTGACGCCTTTGTAAATGGAGGGACAGTAACTGCGTGTGAAACCTGCAGATACTCAGAGTAACAGTATTTTGTCTCTGTCTGCCATTCTGCAATTCATCTCACATAAACAATAACGTGACGTGAAAAAAGGCGCAACCTTTGACGTTGCCAGATGAACTCTGTATTCCTCGTCCGCAAAAAAGGAGTTTTAAAAAAATCTCAGTTTTTGGTGATTTGAAACACTGTTTGGATGAAACAGCTGCGTTTTCAAAAATACCAGTGTAGGTGCGGACGTAGCGTAAAAGATTTAGTAGCTTATTTTCTTACTACCTGTAATTTATTGCAGATTACTTGTATTTGCTTAATTGTTTACTAAATGTTTGAGGTGTGAAATAAACCGCAATGGAGCAAAATATGGGCGTGTGTGGTTGGAGGATGTGTTAGTGCGTGTGCGTGCTGTTCACGCGCCGGGGGGGAGGCGAACGTTTTTCGTGTAAAACAAAGGGGGGCCCAGCAAAAAAAGTTTGGGAACCACTGCTGTAGTGCCATTTTGGGGAGCAGTTCAAGTTGCTATACATCAATACAACCGTTATAGCCCAAATTTTAATAATATGTATGCATTCAGTCCATAGTAACTACATATGCATATATACATATACAGCAAAAAGTGCAATAAACTAGAACAAATTGAAAATTGTTTTGTTTTGTATTTTTACATATAGTTGTAGATGTCCGTACAAACAAACAAACAGGCAACCAACACATCACATACACACTCCAAAATAATATAATATAATATAAGCCTGAGAAAACAACCTAGATTTTTCATCAAAAAAGTACAATGTGCAATGGCAACAACACATATGGTTCAGTGTTATTAACTATGATAATAGCAGTAGGTACAAAAGACAATCTATGTCTCTTTGTCTTCACTGCAGGCACTTTATAACGACGACCTGATGGAAGCAGTTGAAAATCATTAAAGAGAGGATGATCTGAACACAACATGACAGAGGTCGCCTTCCTCAGCACCTGCCTGTTATAAAAGTCCACAAGCTGGACCTGAGACCTCCCTGAAATCTTACCAGCCACTTTAACCAGGTTGTTAAGTCTGGTCTTATTATTCAGAGACATATTACCGTACCAAGCAATGATACAGAAAGTTAAAACAGATTCAATAAAACTTTTATAAAAAACGAGTCATCATTGCAGATGAAACATTGAAACCTCTCAACCTCCTTAAAAAGTCTTTGTTGAACCTTTTTCACTGTAGCAGCAAGATGTGACTCAAAGCACAGAGCTTTATCAAGAACAACCCCCAAATACTTATAACTGTCCACCAGTTCAATGGCTGCACATTTACCACTGTTAGCGCAGGATGAGGGGATGTCTCCCTGAAGTCAATAACCATGTCCTTGGTTTTCAAGGTGCTGATCATTAAGAAGGACTGATCACACCACGAAACAAACTCATCCACAACAGGCCCATGGGAATCCTCTTCACCATGAAGGAGGCTTACAATGACTGTGTCATCTGCGTATTTAATGAAATGCCTGTTGGCCTGTGTACTGCGACAGTCATTAGTGTACAAAATATACAGTAGAGGAGAGAGACAACAACCTTGTGGTGAGCCAGTGGAAGAGTTCAGCTGTTTGGAAAAACAGCCGTTCACTCTCACACACTGAGATCTGTCAGTTAAAAAGTTTAAAACCCAACCAACGAGATTAAGATCAAGTGTAAACTGGTTAAGAAGTTTATCAGCTAAAAGATGTGGCTGGATAGTATTAAAAGCTGAAGAAAAATCAATAAATAAGAGCTGAGCATGAGCTTTGGCGCCATCAAGATGGCGATAAAGGAAGTTCAACAGAGTGACCACTGCATCATCAACACGTCTACGAGGCCTGTATGCAAATTGTAGAGGGTCTATAAGCTTCTCTACTTGCTAACTGAGAGTCTGAACTAAAACCAGGAAGACTTATCTTATTACAGTCACTGTAACAGTGACCAGTCATGTGTTTCATGCCTGCCCAGGCCACCCTTAAGTTATTGCTACCCATCTCCGCCTCTACCTTATCCTTGTATTTTACTTTGGCTTTTTTAATTTCTGATCTGATCTCCTTCCTAATTTCTCTAACTTTCAAGATATTCCCTTCAATAAAAGCTTTTTTCCTTTCATGAATCAGCCTCATAAGACCTTTTGAAGACCATGGTTTGTTATTAGGAAAAAAATGGAGATGGTGTCAGTCGCATTCTTAGGATTCGCTTTAGGGTGGATGTAAACAATGGTGACGTTGATCTGTGGGAATTCCCTCGGCAGATAAAACGGCCTCAAAGACACAGAGAGGAGCTCAATGTCAGGCAGACACACTTGTCTACGAACGGTCACATTTTTACACCATTTCTGATTTATATACAAACACACTCCTCCTTGAGATTTCTGGGTAGCTCCGGGGTCTCGATCCAAACGTATGGGAAACCCGAAGCCATTTAGTTCCAGAGAACAATCAGGGTCAGAGTCCTTGAGCCAAGTCTCTGTGAATGCCATTAGACATGTATCCCTGTAGTCACGTAAGTGTGCAACATTCAAATGCAGTTCATCCAATTTACTCCTCAGAGACTGCACATTAGCCAGGATTATTGATGGTAAAGGAATGACTCCAAACAACCGTCAGGATTGCCAATAAAATCATGCGAAATAAAAAACCCATCTTCGTTAAAAGAAGTTCCACAAAGCACAAGCCGATGCTATAGAATTTCCTCAGGCAAAAAAATATATATATAAAGGAATAAAAGAATGAAATAAAATAAGTTAAAACACTGACACTGACAGAGAGAGACAACCTGCTGGTCGCCACAAGAGCAGCGCCCCTCTTTCTAGTCTAGTCTAGACTGAGAATGCATCAAGACCACTCACTCACCCTTCCCTCCTGCCTCTCAGCTGCTGAAACTCACAGTTTGTTACCACGGAAGAGTCACTCCTTCATCTGAGATGAAGCCTGATAGTCTGACTGATGCAATATAACATTCAGTCTACACTTTGTTTTTGTGCAAAGATGATAAAGAGGAAATACTAATAACATAAACAAAAATAAATGTCCAATTTAGAAATCTTATTCTTTTTTGCTCTATGAAATAGTTGTTTTTATTTTTCAGTCACTCATCGTAGCAGTAGGATTTACATGAAAATAAAAACAAATTAAGTTTGAGAGAAAAAGTACATTTTTGGCACTCTCTGGGCAACTGACTCAGAGACTCAAATGACTTAAAAAACCCGATTCATTTTGGTGAGTGACTCATTTAAACTCGATTCGGTAAAAAGAATCAAATTTACCATCACTAATACAAATCCCTTTGGAGAAAACAGCTTTAAAATATGTATTGTTAAATTCCAGATGTTTCTTTGCAAGGAAAACTCAGACACTGAAACAATACCACCAGTAACCTCCTACATATGGAAATGTGGTGTCATTAAAGACATAATAATTTCATTAATACCCAATATCCAGCAAAATATGTAATTTGAACATTTTGTTCCTAACGAAATCAAATGTATATATTGTAGAAGATTAGCCAAATTTATGTAAAATGGCCAGTACATGAATTAAAAAAATAAATAAATAAACAAAATCGTATGACTGTGACAAATTTTACACAGTAATTCAGTCTAATAATCCACTCAAATATAAATATAAGTTTAGCTAAAAGCTCTATAGATAAGTCAATCAATAATATAATTCACATTTTAAATGATCATATGTGTTAACGTTTGAATCCTGACCTGAGAGTTTCCACTGCACACTGTGAACTCTTTAGTCCAGCAGACAGAAGCTTCACTCCTGAATCCTGCAGGTCAGAGTTACTCAGGTCCAGCTCTCTCAGACTGGAGGACTGGGAGCTGAGGACTGAGCACAGAGCTTCACAGCTTCTCTCTGACAGGTTACAGCCACCCAGTCTGAAAAACAAAAGATAATCTATAATACTTATGTAAAGTTTGTTATTATATTACATGCCATCTTTTTATTTTTGATGAAACCTTAACATACTAAGATACAACATCATATGGATGAACTTGAATAAAATGTTTTTTTTAAATTATATCTTTATTTGGATTGGACAAGTGATCAGTAAACAAAGTGATCAGTGGGTGCATATTAACCTCCACTAGCTATTACTAGGAGAGTTGCTCGCATGCTCTCCCAAAGGAGATATATAGAACACATTACATGGAACTATAAACACAAACTGGGAGGGGTGCCCATGCTGCAATCATTGTGAAGAAATAAGTAAATAAACAAGCAATAGTAATAGAAGTAAATGTAAAAAACAAACAAACAAAAAACAACCAAGTAATAGTGAGATCAAGTGAAGTCAGCCCTCGTGGGGGTGATGAATTGGATCCAATTGTTCCAACTTTGGTAGAATTTGGCTTTTTGATTTCTTAACAGATATGTAAGTTTTTCCATCCTAAATATCTCTAAAATGATCCCAAACCAGTCGTCTAGGGTAGGCTGGGCTGGGCTTAACCATCTTCTAGTAATTGTTTTTTTACTTGCCACCAAGAGTAATTGCACCAACTTAATCTCACTCCTACATTCCAGAAAGGGGACCAAACCCATGTATAAAACCTTAAAATCTAAAGGTATTTGAACGTTAAAGACTGCACTTAAGGAGACCTGAACGTTTTTTAACTTGGGACAGTCCCAAAAGACATGAAAATGGTTAGCAACAGTCGAGCCGCATTGTCTCCAGCATTGCATATAAGCCCCTTTGTACCTCTCCTGATATGGAGTCTTGAAGTACCTAATAATATTCTTCCAGCCATGTTCCTTCCAGCTCATAGAACTGGACGTGGACCACTGGCAGTACAAAACATTTTCCCACTCCCCCACAGAAATAGCAATCCCTGATTCCCTTTCCCATTTATCCTTAGTGTATAAAGTGTTATCCTTGCTGGCACTAGAGAGGGCTTTGTATAGTTTAGAAATAGATTTAGTAGGGGTCATGGTTGTGGCATTTTTCAGGATGAGGAAAAAATGCGACTCAGCATCATTGAAGTCGGACAGTTTGCATTCATGATCAATATATGATCTCAGCTGTAAGTTTCTATGAAAGTTGTATTTTGTCAGGTTGTGATCGTCCCGTAAGGCCTCAAATCTGAGCACAATATTTCTATGAGTAAGAGAGAGGAATGTCGTAAGGCCATAGGATATCCATGCTTCAAAGTTAGAGTCGTGTCTGTTTGGAATAAAATCCGAGTCGAAAGCAACCCACCTGAAGATTTTTAGCATTTTGTGTATCCCACAGATGTTGATTACCTTCTGCCAAACTTGGAGGGTGTGGGTTAACCAGGGGTTCCCCAGCTTTTCCAGCCGGCACATTAGACCCTTATCTGCCATTACAGCTTGTAGGGGGAATCGGTCCAACAGGCTGGACTCCAGTTCCTTCCACCTAGCCGTGTATGTTTTGTTACACCAATATAAGAGGGGGGTTATTTGAGCGACATAATAGTAATTCCTGAGGCAGGGGAGACCCAGTCCTCCCTTTTCCTTGGGGAGCTGGAGGGTAGCATATTTAATCCTTGGCTTTCGGCCCTGCCAGATAAATCTGGAGATCCATTTGTCCCACTCAATAAATTGGTAATCGCTCACTTCTATTGGCAAGTTTCTAAAAAGATAAAGCAGTCTGGGGAGCGTGTCCATCTTGATTGCGGTTACCCGGGAGCTGAGACGCATAAAGGGGACCAGATTCCATCTGTGCAAATCAGCTTTTATACTTGCAGATATTGGCTCGTAGTTTGCCTGAAAGAGCAGCGAGAGGTCCGCAGTCAAATATATTCCCAGGTACTTAATTTTCTCATTATCCCGATTTACTGTAAATTTGAGTAGAGATGTGTAATATTCTCCTAATGTTGTCAGTTGTTTGTCTATAGTGAATGAAACCAGTCTGATCTAAATCGATGAGGTCAGGTAAAAACTTCTCCAGTCTACGAGCAAGAATAGAAGTAAATAGTTTGTAATCCAAGTTAAGGACACTGATTGGTCGATAGTTTCCACATTCTCGTTTATCTTTCCCCTCTTTTGGGATAATTGAAATAGTTGCCTCCCTCCAGGAGGGTGGGATTTCTCCCTCCTGTAGGATGTAGTTAAATGACTTCAGCAATGTGGGGACTAGATCTGCCCTCAGGGTGCGATACCACTGAGAACTGAACCCGTCCGGCCCAACTGCCTTACCTGGTTTTAATCTGGAAAGAGCTGCATTAATTTCTTCCACTAAAATGGGATGTGTTAGAAGCTCATTTTTGAGAGACGGGAGTGAAGGTAATTCTAGAGAGCTAAGAAAGGCATCAGTACAATTCTCCTCCGTAGCATTGGGCTGTGAGTACAGCTCCCTAAAGAAGGTCTCAAAACATTTCTGAATGTCTTCTAATTTTGATTCCAGAATATTAGTCTTGGGGTCCTTGATTTGGTATATCGTACTTTCCTCTAGTTGTTTGCGTTATTTATGTGCCAGATATTTTGCAGATTTCCCTCCTGTCTCATAGTATTTTTGCCTCAAAAAAATTAAGTTATTTTGGGCCTCCTGGGTGTAAATATCATTAATTTCATCCTGTATTTTCCTGATATCCTGCTTCAGAGTAGGATTTGCGGTGTTTATGTCTTCCTATTCTTTCAACTTTAAATTTGCCTGTAGTTCTGCTAATTTTTGCCCTTTGATTCTCTTTAAGTGGGAGGCGATAGAAATTAATGTACCTCTCATTACCGCTTTGAGCGTATCCCAAAGAATAGCTGGAGATACCTCTCCTGTGTCATTAACATCTAGAAATTCTTTAATGTCTACCTTTAATTTGGAAACTATGGCAGGATCATTAAGGTGCGATAACAATTTCCACAGTGTGGTACATTTTTTCCTAGCCACCTGCAAAGATAGAGAGATAGGACTGTGGTCAGATAGATCTCTTGTTAATATGTCACAGTCTTTGACCCTAAACCTATCAACTTTAAACATAAAAAAGTAGTCCAGCCTTGCATACACTTTAAAGGAACCAGAGTAATGAGTGAAATTTCTGGTAGATGCGTAGCGGTCCCTCCATACATCTATTATCCCCATCTCTACCATATAGGAATTGACTTTTCTAGTAAGTGCTGTTACCTGGTTGGTCGGGGAGGAGGAGTCTAGTTTAGGGTCAAGTCTAAAGTTAAAACCCCCCCACAGACAACTATCCCCTGAGAATCCACCAATAAATCAAACCTATTCCTATAGAATAGCCAATCGCTCCCGGGGGGAGCATAAACATTTAAAATTGTGATTTCAGACCCCTCTATTCTTCCTTTTATTCTAACCAATCTGCCTTCCTCGTCACAGAGTTCTTAGATATGTTCATAGTTAAGAGTACCAGAGATAAGTGTAGCCACACCCCTCTTGTGTTTGGACTTAACGGAAGAGGAGAATACATATTTAAAACCCTTTCTTTTCAATCTCAAGTGATCTACTTGGTTCATGTGTGTCTCCTGAAGTAATGCAATCTGGGCCTTCTCCTTCCTTAGTTTGGACAGTATCTTATTCATCTTAATCACGTTCAGAACCCCGTTAACATTAAAAGAGATTACTTTCACTGACTCACTTCCCATAAAGATATATTAAGTTACCACAGCGCATAAACTCAATAGCAGCAAGCAACCCCCTCTTAAAACAGTAACAAGTGAAAAAAGTTAGGAATGAACTGAAAACATTTGAACATAACTGGAGCTTGAAAGCTCCTAAGCTGGCTTCTGACAGTGGAGCACTTCCACTGACACCCTCACAACTTGAAGGGAAACCCCTTATTACTCCCTGAGTTAGGGGGCTTTCCACTGCGACGTCACTCACAGCATGAGAAGCCCCACCCATTTTAGCTCGACAGTAACCATATTTCACCATGTTGTCCATAGCTAATACATAACATTAAATTCGTTCTCTTCACGTCTGTATACTTGCAGCTTCTCTCTATATCCCGCAGCTCCTCGGATCTGACGCGGACGCCGACCACCAACTCCCCGCCACAGCGGGCATCTTTGTAGTTTTTCTCTGGGGGTTGCCGGTGGTGTAATCACCTTTACCGGCAGGCCCCGACTCGCCAGGTCAGCCGTTGCCTCCTCCACCGTGTTGTAGGTTTTCACTCCTTCTTCGAAAAAAACCTTAAGGCGCGCTGAGTAGAGGGTCCTAAACCGTACATTCTTCTCTTTTAGGACCTTTCGTGCCTCTGCATACTCCTTCCTCATAGCCATGATCTCAGGGGGGTAATCGTGGTCGAGGTTGATCTTGCTGGAATTCAGCATAAAACCTTTCTTTTGCCAAGCGAGCCTCAGCACTTCTTCTTTAACCGTGAAGCACAGGAATTTTACCAGGATCGATCTGGGTTGGGAGCCGTCCGGAGGGAGTAATGATAACACTCTGTGTGCTCTCTGAATTTGTAACGGTGTTGATGGTGGGATGGCGAGATTCTCCCGGAGTAGCTTCTCCACAAAGTGGGCCATAGATGGAGCTCCCGATTCTTCTCCCTCCGGCACCCTGTACAGTCTGAGCGACTCCCTCCTCGAGTAAGCCTCCAGTGATGTTAGTTTTGTTTGAAACTTTTCCTGCATGCTTTCTCCCATTTGCGCAACATCTCTAAAGTTAGAAATATCCTGTCTCAGAGTGACGCTGAAAAACTAGTTCATGCATTTATTACTTCCAGGCTGGACGACTGTAATTCATTATTATCAGGATGTCCAAAAAACTCCCTGAAAAGCCTTCAGTTAATCCAAAATGCTGCAGCAAGAGTCCTGACAGGGACTAGAAAGAGAGAGCAGATTTCTCCTGTATTGGCTTCCCTTCATTGGCTTCCTGTTAAATCCAGAATTGAATTCAAAATCCTGCTCCTCACATACAAGATCTTAAATAATCAGGCCCAATCTTATCTTAATGACCTTGTAGTACCATATCACCCCATTAGAGCACTTCGCTCTCACTCTGCAGGCCTACTTGTTGTTCCTAGAGTATTTGAAAGTAGAATGGGAGGCAGAGCCTTCAGTTTTCAGGCCCCTCTTCTGTGGAACCAGCTTCCAGTTTGGATTCAGGAGACAGACACTATCTCTACTTTTAAGATTAATCTCATATTTCCATTAAAAGTGTTGAATTTGACTGTTTGATGTTCTTTATGATCTCTGGCACCAGTTCATCTGTAGGCTGAGCTCAATCCATCCATTTAGTGAAATTATGTTTAAAGGTCTCCTTGTTTTCTGAGCGTGCACAGATCCTGAAGCAGAAAGCCTGGGTTAACAGAGAAATGATCATCACTGTGATGATGCTCATCATCTCTGACTGGGATTTGAGGTTTTGTCAAAGCAGCAAAGAAAGCCTGGCTATGTTGGACTGGGTGTGGAAGCAGCTCCCAGTTTGAGTTCAGGAGACAGACACCCTCTCTACTTTGAAGATCAGCTTCAAACTTTCCTTTTTGCTAAAGCATATAGTTAGGGCTGGACCAGGTGACCCTGAATCCTCCCTTAGTTATGCTGCAATAGACGTAGGCTGCCGGGGATTCCCATGATGCATTGAGTTTTTCCTTTCCAGTCACCTTTCTCACTCACTATGTGTTAACAGACCTCTCTGCATTGAATCATATGTGTTATTAACCTGTCTCTCTTCCACAGCATGTCTTTATCCTGTCTTCCTTCTCTCACTCCAACCAATCACAGCAAATGGCCCCGCCCCTCCCTGAGCCTGGTTCTGCCAGAGGTTTCTTTCTGTTAAAAGGGAGTTTTTCCTTCCCACTGTCGCCAAAGTGCTTGTTCATAGGGGGTCATATGATTGTTGGGTTTTTCTCTGTATCTATGAAGTGCCTTGAGGTGACTTTTGTTGTGATTTGGCGCTATATAAATAACATTGAATTGCATTGTTAGTATCTCAGACAAAATCTCGTCTGTGTTCTGGAGCTTATCTTTGTGTTCTGCAACCCTGGTTTCCACATCATTAAGCCGCGCATTGGCTTTATCCAACTCACCCCTTATTTCCACCAGTTGCGCTTTCGTGTCTTTTCGAAATTCTTTCACCTCTTTCCCAACGCCTCTCAGTTCTTTCAGTATCAGCGTCAAACTTGCTGGGTCAACCTCATCTTCTGTCCCAGAATCCTCGCGGCTAGGAGTGGGAGAGTGGCCTCGGCTAGCCCTATAGGGGCTAACGTTAGCCCCTTCTGTTAGCTGCACATTGCCATCTTCCACGTTTTCAAACGTTAACTTCTTAGCTATTTTGTTCTTTCTGGACATCATTTAAACCCCTTTTTCCTCTTTATGTGCACTTAGATAGTGTATTAATTTACTTGGGGCAGTTTTAATAAGTTTCAGTCGAGAGCTCTCATACTAGGTGTCCATCCCCACGAGCGCCGGAACCGGAAGCCTTGAATAAAATGTTTAATTGGTTCATTTAAAAAAAACAAAATGTCAATTGATCTGACCTCAGAGTATTTAGTTTACAGTTTAAACTTTGTAGTCCAGCAGACAGAATCTTCACTCCTGAATCCTGCACATTTTTGATACTCAGGTCCAGCTCTGTCAGAGTAGAGGACTGAGAGCTGAGCATTGAGGACACAGCTTCACAGTTTTCCGCTAGAAGTTCACAGACGTTGAGTCTGAAAATGAAAACATGAACAAAGACTGATGTTAAAGTGTAATCAGGGTGCAATAACTAATCTTATATTTTAAGAATCCTTGTTGTTTTATGCTGAGCAGATGTGGTACGAAACAACAGTAAATTGATCAAGTTTACCTCTACTGTTTAAATTGCTGGATTTATTTTCTCAGTTAAAAACAAAACAAAACAAACAAACAAAAGAAAAAAGAATACAAATCGGTCAGACCTCAGAATATTCAGTTTGGCGTGTGGACTCTCCACTGCAGCAGACAGAAGCTTTACTGCTGAAGCCTTCAGGCTGTCGGTACTCAAGTCCAGCTCTCTCAGACTACAGGACTGGGAGCTGACCACTGACAACAAATCTCTACAGACTTTCTCTGATAGCTTACAGCTGCTCAGCCTGAAAAAAATAACAAGAACAACAAAACAATAATATTTATTATCAAATAAAATCTCTTTATATGTTGAATCTAAGTAATCAAATGTGTACAAATGAGTACACTACAATGCACAATTAAATAAAAAAATGTTCAAGAATTTAAGTGTAACAGAAGAAAAATATTTCAAATTAAACACAATTATTCCAATGTATGTAAATGGAAACCAGTGAAGAGCAGGTTGATTTAGTGACAGTAGTTCAGTGTCTGCTGGCACAGGCCTGTGAGTACTGCAGTATTACACTTACTGCAGTACTGCTGGTCACTTTATTAATTCTAATATGTGTGATTACTGTAAATGTAGTTATAAATAATGTATCACATCCTGGACTCTCGTTTCATTTTCTGTCTAAAAGCTGCTTTGGCTCATTCCCCTTTAAAGCCCCGCTCTCCCTAAAGGCCAACTTTATTTTGATTGGATGATTTCATAAAGCACGCTGAAGGGCAGTAGCCAGTTATCATGAGCTCCATCTCCTCAACCTTCTGGTTTAGAAATTATAAGAAACTGTATACCTCATAAAAACCCGTCTTGATCCATGCTCAATCATCCAGGTTAGTAAATCCCAAAAGTTGATTCTGTTCATCTGGACGTAGCGCTTTCAGTGGGAGAAACATTTCGTCACTCATCCAGGTGACTTCGTCAGTCTCAGCTGACTTCTGGTTTCCAACCCTATAAAAAGTACATTTGCATAATGACTGAAACCAGCCCACTGAAGGAACAATAAGGCTGGGAGGTCAGTTCCTTGACCATTAGGTTTGAGTCATTATGCAGATGTACTCTTTATAAGATTGGGGAAAGCTGCAGTCAGCTGAGCCTGAAGAAGTCATCTTGATGAGTGACAAAATGTTTCTCCCGCTGAGAGCGCTACGTCCAGATGAACAGAATCAAACTTTGGGGGCTCATAAAATCATGATTAGAAATCTTCTCAGATGTATTTTTACATTTTAGATCCACAGCAACAAAGTTCACAGCAGGATGTCTCTGTTCAGTAATTATTATGCCCATTACCTGCAAACTGTGAGGTACGCAGGTAATGTCAGGTAAACACTAGCTGCCTGAAACTGTTCCTGTTAAATGTGTGTATAAAGGAAATAAGCTGAAATACAGAGACTGGGTGGATCTGTGCTTTGACTTTGACACCAAAAATTTCTTCCTGTTAAAAGGGAGTTTTTCCTTCCCACTGTCGCCAAAGTGTTTGCTCATAGGGGGTCATATGATTGTTGGGTTTTTCTCTGTATCTATTACTGTACGATCTACTGTACAATATAAAGCGCATTGAGGTGACTGTTGTGATTTGGCGCTATATAAATAAAATTGAATTGAATTACATCCCATTTCAGGTACCTAGAACCTGAACCTTCTCTGGAAACCTGGGACGCTGGCGGGTTTCTCTTGCTTACCTATCTGCTCATCCTCTTTCTTTCTGCTCGCATGATGATTTCCTGGTTGAGTTTGTAAAGACTTTTGCTCAGGACCTTCTTGCTGTGCGGCAACAGTGCTAACCACCGTCCGCTGTATGTTTTTCAGTCATTAAATCAAACCATGAAAGATCAGCTTGCTTCTCGTGATGAACCTGTCTGTTTTCGATTCCACACCAGGGTCTGCCCACTGGAAAGTTCAGGGATAAGGGTGGAGGATACTCACACAAACATAAAAACCCAGATTGCAACTCCAACTCTCTGTTCTAGTTAACCAGACCTTTCAGGCTCTTGTTCAATTAGAACCTCATGGAGTCTGAGTTAGCGAGACAGTTAAACATCCCTCTATGCCCCCTTAATCCGCCCATTCCCACTAAGTCATTAAATAACCGAGTGTCCCCTCACATAACTCAGCGCACAGAGCCTGTCACCCCTGGCAATCACAAGAAAACACTTACCTTTTTTGCTTTTCATGCACCTCACAAACCACTCATACTCGGGTTTCCTTGGCTAGAATTACATAACCCCCACTTAGACTGGTCAGGTCAGAGGGTAATCAGTTAGAGTCTGTTCTGTCATTCAAATTGCCTTGTTTCCGCCCGTCCACCGGAACCTGTGGAACCATCAACCAACACTGAGACTGTTTTAGATCTCTCCTCTGTCCCCACCAAATGTCATGATCTTCAGGAAGTATTTAGCAAAAGTAAAGCGCTTTCACTGCCACCTCACAAACCACAGGACAGCACCATAGAACTACTCTCTGGCTCCACCCGGCCTTCTAGCTGGCTGTATAACCTGCTTAGACCTGAGTGTGCGGCTATGGAAAAGTACATTAAGGAATCCCTCGGTGCAGGCATAATCCAACGATTGTCATCTCAAGTTGGAACTTCTTTTTTGTGGGGAAAAAGGATGGCTCTCTCTGGCCATGCATTTACTTCAGGGGCCTCAGTGATATTACCATCAAGAATAAGTACCTATTACCTCATTAGCTCTGCTTTCAGGCCATTTCACAGTGCCACTGGGTTTACAAAACCCCACATCCGCAACGCTTACCACTTTTTCCAGATCAATCAGGGAGACAAGTGGAAGACTGTTTTAAACATGCCATTGGGGGACTACGAGTATTTGGTCATGCCGCCTGGGTTAACTAATGCTCCCGCAATGTTTCAAGATTAGTTAACGATGTCCTCCGGGAATTCCTTGACAGGTTCGTATTGGTGTATCTGGATGATATCCTCATTTTTCCCAAAACCTGTGAGGAACATCAGTCTCATGTCCATGCTATTTTTCCAACGTTTGCTGGAGAATAAACCTTATGTCAAAGCAAAAAAGTGTGAATTCCATTCCTCATCAATAACTTTTTTCAGTTACATTTTGGCACGGGGGCAGGTGAAGACGGATCTGGCAAATGTGAAAGCTTTCACAGAGTGGCCTACCCCTTGTACCCATTGTAGATTCAAGAAGCATCTCCAATGGGTTTTGGGAATAGCAAATTTTTATAGACTGTTCATTTTCAACTATAGTCAGGTAGCTGCACCACTCAAGTCTCAGCATGCATCTGGTCCCCCAAAGCTGAAACTGCATTCACCAAACTTAAGTATCTGTTCACCACGGCACCTTTTTGGTTCACCCTGATCACAGTTATCATTGCAAAGGTGGACACATCAGAAATTGGAGAAGGGAGAGGTAAATGATGCCAAGTGAAAGAGAATGCTTTGGGGGGGGGGGGTCATGCTGCTTTCATGGTCTGTGTGAGCGGCGGTGGTTTCCCACTAGACTCTGGTTTCTGCCTTTGGGTGAAGCCTGGTCAGCCTGTCCACTGTCCACACCTGACAGTAATCTACTAGGCTGAATATAACATCAGCACTCCCAATAACTCTGCTAACCTCCTAATCCTCGGATCATCTACTCACCCTTGCAGTTCAGTCACGTTTTCCTGGATGCTGGTCTTCTTGATTCACTCACAGCCACATTAATGCCTTTCGTCTCTTAGACTTACTGGACCACTTGGCCTGGATTCAAAGCTAACAAGTACTCACCCAGACCTCACCACCTGCCTTCCCCAAGTTGCTTTCCGACTGCTGACAAGTAAATGGTAAATGGACTGATTCTTATATAGCATTTTTCTACTCTCACGGAGTACTCAAAGCGCTCTATACAACATGCCACATCCACCCAATCACACCCATTCTCACAAACACTTTATCTGAACTTAGTGCTTTCTAAGTACATTCACACGCATTCATACTCTGATGGATGCATCGGAGAGCAAGTTGGGGTTAGTATCTTGCCCAAGGATACTTGACATGCAGACTGGAGGAGCCAGGGATCGAACCACCAACCTTCTGATCAGTAGGTCAGATCAGACCAGCTTTACCTCCTGAGCTACAGAAACCCCAAATAAGACATTGAAGATAACCTCGTTCACTTACTGTAACCTCCACCAGTGATCTTTCTGATGCTGCTCTACCTCTGTTACAGTGACTCAGATTACCATCAACCAAGACCCATTTCCAGAAACCTACCACAGAGCCCACTTCATGCTCACAGCTTCAAGTGCTTGACTTCCGCCATAGTTCACAGTTCATGTTAAAAAATTCCAAGTGTCAAGTTCCTGTGTGTAAATAAAGCCTTCACGTCTAGTAATATTCAGTTCCTTCACCTTTGTCTGTATTTTGGGTTCACCATGTTGTTCTGGCCACACCGAGGTAACAGATTTATATTTGAAAAACAGAGAGACATGGGGGATTGCAATAAAGATGAGACACAAACCAGACCTTAAAATAAGAACATCTGAAAACGATGTAGGTGCAGTCTGGTAGCTCAAGTATTTGCTTTAAAAAACAGAGCTAGACTCCTGGTTGTTGGAGACAAGTGAAAAACTTGAGGATAATAAACCTGTCAGAGGGGCTGAAGGATCAGAGCTCATGTTCTTATAGGCTGGATCTGGATTGTGCTTTGATTCGAGTTGAAGACAAAAATATTTCAGAAATGCTGACATGTCCTGCTGGAGAGAAATATTTAAAGTATCATGACTATTTTAGTGACTATTTTTTAATTTTTCTAAAGTGGTAGTGTTCTTTGAACTGAGAACCTCTGATTTATTTCCCATGATTTTAAGAATGAAGCGATGAGTTCATGTTTACTCACAGAGCTTTGTTGGAGGCTTTGACCACTGGCAGCAGCCTCAGAAGAGCCTTCTCTGAAGCAGAGTATTTCTTCAGGTCAAACACATCCAGATCTTCTTCTGATGACAGTAAGATGAAGACCAGAGCTGACCACTGAGCAGGAGACAGTTCATCTGTGGAGAGACTTCCTGATCTCAGGGACTGTTGGATCTCCTCCACTAGAGAACGATCATTCAGTTCATTCAGACAGTGGAACAGATTGATGCTTTTCTCTGCAGACAGATTCTCACTGAGCTTCTCCTTGATGTACTGGACTGTTTCCTGATTGGTCTGTGAGCTACTTCCTGTCTGTGTCAGCAGACCTCGTAGGAGAGTCTGATTGGTCTGCAGGGAAAGACCCAGGAGGAAGCGGAGGAACAAGTCCAGGTGTCCATTTGGACTCTGTAAGGCCTTGTTCACAGCATTCTGGTAGAAGTGTTTCTCTGCAGATTCTCTTGTTTCAGACTTCTTGGAGGTTGTCTGTTGTTCTTCCAGCAGATTGAGTCCAGAGTTGATGAAGGTCAGATGGACATGAAGAGCAGCCAGAAACTCCTGAACACTCAGATGGATGAAGCAGAACACCTTGTCCTGGTACAGTCCACTTTCCTCTTTAAAGATCTGTGTGAACACTCCTGAGTACACTGAGGCTGCTCTGATATCGATGCCACACTCTGTCAGGTCTGATTCATAGAAGATCAGGTTTCCTTTCTGCAGCTGATCAAAAGCCAGTTTTCCCAGAGACTCAATCATCTTCCTGCTCTCTGAACTCCAGTGTGCATCTGTCTCAGCTCCTCCATCATACTTGACCTTCTTCACTTTGGCCTGAACCACCAGGAAGTGGATGTACATCTCAGTCAGGGTCTTGGGCAGCTGTCCTCCCTCTCTGGTTTTCAGGACACGCTCCAGAACTGTAGTAGTGATCCAGCAGAAGACTGGGATGTGGCACATGATGTGGAGGCTTCGAGATGTCTTGATGTGGGAGATGATCCTGCTGGCCTGCTCCTCATCTCTGAATCTCTTCCTGAAGTACTCCTCCTTCTGTGGGTCAGTGAACCCTCTGACCTCTGTCACCATACCGACACAGTCAGGAGGGATCTGATTGGCTGCTGCAGGTCGTGTGGTTATCCAGAGGCGAGCAGAGGGAAGCAGTTTCCCCCTGATGAGGTTTATCAGCAGCACATCCACTGAGGTGGACTTTCTAGGGTCAGTTAGGATTGTAGTTTTGTGGAAGTCCAGAGGAAGTCGACACTCATCCAGACCATCAAAGATGAACACAACCTGGAAGTCTTCAAAGCTGCAGATTCCTGCTTCTTTGGTTTCAGTAAAGAAGTGATGAACAAGTCCCACCAAGCTGAACTTTTCCTCTTTCAGCACATTCAGCTCTCTGAAAGTGAATGGAAATATGAACTGGATGTCCTGGTTGGCTTTGTCTTCAGCCCAGTCCAGGCTGTATTTCTGTGTTAAGACTGTTTTCCCAATGCCAGCCACTCCCTTTGTCAGCACTGTTCTGATTGGTTCATCTCTTCCAGGTGTGTCTTTAAAGATGTCTTCTTGTCTGATGGTTGTTTCTGGTCCGTCTGGTTTCCTGGATGCTGTTTCAATCTGTCTGACCTCATGTTCATCATTGACCTCTGCAGTCCCTCCCTCTGTGATGTAGAGCTCTGTGTAGATCTGATTCAGAAGGGTTGGTTTTCCTGCTTTAGCGATGCCCTCAAACACACACTGGAACTTCTTCTTCAAGACAGACTTAAGTTTAGGCTGACACTTCTGAAGAGCATCTGAATCAAAAAAAGGAAAAAAGAAGGAAAAATACAAATCTGGTCTGAAGGAGCTATCTGACGTACTTTGTCCTTTGTTGAGCCTATCATACGTTTTAGTTTTTAATATACTTATTCTACCAGAAAACCAGAAAAAAGGGGCTACAGGAATTCCTAAATGTAATTCCTGAAAACAGCCACATTAAATGTTTGGAACCTACACATCTGCATTGCTTTGCAGCTTTTCATATGTACCTGATGCCAACATGTGCAGGCTAAACAGGTTTCTGCTTTCTGTGCCTCTTCTCCAAACTTTGTCACCAAAAATAACAACACTGCTATGTTATTTAAATAAGCATCTGAGAGAGATTCAGTAATTCACATTTAATTCTTGTCGTAAATTACAATGGCGAAAGATAATGTAAACCCTTTCTGGCCACACTAAACATGTTCCTTCTCGTTTGGCTCTTGGCGAAGGCAGTCGAGTTGTCTGGGCTCGGGAGAGCCCGAGTGCCCTGGAGGGACTTTCCCTGCCGGATACACGATGGACGAGTGGCAGACATGGAGGATCGTGTGCCTGGCGGGACTGTCGATCGAGGACGCTGAAGATATCTACCTATTCGGAACCATGATAACAGGGTTCTTGCTGATCGGAGCTGGCTTGGCCCTGGTTTATCGGAGAATTAAGAAAGCGGAACCGGCTGTTCAAACCCCCACAAGGCTGCCCGCTGGGATTGAAAGGATGGGACGAGGTGCGGCTTCTCAGAAAGGGCTCAGTGAATGCAGCAGGTTAAGAGCTTGGAGGCGCTAACGGCTGCAGTGAAGGCTCAGAATAACACCTCTGAGTGTATATTGGATTACATCAAGGAAGAATCCACTCGGAACAACACCTTGGGGCGGAAGCTGGATTATATCGCGGATCAGTTGGCTGCGGTCGTGAAGTCTCAGAATCTGCTCTGTGAGCAAAAGCCTGAAAAGACCACAGAATTGAAGGTAAATAACATAATTGAGAGGCTCGCAGCTATCCAGCGGGAGATTGAGAGACCAGTGTCGGTGTCGGAGTGTTAAAAACAGCTTGAAATTCTCATGAGTTGTTTGTAAAAGAAAAATCACAAATCATATAATGCGGCTATCCCTTCGGCGCCAGCTGTGGGCTCAAGGCCTGAGCTGAACAAAAACACCCTGATAACGACTGTGTTGAGTCTGTTCCTTCCCATTCCATGCAAGGCCACCTGGGTTGGCTGGTAGACTGTTTACTTAGCCTGATAGGGCGGAGGACACTGTCTCAGCTGAACTATGGACACTCACACACATACATTTACACTGATAAGCACTCACACATCCCCCCTCCCCTTCCAATGCCTTCGATGCTTGTTGCCTCCTGGGAACACGAGGCGGGTCTGGGCCCACGCTGGAGAGTCGGCGCAGTGGCAGGATGGCTGCTGTGTTGCCTGGGATTACTCCTTATCCCCTAACCAACCTTGTTGTTGGTCACGTGCTCTATAATGTTGTACTGTGGACATTTATGTGCTTTCTGTGCAGAGGAGTTTTTTTGTTTCCTGTTCTCATGCTGTCCTCTATAGCCCAGCATGATCAGAGGTTTCTTTTTTCCCCTTGTACTTTCCCATTGTAGTGTAGATTTCAGTGTTTTTTCTATAATGCAACGTTCTCTGACTTGTATCCCCATGTGATGTCTGTGTTGTGTGTGTATGGTCGGGGGGCGGGTTCATTCCACTGCAGGGCAACCTGACACTGCAGGTGATGAATAAAATTTGAACTTGAACTTGATTATATAAAAATGTGGCATTTAAGTCAAATGACTCATGCTTTTCTTCTTTAAGGCAATCAGTTTGCATGGTTTTTAAAAGTAAAGAACACTTGTGTTTAATTAAATACAGCTCACATTAGATCTAAGTAGTTTCACAGGTTTATGATGTCCATGTAGTTTAGAAAATACATTTGCAGGCATGTAACAAATCCAAACATTCGTCGTAGAATGACGTTCTTGCCCTCTCCTTTTTCTTACAGTGAATTCTGAGGTTTCACTTTCACATCTCAACAAACTGCAAGGTGACCATTTTTATTCATGGTATATGATACATGACCTCACCTTGTTGAGCAGATGGATCAGAGTATAAACGTAGCTGAGAGAAAAGAGAAGGATCTTTGATCTGAAGATGTTTGATTGTTATCTTGCATGCTTTGTCTCCTTTTTTCCTCACTGTGTCGATGAAGCTGCGTGCCTTATCTGCTCTGGCTGGGTTCTTCTCCAGTATCGATTCTTTCTCCAACTCATTTAAGACAGTGTCACATACGAGGGCCTCAAGCAGCTGTGTGAGGATTTCTGTTGTTACCCTCCAGACAAAGGCTGACCGCACCCTGGCAAGCTCCTCCTCTACAGGAAGAAGAAAGAGACATAAACATGGTTCTCAGTCGACATCATGTGAAAAATATTCTAACTTTGTTGAATTAACACTTCATCATCTCATCAACAAATACTGAATTTTAGGATGTGTGGGGTTAAAATTATGCCAGCTTAAAATGAAACTGAAGAAAATATTGAAACTGAAAAATAATATTGTAACCGATACACAGATGATCTGTATTGCTATACAGACGGGCAGGTATACAGGTATACTATGAACAAATATACATATATAAAGATGAAGCACTGTGAGGTAAACAGATCTACAGAGTGCTATGAAAATATCTACAGTAGTGGAAGCGTAGCTCTCTGAACAGACTATAACAGTGTAGGCACTATAACAGAGACTACACCATGTCAGTGTCCTAAAACTACAGCAGTAACCAACGTGGTGAATGTTGATAATGAAAGGATCATGGTCACTGGGAGGAGGAGTGTAGAAGGGTTAGGTGAGTGTGGATGGAAAGGCTCAGCGGGGACTGAGTTCAGTAGGGTGACAGCTGTGGGGAAGAAGCTGTTCCTAAACCTGCTGGTTTTAGTCTGAAGGCTCCTGTAGCACCTCCTGGAGGGGAGGAGGAGCTGGAAGAGTTTATTGGCAGTATGAGAGGAGTCTGAGAATGATGCATACTCGGCGTAGACATCTCTTTTTGAGCGTTGTGTGATGGAGAACTTTGCTTTGTGTAATGTTATAAATACTTGGATAATCCTCAGAGTCTCTGGACTTTTACTTAGAGATATTATATTCAGTCCTGTGGATAGTTATATATTTAAAAATATATTATCCTCTATGGTTACTCTGGTATGAATGACTCTGAATCACTTTATGGTAATTAACACACTATTTGCAAAAAAAAACCTGTGAAAGAATTCCAGATGACAAGTCTGTAGTTCGACATACAAGTGACGACCTTTGACCTTCATCAGTTTTTATTTAATTGTGTCAGAGAAACTCAAACGTGCTCTTCATGCAGCTGAGTACATTCAGTGTTTAAAACGGAAGCTGTGCAGGTCTGAGATCAGCAGCTTTGTGAAACACCAAGCTGAGGTCCTGTTAATGCTGATATATTGTGACACAGTTACATTTCAATTTAATTCAATTTTATTTATATAGCGCCAAATCACAACAACAGTCACCTGAAGGTGCTTTATATTGTACAGTAGATCGTACAATAACAGATACAGAGAAAAACCCAACATTCATATGATACATGGGTGATTAATCCTTTTGACTTTGTTTTTATCAATAAAACAGCTGCAGCTTTCACTACAGCACATGTGGTGCTTTAACCTTTGTACTGTTTGCATCAGTTCATTCTGCAGTTAACATGTGAACATGTTGGATGATCTGTCTGCTGTCACTGGGTGGTGCTGAGGTCTGAATCAGCTCCTGTAATCACAAAGAGAACTGAACCATCACAAACTGAAATATAAAGTTTATCTCAAATCTGAAATAGAGCTGATCCTTCTGTCCTCACACACCCAGGATCTGAAGTTCTTCTCTTACATTTCTTTAGTTCTTCAGCTCTGCTCACATACGAGCTGTTTATTTCTTAAAGCCGTATATACCAACAGATTTTCCAATATAATGTTAACCTTTGAGTTGTTGGTGCTTTGTGAATGTGAATCTGCATACATGAGCAGACGGAGCAGGTTTCAGTCCTGGTTCAGTCTGCTGCTGCACCGTGGTCACCAACATACAGAGGTATCATAACAAATATTAATGCTTTTTTCCCTCTCAAAGGATGTAAGCTGTACTGCACATGTAACTTTGTGAACTTACCTCAATAAGAATGATTCAGACTGTTTTATTTAACCTGAATATTTGAAACAAACTTAGTAAAAACAATACACAGAGTCAGTGCTAAAAATGTAATCCGAGGAAAAATGAAACACACATTTTAACTTAAGCTGCCAAGCAGAAGTATTTGGTTTGAGTACATAAATATTAGGCTTTGCTATTTAATCTGTAATTAATGATTAATGAGGGGTTACTGAAGTGCAAGCCTTTTTTAAAATATGTGTTAATATCCTTACAGATGTGGCAAAAGAGTGAAAACATGCTGCTGTTTGCACATATTGAATAATCAGCTCTGCACAGGAGCTGCAGCAGAGTGCAGCCTGTTGCTCTTACAGTGTAATACTCATAATAAAAGTACAGTAACTGTGGTTAGTTACTGACTGAGCAGCCCGGTGCGTTTCTGTTCATTTCGTTCACCTGCACGGGTTAGCTAAACAAACATTACAAAACAAGTTTTGCCGATAGCCGAGTGCCCATCTTAGCTAGCTAGCTAAGGATGTTAGCTACAGATTAGCTTACAAACACCTTTCACTTACCAAAAATATTGTGGCGGCTCTCAGGTCCTTCTGTCAGGCAGACACTGAAGAACACCTGAGTCTGTCAGTTTGAAACAGTCGGTAAACGCTGGACCTCCTCTCAGCGTCCCCGCTCTATGTGCCGTTCAGAGATACGCAAGTTTCTTCATGACTGCGGCTGCTGCAGATATTAGGTCGTCCATGATTTCTACAGTCACTGGTCAGCAATATAATGTGCGCAAACATATGTGGCTCATATATGTGGCTCTGAAGCCCCGCCCCTCAAGCGCACCCTCAGATGCCGAAGCAGTGCCAACTAATTGAAGCTGAAAAAATAACTGTACGTGGAAAAAAACGATGTAAGTGTGAAAACCACATGAACAGTGAGTTTTTCTTTAAATTTCTATATTTATGTTTTTTCACTATCATTTCACTTTCAATACATTTGTTTCAGTTTCAATATTTCTTCAGTTTCATTTTAAGGTGGCATCGTTTTAACCTCATATGTGGGTTCAAAGTACAAAAAAGTCCAGTTGTTTCTCTGCCAAACTCCTTAGACTGGAAGTTCTCATGTTATATTAATGTCCCACAGAAAGATTAAGGCAAAGATTAGGACAGGTTACAACTCGTGAATTTTATGTACTTGTCACAGTTACAAAAAAGAATCTGCCTGAAGTCTATACATCCATACGTCTCATCATACAAAGCACTGATCTCCTACCTGCTGATGGAGCTGCTTTGGCTGGCTGTTCTTTAGGTTCTTCCATCATCTTTCTATAAAAACACGAGAAGATGATTTTACCAAAAGAAACAGTGAACACAGTCTGGGTGTCACATCATATGAATTTGTGTCATGGTTTAGTGTACGGGCCACACACACTGAAACTGATCTGTGTGAAAGAACACATCGACGACATGTGAATGTAGTGATAACCTCATCATAGTAGAGGTTTTTACTTTTTCACATATTTGTTCAGTATAATGATTAAATAATCTGACAATACAAACCTAAAATACTTTGTTCCCTGTCTGCGACTTTGTGCGTCTCTGCTGTTAGTGCTTAAAGGAAGTTTTAAACTTAAAATCCTTCCCCACATATGTGACTGTGGTCTCTGGGGCCATTATCCTGAAACACTGGGGCTCAGCCCTGAAAGCTTTGCTATCTTCACCTGATAACAGCAGCTGTTTAAAGTTATTGAGTTTGACAGGGAAGTGAATGTAAATGTGAGACACTGTGTGCTCACAGCTAAAGGCTGCAGTCAGCTGTGTCAGAGCGTCCAATGATCCTTTAATAAACACTCAGAGCTCCATGTTGATGAAGCTGTCATGTGTGAGCTTGTGAGGCTCCTTTAAACTGGCTCTGCTCTGTCAGATGCTCACCTCTTCTTCACTGTCTCATCAATCTGCTGCACTCTTCATCTCCTCCTCTCTCTCTCTGCTGTCCTGTTTAAAAAAACAAACAAATCAGCGTTAGCCAATCAAACTCTGTGCAGATGCTGCAGCTACAGCTGATATGTCATTCAGCTGTTCATCAATCAGCTTCTGCTGCTGTTTATTCGGCTCTTACTCTGAACACGTGCAGATCTAGGAAGATTTTCCTGGGGTGTCAAAATCAAAGCGTTTGTTTTTTCAAACACACGTGCAGGTGTTTATATCACATATGGTTTAAATGATTCAAATGCAGTAAGTATACATGTTTCATATATCGTCTATAACTGAATTATGTTCTGTAGCCTACATAATGAAACACTTTAGTTGCATAAAACGTGAATTTTGATTTTATGTACTGTATATGTCACAGCATCGCAGTGTGGATGTGGAGAAGAGAGGACCCAAAGGCAGGACTCACAGGTGGTGAAGGCTGGTGTTTATGACAGAATGACAGAGTCTGAGATGGATGACTGACTGGAAGACCAGCTGAACAGAAACGACACATGTGGGACTGACAAAGACACTGAACTGGAGGACACTCAGGACTTACACAGGCTAATGATAATGATCAGGGTTCATATGCCTTTTTCAGGGTCAAATTCAAGCACTTCTTAAGCACTTTCAAGGTCCCTTTTCAAACTTTTCCAGCACATCCCTCCCTCACCGCCAAAAAAAAATGCATGTTTCAATTCACATCACCTCAGTAAGACCACGTGAAAGTTAAGACAAATCATCCTAGGTGAACTTAAACACCTTTGTTCCCTTTTTGTTAAGAAATAGAAAAACACTCCACACAAAAATACTGCAAAAGGAAACTGTCGCCTTATATAAAGAGTGTATAAACTCAAAATGCACATGTCACTTAAAAATTAAGATGTGAACAAATCAACTTGTTAGATATTCTTCTCCTGTTGAAAAAAACCCCAAAAAGAAATAAATAAGTCTTCTCATCAGATATTGATGCTTCTTTCCTGTGTGACAGAAAATAGGAGACAGATGTTTGTTTGTTTTTTAAGTTAATTCCCAATAAAGCTGTTTTACTGCTAACTACATTGCTGTCTGTATTATTGCTGAAGTCCTAAACGATCACCTTTAAAGTAGAGCTGGGCGATATGAGATTTTTTCATATCACGATATGTTTTTTCATTTCAGGCGATAACGATATCTATCACGATATAAGCCAAATAACTATATTTGTAAGATTTAAATGTGCCGTTGCTCACAAGTAAAATGTGAAATAATCAGCAGCTTGTTTTTAAATATTTATTTCCCATAATAAGTTCAACAGGGTAGATGTACTTAAGGAACATGAGACTTTTTCAGATAAATAAAGGCAAATATTGCAAACTACACAAAAGGCAGCCGCTAAAGCGTTTAAGTTTCAAAATAGAACAAATGAGACTAAATTGTCAATTCCACTTAGAAACAAAATATTAATTCTAAAAATAAATCTTAGTTTGTTTTACAGAAGAACAGACAAAACTGACTAACTTTTGTCAATATCAAATAAACTGAGAACTAAAAGGAAATTCTCAATCTCTCCTTGTTGTATAGCTGAGCTTTTCAAACAGTTTTAACAGTTACTTTAGTCTGACAAAAGCCGAATGACGAATTAGCGCTTCCAGTCAGAGACTGAGGCTACGTCCACACGTACACGGGTGTTTTTGAAAACGTAGATTTTCCGTTTTCGTTTTAAAAAATAATCCCGTCCACACATAAAGGCAGAAATGAAGGAAAACGCTGCTATGAACATGCCAAAGCAGCAGGTGGCGCTAGATTCCTAACCGTGCAGAAATGTTGGCCAATCAGAAGTCTAGAAGCCTTGGTGGGAAAAAGTAAACAAAGCTGGGGCATAGAAGCAGAACCGAGTCGTATGTGTGGAGGGACAGTAACTGTGTGTATATGTAAGCATTTAAACACTGCAGAGAGTAGAATTAACAGTATTGTAGAAATTCATTTCACCGAAACAATAACGTGGCGCACAGTGTGACGCATGCACCAGTTTATTGTATTTCCAGACTTGCTTTCGGCACAATTTACAGTGCACGCTACTGTTTTTTGTCAGACTTGAAATAGCCGAAATACCTTCACACTACGGAACTTCTATGGCTCTTCCGTTCGACAATCTCTCCGGCGTTGGAACCATCATCTGTTTTCTCTTCGGTCACGCTCGGTTGATTTTTCTAGTCGGCACACTCATTTCCTCCATTACCCGCTGGCTGCTTCCCAAACAAACACACGTGCGGCTAC
This sequence comes from Copadichromis virginalis, assembly GCF_057382275.1. Classification (NCBI taxonomy): domain Eukaryota; kingdom Metazoa; phylum Chordata; class Actinopteri; order Cichliformes; family Cichlidae; genus Copadichromis; species Copadichromis virginalis. The sequence goes on from NW_028188589.1 coordinate 6,864,902, forward strand.
TTAGTTTGGATTGGCTGACCTTTTTTTTTTTTTTTTTTTTTAAGAGGACAAGAGCGGCGAGGTCTATCGCAATAGTTAAATTTTTCTATCGAGAAAAAGTTATATCGCGATACATATCGTTATCGTTCTATCGCCCAGCTCTACCTAGAAACCAGGTCAATGTGTCTGTAGGTTCAGTCATCCAGGTCATGTGATCTAAGGAGCTTGGAGAGAAAAGAGACGTCTTTAAGTTTCTGGAAGACGTTTCATCAGAGAAGCTTCTTCAGCTCTAAAACCAAACGGTGGAGAGTCCCAGATATTTAAACCTGAGAGGGAAAGAAAGCATGTCGCTGACCCACCACTGATGTTATTTCAAGGAGGAAACTGAGAGCCTTTGCACCAGGAGCACAAACATCAGCTCCAGCAATGATCCACTGATGTGTTTTTATTCCATGTATGAATGTTGTTATTGACAGAGATGACGTTTGTGTGTCAGTGATGCAGTGACTGTTGTTGTTACCTGTACAGGCTGGTTAGACTCTATGAAACAGATCATACAGATCTCTGCATGTTAGAAGAGACTATTAAAGGTCATGAATGAGACAAAGGCAGGGAGGCGTCCTTTACAGCTAAACAGCAGAGTGAGAGAACAGCCAGCACCTCTACATTTATCACATTATACAGCACATGTATGATACTGACAGGGATGAGAAGAATTTAGTGATTCTGATCCCATCATTGATATTACTTATTGATTCTCAGTAGCTCTGCTCTGACAGTCACCACCATCACTGAGCAGCATATCAAAGACATTTGTGCACATTAACTGCATGTTGTGGCTCAAATGTTTGTGCATGTTGGAGGCATTTCCTCTTTGTTGTGATCAGTGTTGGTCATTACTCAAAACAGTCATTATTACACATATTACACAGAACACTTTGATTAAAAGTAATGGAGTACGTTACTTCATTACTCCTCATAACATTACTTTGATGTTACTGTGTAAAATGAACAAATGAGCATGTAACAACATAAAGCTGAGGTACAGCCCCACACACCAACACAGATCCTGATGAGGTCACGTGATGTTTCTCTGAGTGTTTATGAACACAAATCAAAGATGAAACAGCACAAAGACACTTCAAAGTGATTCTACTGTAGAAACATGAACAGGTAGAAACCTGCAGCCTGACTGCTCATCACTTTGTTACCTGTTCAAGTTCAGCAGCAGCAGCTCACTTTATCACGGTGCTGGTCTGGGGTCAGTGTTTACTCAGCTTTAACTAGTGATGTGACGTTCTGTATCGAGGCTTCGAAGCGTGTGTCGAGTAATGGAGGGGGCGTTTCCGCGAAGCGCGTATCGAGGCTTGCTTCATTTATGGGAGGAGCTGAAAATGATGACGTCCGAAGCCTCGCTGCCCGGCTGTACCACGTGACTGGTTCAGGAAGCGGTTCGAACTTTGCCGCGAGCTATGACAGCGATATAAACCCCTCAGACAAAATGTGGGCGTTTGATGGAGAGTTGCGGTTAGTGAGAGTTAGAGACAGTTTAGAAAAAAAAAATCACCTACGACCTGCCACAGTGGAGAAACTGTTTCTTTTTAACAAAAACCAATGATGTGTCCCCTAAACACTAATCACTGTCCTTGCCTCAATGTTACAAAAGCACAACCACTGTCCACACCTCACCTCACAGTATATGATCATTTCCATTTTAGGCATTTCCAAATAATCATGTTCCATACTGCCAGTATAAATATACACAGTACACTGCATCACTACAATATACATGTTTTGCACACTCCTTTTGTTGTTGACATTTACAGGCTGTGTGCAAAAAGGCCACACTCTTCAAATTCATCAGCTGCTCTGCTATCAGTCCACTAGGTGGAGCCTGAAGCACACACGATGCATTCACTGACACACACTGAGTCACTGTGACTGGAAGCTTCAGTCAGTCCAACACGTGTGAACATTTTAAACCTTTCAGTTGATGGACTACTTTTAATTAACTGCTTTAGCCCACTTACAATGAAAATTTAAAAAAATCTTGTTCATGACGTGTGTAGTATGTTAACACTATTGGAAGGAAAAAAAAAAACTTGAACTCCAATTTTGAAAACACAACTTTCTTTTTTTTTTATAAAGCTCTGACTTGTATTATGAGTCTGTGGTCTGGGAGAGAGTCTGTAACTCTGTCTGCAACATACAGTAAATAATGACCAATGTTGGTGATAGAGGATTTTTATTATGCAATATGATCAAGTATAATCAAATGTGCTTTATATTCAAATACAATATAATCAAGTGTGTTTTATTTTCTAGTGTTCATATATTTTCACGTAACTGAGTCTATTTGTTAACACAAACGCAATGTATTCTTTTTTAGTATCTGTGATGTCAGATAAGCATGATAAACTTCTGTATTCTTTACCCCAGTCTGAAAGGTCAGACAGGTTGAGATAATGCCTGAACTCTCCTCCTGTAACTGAAAAGAGGAAGTACTATGTAATCAGTTTCTTACCCTATAAATAAAGGAACAAGACATGCATTCTGTGTGTGTGATTTTGCTGAGAGGCACACACCCATGCGCATGTCTTAAAACTCTCTGATTTGGTCTGCAAGTGTCTTATTTTCTCTTACTTGTGAAAATAAATGTCAAAACCCCTGACAGTTGGGCAGTTAATTATATAGTTACTTCTTCAAAAAAGTAACTGAGTTATGCAAACAAAGTTTTTTGCAGCTGTTTACCTAAAAATGCAGCCAAGGTGTTTTTTTAAAATAAACATTTCAAACTATTTACAGAACAATCAGCTGTTCTGCATCAAATCTGATGCCACACAAATTATTTGTGCCGCTCCAAAAAATAATTCCTGTCCTCTATGAGATGAAGGAGAACAACAGCCTGATACCTGCAGGCCTGACAGCAGCAGATGTGTCACTGCTGTAACACCTGTAACACTCAGCAGTCGCCTCATTGTTCTGACACACACAACAACACTATTGACTACACTACACACTAACTACACACTAACTACACACTAACTACACACTAACTACACAAGATTTGCTCTAAACGCCTCAAATCTCTCACATCTCAAACACGCCGTCACTCCATTTCTTAACAACTAAATGCCATGTTTTGATTGGTTTACTTTAATTTCAATTCAGGTTAGAATTCTTTTTGTGTGCGCAACACAGATTTTCTCTGCGCAGAGACCGTGCCAACAGTGCGCAATTCAGAATCAGAATCAGAATCAGAAAGGGGTTTATTGCCAAATGTTGAGCAGGTTTACAACATTAGGAAATTGCTGCGGTGCTTCAGTGCAAACAAACTGTCATAAATAGCACTTAAATAGACATGAAAAAAATAAAAGTAGGAATAAGAATTAAAAGTGCTACGTAGAAAGATATGTGCATGAGATATACATGAGATATATACATGAGAATAAGAATTAAGAGTGCTGCGTAGAAAGATATATACATGAGTGCAGGTGGTGATCAGTGCCAAACATGGAATGATGCAGTGACACAGCGTAGGGTCATGTGTTAGTGGCAGGGACAGTCATACGGTTATTGTTCATGTGTCCAACAGCAGAGGGGAAGAAACTGTTCTTATGGCGAGAGGTTCTGGTGCGAATGGACCGGAGCCTCCTGCCTGAGGGGAGCAGGTCAAACAGACTGTGTCCAGGGTGAGAAGGGTCAGCTGAGATCCGAGCTGCACGCCGCAGTGTCCTGGAGGTGTACAGGTCCTGCAGAGATGGGAGTCTGCAGCCAATCACCTTCTCAGCAGAGCGCACAACACGCTGCAGTCTCTGTTTGTCCCTGATAGTGGCTCCAGCGTACCACACGGTGATGGAGGAGGTGAGGATGGACTCGATGATTGCAGTGTAGAACTGCATCATCGTCCGTGTTGGCAGGTTGAATTGCGCACTTGCGCAGCTTAGAGGGAACATTGCTCACAAGGTGACTACCAATAAAAATGAGTGTGCTTCACTGTCAGAGCTACGGTGATTCAACCAGTAGGTCGAATGACTTGATAATAAAAATGTTTATTTGATGCTTTGCATTGAGGCGCATTGTTGAATTTGCAGGGACACAATAACCACAGATCAGTTGTTCAAACCACTACAGTAGGGAGCCATGTTATGAATAATAATAATACTAATAATAATGTTAATTTAAGTAATTGTTTTTGACTGAACATCACATATAATGTAACAAGCAGAAAATTCAGGTTAAGTGCATTATCAGCATTTGGAGGAGCTCCTTATCCTTCTCTTTACTGGTCACCTCTTACAAAGTGTTCACACAGTTTGCTAGCCTCTGTCAGCCTGCTAGCTATGCTAACAAGTCTACTACACACACTTGACTCGGTCACATGACAGACAGCAGAGATAGCTGCTCTGCTAGCTAAGCTAACTCATGTTAAAGGTCAAAGAAATGAGGCGATGCTGCTGGGAGTTACGTCACAGACTAGCAGAATTTAGTTATTCAGCATAATATTTAATCCTTATTATCTGCTCCTCTCACCTCTGTTTACATCTGAAAACAAGAAAATTTAGCCAACAGTTTATTAGCTTTGGTGAAATTATAAACAGGCATCAGCGCGGTCACCTATACTGTCCTTTAATGCTAGAGCAGCAGGAACACCAGTTAATCTAAAATCTCCTTTTCTCTCTGAAACAAAGTGACAGCAGGCTGAGTCAAAGACAGAAACCTTATTTAAACACCAAATATTCACTTCCTGATCCAGGATTCAAAGAGGACGTTGAACTTACTCAGCTTCTTCTTCCAATGAACGTCTTCACTCTGCAGCTCTCTGCTGCCTGGACCAGGTCTGTGTAGAAACAGAGAAAATCCTCTGCTTCTTCTCCGTCAGCAGTCCTCTGTGTCTGCAGGCTGCGTCACATTAAACACTTCACACCAGCAAAGACTCTGAAGCTCACAGGTCAAAGGTCAGCTGCTGCACCTTTTGTGATATTAATTTGATCAATAATTAACCTGCAGCAGGTTTCTGCTCCAACTCCAACACACAGAAAACAACCCTGAGAACGAATCAGATGGTGTGTGGGTGTGTCTGCAGGCTTCAATAGATGAGCATTAAACACTCAGCAAAGAGGCTGAAGCTCACAGGTCAAAGGTCAGCTGCTGCACCCAGTTATGAGTTTAAATAAATCATTAATCATGATCTTTTCCCTCTCAGCACTTTCACTTGGCCTTGGAGTGTTTTGACGGAGCTACACTGTATGTTTCAAATGTTGTAAATAAATTGGGAGTTAGGGCTGGGCAATATGGCCTAAAATCCATATCGCGGTATAATTTGAAGCATGTGCGGTAACAATATATATCGCGATATATTCTTTTCTTCTGTATAACATATTTTCCACACTATAAGGACTTACAATCCTTTAATTTTCTCAAAAATCAAGAGTGTGTCTTATGTATGAATTCTGGTTGTGCTTACTGACCTCGAACCGATTTGGGCGTGCAGAAATCTGTTAAAAAATGTTTTAGTAGAACTTTGGTAAGCTACGAAGCCGCATTGCTTGATGGATTGTCAGAGCATTACGGCTGCCGTGGTGAGGAGCTTCGCGGAGTAATCTGGGTCTAAAACTCTGTCTGCTTCAGGTCCCAAAGTCAAACGAACACTAAGAGTTAAAAACGGTCTAAATTCTTTCATCTTTAATAAAATCATCAGCGTTGCTGCTTTACCAGGTGTAACAATTAAGTTTAACATCCATGAAAACAGAATTTATTAAATTTAACGGAGTTAGAAGTTAACAGGAAGTCAGCTCGCTAGTTTACACCTAAACATTTCATACCATGTTCTGACTGAGAGATTTTTGAAACTAATTCAAACAGCTCTGCTATCACTTCCAGCATAAATGAAGACAGAAAACTAAACAGCAGTGGCGTTTGCAGGGTTACTGAAGTTGGACTACCTGGTATATAATGTTGTGCTACGTGATTGCTAGCGACACAGCTATGTTAGCATAACATTAGCACAGTGAAGCTGGAGGATGAACGCCAACTTTTTTTCCACTCGATAAAAGTTAACGTGAGGGATTCTGGTGGTCAGGGACAAATGCAATCGCATAGCAGGATGCTGTACACGGGCCAAACTTCAGTCAGGAGAACAACTGAAATCATCCATCCACAATACGAGGTTAGTTATGATTCGTCTCGGAACTGAGGACGCCATCATCTACCTGCTCAATCGTGTCTACACCCATCTGGACCAGCCGGTGAGCACTGTGAGGGTCATGTTTTTTGACTTTTCCAGTGCTTTCAACACCATCAGGCCGACCCTCCTGGGTGATAAGTTAGCAGCGATGCAGGTGGATGCTTCTCTGGTGTCCTGGATTGTTGATTACCTGACAGGAAGACCACAATATGTACGTCTCCCACAGTGTGTGTCTGACAAGGTGATTAGCAACACAGGGGCACCACAGGGGACTGTCCTCTCCCCCTTCCTCTTCACCCTCTACACCACAGACTTCAGCCACTGCACAGAGACCTCCATCTTCAGAAGTTTTCTGATGACTCTGCGGTGGTTGGATGCATCAGCAGGGATGATGAGACAGAGTACCGGGCTGTGGTCGACTCCTTTGTCACGTGGTGTGAGCAGAATCATCTGCAGCTCAACGTGGCAAAGACCAAGGAACTGATCGTGGACTTCAGGAAGACCAGGAAACACTTGACCCCTGTTTCAATCCAGGGGGTCAGTGTTGACATTGTGGAGGACTATAAATACCTTGGAGTTCACATTGACAATAAACTGGACTGGGCTAAAAACACCACAGCACTTTACAGGAAGGGCCAGAGTCGTCTCTATTTTTTGAGGCGACTGAGGTCCTTCAACATCTGCCAGAAAATGCTGAGGATTTTCTATGAGTCTGTGGTGGCCAGTGCGATCCTCTATGCTGTTGCATGCTGGGGGAGCAGGCTGAGGGTCGCAGATGCCAACAGACTTAATAAACTGATCCGTAAGGCCAGCAATGTTGTGGGGATGGAGCTGGACTCCCTCAAGGTGGTGTCGGAGAGGCGGATGCTGTCCAAGATAAAGACTATGTTGGATGACACCTCCCACCCACTCCATGACATGCTGGTCAGTCACAGGAGCACGTTCAGTGAGAGACTGAGATTACCGAAAAGCACCACTGAACGACACAGGAAATCATTCCTGCCTGTGGCTCCCTGTACAACGCATCCACTTAACACACTGTTTGCTGCTACAACTACACATGTTTCTTTTCCAGCTATTTATTTATGAGTGACTTATGTATGTATGTATGTATGTATATATATGTATATATTGTACTATTCTTAGTTAGTGTATTGTCTGTCTTGTCTTAATGTTGGTTTAAAATGGAGCACTGTAACAAAAAATAATTTCCCCCAGGGATCAATAAAGTATTCTGATTCTGATTCTGATTCTGATTAATATACTGCAACAACATGGGAATAGAGCAGCTGCGAGAGAATTCAACATTAATGAATCAATGTTACGGAAGTGGAGGAAGTGCAGTTTTTGGCTTTCCCCGCGTTTCAAAAGTGCTTTATCTCTTTGCTATGACTGTCGCCCACCATAATTGCAGATGATAATTGTTGTAGCCGCTGCGATGCTTTCGACCAAAAAAGGCGCAGCTTGATGACATCATCAACATGCGCTATCGCGATAGAGCGATATAGTCAGAGGCCCTTTCTCAATTCTAAGTACGCAAGTATGTACTCGCGTTTTCGGCGAGACCGGATTTGCCGAGACCGCACGGGAGCACGGACTTGCTGGAAACGCGAGCACGGACTCGCGATTTGTACAATTGGAACACCGGCATACTTGATGATGTCACAGGTCCAGAGTTTTTACTGCCGTCCCCTCTTAATTTAACTGTGAGTAATATGTTATGAAGCTTAACTTTAATCACAGCCAAACCGGTTTACTCAGGAACAAATAAAAGACTGAAATAAGCCAAACATTAACATTTAGAAATGATCTAAGTGACTTATATATCATGTTTAACCTCAGTGGTGAAATCTCTATTAATAAAAATAGTGTACATGTACATACGTGTACATACCTTAATAAAAACAAGCAGGTGAGATGTTACAATGCTTTTATTTTTATTTTAGTGGACACTCAATACAATAGACAGCTGCTGGGGTTTGGGGTTTGTTTAACCTGAGTAGCGAAAAGACCGTGGGGGGGGTTGAAAACGATGCGCTGTTCTCGCCAGCTCTAATGATCCTCGACCTCGCTGTCTGCTATGGAGCTGGCGGGTCACAGACGTCTCCGAAAACACCGGAGCGTGTTTGGAAATAAATGATATCTTGATAAATCGAGCAGATATTTGAAGTTTAAACGTTTATTTTGTGACCCAGAAAGAGTAATATTTAAAAGTTTTCAGCCCCGCTCGTCCACCATTGCCACGTTTGAGTTTTGGACGAAATGCATTCTGGGATATTTAGCTGTACAAAGTCCACACAAGTCACCACCGATGCATGCTCGATAAAAAGGGCGGAGCGAGAACTCGGCTTGATGCGTACTTCGAATTGGAACAGTACTTGGTCTCCGACTGATGACGTATCCCGAGTAGACGAGAACGCAAGTACGCACAAGTACACATATTGAGAAAGGGCCAAAATCTCTATCGTTGACCAAGTTTAATCGATTCTATCGTATATCGTTTATATCGCCCACCCCTACTGGGAGTGATTTTGTTGTATTGGTTTGTTTTTTGGTTTTATGTTTCCAGGTAGATGAATGAAGACAGATTCACTCTTACCTTTTCAAAATGTCTATAAGGTAGACGAGGTCTATGCTTTTCTGCCCCTTCACAGATAATCCCAGTGATTTTCCTTTGGTCTGAAATCTCACCTGATCTTGTGATATTGAGAGTCATCTGCCTTTGAGGCAGCTAACCAAACAGTGTTCTCTAAACTCTAACTTTAATATACTTTGATATATTTCAGATTTCTGAGCTCTGCTCTGACTCCGTGCCAGTAGCTCCTTAATATGACTTTAGTTTGATCAATAATTAACCTTCAGAAAGTTTCTGTTCCCACCCCACCACGCCGAACAACCCTGAGAACAAATAATATGATGTGGGTGTGTCGGCAGGCTTCAGCACTGTGAGCATTAAACACAATAAAAGACCCACAAGTTCCTGCTCAAAGGTCAGCTGCCTTTAGATCAATCATTAACCTGCAGCAGGTTGTGGCCTGATGTGTTTGTAAGAGTTTCACTTTCAGGAGGAGAAGATTTAAACGAGTCACACAAATGTGAACTACAAAGTCTGTGACACACAATTTATGCAAACTGCATGAAATCTGACCTGAAGAAATCCAGTCTTCTGCATGTCGTGGTTGTGACAGCTGCTCGTAGGAGAGTTTGTTTGTAGGAGGTGGAGATGTTCTCAGATCAAGTGCGTAATCGTCTCTTTGTGTAGACGCTAAAAGCTGTGAGCCAAAACTCTCTGCTCTGAAACTCTTCACTCAGTCCTCACGCTGAGAGTTTAGAGGCTGAACTTCTTGTTCCTCCATAACACTTTTCATGAAACAGCAGAAATGAGCTTGTGTTTCTCAGCAGTGCGCACACAGAGAACCGATCCTCTCTGCTCAGTCTGAACAAATCAAAGTGAAACGTCAGTGAAAACACAGCTGCTGATCAAACTGTGTCAGATTAATGCCTCAATGTTTCACTGTGACGTTAAAAAATACATAAAAATGATTTAAAGAAGTAGGAGGCAGATTTTCACAATAAGAGCACTTTGTTTTTAATTCAGTTAATGTCAAACTGTCATCAACACCTCTGTGTTGTCTCCGTCTCTGAGCAGATTCAGGCATTACTCAAATAATAAAGGCTTTTTTTCACTATTATACTTTTCATTAGTCTCCAGGTTGATGATTATAAACAGAATTATTAAAGTTTTTATCATTTCAGGCTGAAAATCAACATGAATTTGGTTCTAATCAAAGAAGCTCCTTTAATGTGTGTCATTAAAATCCTCACACAGACTTAAAAAGGCGACATTAACATTAAAATAAATGAAAGAAGCTTCAGCTGAGAGCTTCATGCAGTCATCATCAGCAGCTCATAGCAGTCACAGCTCTTTATTACGCAGCTTTGCAGGAATTAAAGTGGCTGAAGTGTCAGAGTTTGTGTGAGAAGCTGCTTCATGGACAGCTGTACACACGTCTTTATTATTTCTTCATAAATCAAACACACAGGTTTGTCTGCAGATGATTTAAAGTGTGTCGTTGTGCAGTTAAAGCTGTTTGTGTGACGCCCTGACCTCCTGTGAATGAAACAGCCAATCAGATCCATCAGAGAGAGAGCAGGAAGTGTTGTGTGTTTGTGACAGAACAAGGAAACAGTGATGATGATGAACATAAAGATCCTCTGATGACGTGTTTGTGTTTCCTGTTACAGTAACGCTTGTTCATTGGTTGCCAGGAAGTCAGAGGTCAGCTGATGCTGCGAGCAGGAAGTGAACCAAGGGAAAGGTCCACTCTACTCAATCTCAAAGAAAATATGCTGGTGTTTGTTGATGTTGATGGTACAATAAAAATATATAATATAATAAATAATAAAATATCATGTGATGATGAGATGTGTTGTTGGTGTTTGTATTTTCTGTAAATGTCTTTTTTAATGTAAATGCTTTGTTCCAGACGGACAGGGAATCAGTTGCTGTACGATGACATCATCTTGATGTTGACGAGGAGGGCGAGAAAAACTAGTTTAGTCCTGCAGATGGCGATCTTGCACCGTGTCCAGAGAGCCGACACTTTGATGGTGCTGCTCTACTCAGCTTACTTTAGCCTGGGTTGGACTCTATATGAGCAGCTTCCACTCTGGTTTCACTCTTAAACACACTTGTTTGATTTCACTTGTAAAAGTTGAAGAATAAATATTTTATTACAAAATTATTTGTTGATGCATTTTTTTAGGGTCAAATATCTTGTTTGATTTGAGGAATGAACTGTTAGGGTGGAAAAAGTGAATCAGGTTAAAATAGTGGTGCTTTATATCAGTGAAGATGTATAATGTAATTTAAAATGTTGATGATGGGTTGTAGTGGGCTTGTACTTACAAAACTGCCTCATTTTATTGGAACGATCCACAGTTGCATCCATTCACGGATGACATCTGACATCATTTGACATCTGGTCTGAACACGTTTGTACACAAGATGCCTCAGTTCTGGATGTTCCCACAGACTCCTCTGTGCACCTAAAGGAAAGGTCAAGGGTCAGCAGCACATGTAGTTGGGACAATTCTTCAGTCGCACAAACTACATAATCATTTTCCTCCAATGACGACTTTTCACTTGCAGAAATGGTCCTGTGTGATTTCCAGGCTGTGATATAAAAACTAGTTCCTAATGGCAGCGACTCACTCAGTAAACATGTGTTTCCTTCACCAACCTCACACACAGATCCAATAAGATCAGGAAGTGGGCAGTATAGTACAATATGTGTTATTCTGTGCTGCACTGCCCAAACTAAAGATCTGCTGAAGTGTTGGAAATGATCCAGATGTTTATTTTGGACGATACAGCAGAAGATCAGACATGAAAGTGGAGATAACACAGAAGACCTGCAGCAAAGGTCAGAGGTCAGACTGGGCCCTGGATTCAACAATGAGCCAATGATCATCAAGCAGTGACTAAAGCAGAGCCCTGACGTTCTGACATTCATCACACAGTCAGAACAAATGTCTGCTGATGACTTCATCTCATGAAACGACTGATAGATGTCAGTTCATTGATCAGCTGAACTGCTGATCTTCATCGTCACAGAAACATTCAGCTTGTTTCAATCAGTAAATAACTCCCACTACTCCCAGTTTGAACTGTTCCCACTCAAAATGCTGTGAGAACAATGATCATTGTAGAACTTCACAAACATCACGTGTTGTTTTCCACATGTAAGATCAGCAAACACACAGAAACTTCCTGTTGCCACACACGGCCTCTAAAATCTCTTCCACGCTTTCTGTCTGAAGTCCACTCTCTGTGTCGGATCCACAGGAAACAACAAGATCTTATTAACATGGTTTTCAATGTGTCTCCTTCCAAAAAGTCCAACCAATGAACAAATGTGTGTATTTGTGGAGGCCGAACAAAAGCATGACACATTCCTCTGTTTCTATAAACTGGAGTCAAACACAAACATGAAGAGTTTCACTGACAGACTCCAAAATGCCCCCACAGTGGATCAAAGGGAAATCCTACAGTGTGGCCAGAGACTCTTAATGGCTCCAACATCAACACATCCACAATGTTGGATCCAGTTCTGCCTCACAGAGTTACTAAGACACACCCTCTGCCAGCATCACAACAGCTCCACCTGCTTCACCTGCCTCCTCAGCATCTGTACACCTGAAGAGAAAAGAAAGGCTCCAACAGCTCAAATCTACAAAGGATTCATGAAGTTTCATCCAACAATAACATGTTTGCCTTCCACAGTGTGCTGTTAGACACCACTGTACCTCTGCCATTTCAAAAAGAGCAGCTTGGGAACATTTTGGCTCCAAACACTTTGTGTTTAAGTTCTTTGTTTTCTTTGTGAAGCCGACAACATCTGGAGCTTTGTGACTCATAGAAACATCATTTTGTTCTTTAGATGACAGCAGATTGGGACTGAATAATCAATCACTATCAAACCAATAAAGACAAACATGCTGATTTTACAGGAACTTTGTTGGAGAAGCTGCAAAGACATGAAACTGGTGGAGATCCCAAACCAGTTGATAGTGCTGGTTATTCCAAATAAAGCTGTTTCCCTTTGAGATGAAATGACTTTCTGTCCTGATATATAATAAAGATGTTGTTGTTTTTGAGCCCCTGTATTAAAAGTAGTTTAAAGTCAGCTTGAGTTTGATGTCTTTATGTCAAAGCTGCTCATGATGTTGAGCTGCTGATGGAATAAAAACAATATAAAAGCATGTAGTCCAGACTTAAATGTAGCCTGTTGTTAGCTGAGGTCCACACACAGTGTTTGACAGTGTAAAGTGTGTGAAAGGGCTGCTGGTGGAGCTCACTAGGATGAGCAGGTGACCACGAGGTGGAGAGCAGCTGGCCTGGCTTTGACCCGGGCCACGCCCCCTTTCTCTCTGCTTTGCTGTCACTTATCTTCACTGCTCTGTCCAATAAAGCTGAAAAAGGCCCCGAATCAAAGAAATCTGCTGCAGCCTCTGAAACGTCTTCTGTTTCCTTCCCGACGGCTTTTTCACCGTCAGCCCATCAGACAGTCCAGCAGCATTTATGATGATGTCATGATGTTGAAGAGGCTGCTACGGTGGCCTCCCATGACCCCCAGCCTCATCACAGCTGAGATGCAGACATTTGAAAACATTCAGCAGACAACTGAATAACAGTCCAACACAACAGTCTGTGTGCAGACACACACTGACCTTTCATATAGTCAAACACAGCTGGTTGAGTCATTTCTCTGTGAGTCTAAAGTGAATCTAGTATTTGAAAGTCCACTTCCTGTATTTGTTGTTGAAGACTTCTTCAGCTTCTTCTCAAGGACATCAGCTGCTTGTTTGGCAGCAGAGGCAGTTAAGAAGCTTCCTGAAAAACACTGAACAGTGAGTTCACTGTGGCATATGACAGATTCAGCTTTCTGTGTGCAAATGTGTCTGTGTCGACCTTTCAAATGCTGTTGAATCCAAAACATCAGCGGCTCCTCGGCTGCTCACTTCATGCACTTCTGTCTGTGTGACAGTCCAATGACATCACAGCTGTTTCCAGCCCCAGTGTCTCAGGACTGGACACCTTTAAACATGTCGAGGATCAAACAGCCGTCATGTATCTGTAGCAACAACATCATTGAATCTAGAACAACTGGAGCCAAACCAGTGGCTCTGCTGGGATCACTGGTGAGCCAACACTTCCTTGTTGATGCAGATTTCAGGGCTTCCTTTTGCTCCTCCGTTATAACTGTTCTCTCTTCTCAACACATGATGACACAAAGGAATCAGCAGTGACAAAGATGATGCTGAAGAGAAGCACACACTTCACACATATAACAGAGCAGTGCAGTTACACACACCTCTGCTCGACATCAGGCCTCAAACAAAGACACAAAACACTAACTTGACTCTAAACAGAAGAAACGAGCAGCTGTTTCTGTTCTGTGCTTATTTATATTTGACACACATGCTTCTCTTTGTGCAAACACACATCGCACTATAAGGGTAACCTCGCACACAATGATTGGACAGCACAGTGATGATGCTGGGAGATCCTATACGCAGCAACACAGAAACACTGAGAACTTTAAACAATGATGGAAAGTGTTATAAATGACTTGTTGGCCTCTGATCTGTCACAAACAGCTGAAACGTGTCTCTCATGAGTCACATGAAGGTTTTTGACAGAAAGGACAAAAAGTAGCTGCAGTCAGTTTGTGTCATTTTTATATTTATTCATCTGGGAGAAAAATCTGAGGGACATTAAAATGTGTTTTCAACAGAGACAAGAACATGAATATAACAGAACAGGTAAATGAACATGTTTCAAGTAAACAGCTGGACTGATCAGGTCCAAACACAGAGTGATAAACTTGTCAAACAGCTGTCATATCTTTATATAGAAGCTCTTTATAAATGCTGCTCACTGCAGTCTGTTTACTAATAATGTCAAAGTGTTAGAAACACAGAAACATCAGAATGGTCTTTGTTCACAGAAACCTGTCTGGGATCCTTTGTTGTTCTTTTGATGCAGAGTTCCATTATAAATATAAAGAGTTATTTCAGAGTCTCATCAGTTTTCCTGCATGTCTTTATTTAACACATCAGCAGGGCTGAAGCTCTCATGTTAAACACACACTGATCTATGGACACGTTCATGTGTTTCTAACAGAACCAGGCTGTTATCAGCCTGCACTAACATTATGTCACACACACTGAATGTAACAGTGACAGTTTACATCATCACACAATCAGCTGTGATTGTTTCACTGTCATCAAACGAGTCAACAGGAAGTAGAATCAATAGAAACCAATCATTTACTGACAGCATGTCTGATGGAAATAAGTGCAGATTATGTATGAAGTCTAACTGCACACAGTAACTGTGTTACAATAAGGACTTAACAGCGCCCTCTGCTGGAGTGTTTCAGTACTGCGTTAACTAGAATACACCACCTCCTCCTCACACCACCTGCTACAGCTCTACTCTTCTATGACTACAGTCATCCACAGCACTGATGTGAGGTCACATGGTTCATATGTAAGGAGCACAGCTGACCTCAGGTCAGTTTAATGACTGTGAGCAGCAGCTGTGTTATTGTCACTGTGACAGGGAGACACTCTCAGACACAGCGCTCATGTCAGCTTGTTCTCATGCAGGAGGATCAGGAGCTCCATGTTTGTCTTTCTGTTTGAATCATGATGTGTTTGTGCCATCAGAGTCTGTCATGAGTACTCAGGGTTTCACAGCAGCTCTTCTGGATGCTGACGAGGACTCCAACCTCATGTTTCACCTCTCTGAGCTTCTGATGTCTGTGAGTTGTTACGTCTGGTTCAGTTTGGGTAAGAAGGAAAAACAGCCGAGTCCGTGTAGGTGACAAACATAGTGATTTTATTACATACTTCTAAGACAGAAGCATGGGAAGACAAGCGTACAGCCACAGATCTCCAAAGAGTGGACAGCTCCCCGTCCTTATGTAACCCATGATGACATCACACAGTTAGACCTTACTGGAAATGATAACAGTCTCCCCATAGTCCAAAGTTCTCCTTATACAAACATCAGATGATACTTTAGAGAAAACCAAGTGTGTGACATGTCATGTTGTGCAGTTCGGTGAGCCTGTGTGTCCAACTAGAGAATGTCCTGACATGACCTCCCTGTGTAAATAAGGGTGAACGTGCGTGTTTACATAACTCTCTATGTGCATGTTCTGATGTAGGCCTGCAAATGAATTAGAACAAGGTCCTGCTAGACCCTCCAGTTATGGACGGTGAATACAATGCTGTGGATACCATTTGAAACTTGATTACAATGATGATAACCTGCATACATTAATCTTTACTCAGATTACCATAGACATAAAACAAAGATTATACTGTCATCAGATTCCACAATGGTAAATGATTAATGATTGATACTTCTAATTATAACTGTGATCATAAAAATACAAAATAAAATATCTCCTGGTCACATTCCTCCTCTTTGGGCTGGCTTGCCAGCCCAACTCACACCAGGATTTGTCTCCAAACCAAACAAACACGTTATGACACTTATCAACCCCAACACCTCCGTTGTTTTCCAATTATCCCACAACCCAGCTGTTCTTTTAGCTTCAGACTCGAGTTCCAGCCTGTCACGCTTCAGGCCCCTTTACCACCTCCTCTTGGAGTGAAGAAACGCCCTCGGATTCTTCTTTCTTCGACTTCCGGGGTAGACCACCCTTCAGTCGTTACACAGATCTAGGGATTATTCAAACAAAGATCTGTGTGTTTGATGTCCGTTGTCACCGCCGTGTCCCCCTTTTTGCCAAAAGCCTCTCGAACCTCGTTGGTCTCTGGTGTTCCTAGTTTTCGCCAACCCCTTCCTGGTTATCGCTGTGGTTATGGGATCCATCTTCTCAAGGAGCCCCAAGGCCATGACACTTGACCCCAGTTGCTGTGAAGGGTCCCCATATCTCCGTGTCCCCGTCTGGTGTCTGTTCCCTTCTCTGCAAGAGACAGAAAGCCAACACCTCTCCTGCGCTGGCTCTCCTAACCTAATGTTGTTGACTTTGTTTATTCCAATCCTATGCCATGCTTATGTGTGTAAGCGTGCATGCACTTAACCCTCTGCACGTGAAGTCAATAGCTCCAATATATCAATCCGATCCGTTGTCGGATGAAGCTTTTGACCTTCACAGACTAAGTGCCAGCTCCTTATAAGCACATTTGCAATGTGTGTATAAAAGTGAACAACAGACCTCAAACAAATTGGGCATTCTTAATTCTAACTTAAGTTTAAGTCTAGTACTCAGTTTCTGATCATCTATTTATGCTTCTCACTCGTTCCCTAAATTGTCTAGAAACCTTTAATTTTGCCATACCTAAATTATTAAAACACAAACGAAATCATAGACCCCTGCTATAGCTTTTTGCCTTATGAAGCTGAGCCCAAATTCTATAATGAGCAACAACCTGCAATATGTACCAAAAATCTTCATGGTCACACCTGCAATTAAAGATCAGATGCATTTTATACCTGTTTTAATTCTTCCTTATATAGAACCTCCTCAGTTTCAGGTTAGTTGCGATTAGTCTCAATTAATCGTTCTAGTTGTATTTTGCAATTCAGCTAAAAAGCAAACCTGTTAAAGCAAACAGCTTATTTACAACCACCTGCAAATCATAAGAGTAATAAAAGATTCAGCACAACAGACAAGTATCATGTTCCGGTTTCTCCAATCATTAAATCACTTTTATTGCCACAATTTGTTTTATTCACACTTGGGCAATATTACTCCAAGAGAGAGAGCCCCCTAATGGCCAGTTAGTGGGCTCTAGGTTAAACTGTCCCCAAATTAGTTATTTGTTATCATTACTTGTTTTCATGTCACTTGTCTGTTTTCTACTGCACCCTCCTCACACATTCTTAACACAGCAAAGCAAACATTAGCAGCCCATCCACATTCCAGAGGTGCCATAAAAAGATTTCCTGTAAAAAGAATCACACATAAATTCATCCACCCTCTTGTTCTATCTCGGTGGAGATTAACCTTAAGTCGTAGTCAAGTCTTGTCAGCTTTTACCAGTCAGTCCGTTTGTTTTATTTCCAGTCTTTCATCCATTCATTCATTCATCCATTTTTCTTTCTTTGCTGATAGTGGAAACCATCGCCGCATTTAGATTTCCGCCCTCAGCAAAATGACGTCATTTCAAAAGAAAAAGAAGAACTTGAGATCGGATTACCTCGCTGAATCCTTTTTTGGGCAGGGACTCTCATTTTCTAATTGTCCCCATATAAGTGGCTTTCTCCTGTGCCCATTTTAATGTGGAGAAACTCACTTGCAACAATTTTCTCGCCGACGTGTAATGCTTGTAATTTCCGATGTGCAGATCTGCTTAAAGAAAAGATTCACAAACAAAAATCAGTGCACTGTTCAAAATATAAAACAAAATAAAATAAAAGATAACAAAAACAAAAATACCAACGCGCGGGTCTTAGGACTTGTCACTGAATATTCCTCCCATCAATAAAAATACCCACCTAAACCTACACAGAGTCAAATCAACACCACCTCAACCTTTTCATATTCATAAACCTATATGTTTTGCGTTCGTGAAACAAAATAGAACCGTTTCCATATTAAATAATTTGAGCTCTTGAAATGTTTTAATTCTCTTAATTCTGCCAGTTTATTTCAACACTTATTCAATGACTTTTATTCAACTGCTACTTGGTCACTCAAATTTTACCTGTTCAAATTGCCTAGGGTTCAACAAAGTCTAGATCCCCGTTATCATGAAGCTTGAACGGGTGTACGATGATTTACTTACAGCCCTTTAGAATCATCACTCAACCTAGCTCTACTACTGGCACTGCGTGACTTTTCTCACACTGGAAACCAGAATTTAGTACAGAACTTTAATACCTCAGGCAATCGGGGTCAAGGGCTGCCCCCCCTTTCTCTTCTTCTTTGTCCGTGTGTTCCTCCTTCTATTCAATCTCCATCACAATGATGTGGCGCTCTGAAATAAGACTCACACTGTTAATTCATCGTTTTCACTCTGCACCACTGCTCAGGCTGTTTTCTTTTCTTTTTAGTGTACAGTAAACAATTGAGTCGAGGCCTTAAGCCCCAGATATCTCACACAGGCATCGTTTTCATAACCAAACCGCTCCGGACTCTGCTCCCCAAACCACACAAATGCCCTCTGGGCTTATTATTGTAACAGATTCTGTATTTGGATTTGTTGTGTGCAGCATTGAGCCTTTGTTAATAAAGCATTCTTCATTGCAGTAGCTGGAGCATTGTGTGTCACTTCTTAGTGAATTGAATCAACATTTTGATTTTGGTGCATGGGTGTGTATCAGTTTTCACTCACTCAACGAGTGCATAAGTGTTCATGTGTGTGTTTCTCTTCATTCTAAGTCGGCGGATGCAGAAGTGTGTGTTTGTGTGTTTGTATTCATCACCTTCCTGCTCTGTTGTTTGGGTAAACCAGCGGCCTGACGCATGCCCTGGGGTCCTCCCCTCCTCTTTGGGTCTGTTTTCATCCGTTGTTGCAGCTGCCTGCATCTTCTCCTTGTAACTTGACCCTTTTGCTTCTGTAGCTCCTTCCGGGCTTGCTCCTGCTGTTGGAGCTTTGCATCAGGTCTGGCGACCTCCTGCTCCAGCAAGCTTCCGCCTGATTTCAAGTCCTGTACGTGAAACTCCAAGTCTGACTGATGAGTTCAATTAGCAGCCAGCTCCTCCGGAGCCATGCTCAATTTCTGCTCTGATGCCTTGAGCTCTTACTGAGGGCAAACACCTCAGAGTCTTTTCCTTCCACGTCAGATTGGAGTCTATTTATGTTGTCTTTACTTTGCTCCACGGCCTTCTGCAGCTCTGCTGTTCGGCTCTTCTCAGAGGTCAGCATTCTTTTGCTCACCCTCCCTTTTCCTCCGGGCTTAATGCGCGTCTCGTCACAGCTCTGTCAGCTGACGCAGTCTGGGAATTTTCCCCCGTGTAGTGAAACAGGGCTTTAGGTTTAGTGCTCTCCGTCTCTGCTGCATGAGATCGCTTTTTTGCAGCACTGTTGACATCCTCAAGTTGTTGTTGTGAGTCCAGCTGCTGTGGCCTTCAGGGGTCAAAGGGTCAAAGATGGTCGCGGAGAGGGCAACGATGATAGCGGGGAGGGTAGGAGTCCAGGTCAGCTTCGGCTTTCAGAAAAAACAAAAACAAAACAAAACAGGCGAACAGGAAAATGATGTTGTGTTGGCTGTGTTGTGTTGGCTGTGTTATCCCCCCTTTTTTGTTTTTTCTCACCATATAATCAACTTATAACCCCTCAAGTTGACAGGACAACACAGGTACGTGTTAAAATTCTTAAGATCCTGTTTAGAAACCTAAAAAGGAATTTTCTACCATTCAGTAGTCATTTGTCTTAAACAATCAACAAAAACATGTCCCAATTTAACCACTAAATTTGTCGTATCCTCACTTATTCATCAGACCAGTGTCTTTGTCTTTTCACGTCAAGTTGTTGTCTTGCAACCCAGAGAGTTTATTTGTCAGTAATGTATAAACTATATCATTCAAAAACAGGTGTATGTTAAGTGTCGCTACTTTAATCTTGCATGTACGTGCACATGTATGTAAGCTGTTTCTTCATTGCATGTATGGGTGCGTCTGTATATAGAATAAAATAGAATAGAATTCCACTTTATTGTCATTGCACATGCACAGGTACAGGGCAACGAAATGCAGTGTATGGGTTAATTTAACTTTTTCTCAAATGAGGCATTTCTCTAACACGCACATGTGTCTGTTCCTCGCACTTCTCATACCTTTCTCTGGTTGTGTGTGGTTTTATTTGTTTCAGTCATTTACCAGGAACATCTTTTCCTTTTCTCCATGTCTTCCGCCAGAGGTTAACACTGGTGAGATTCAGGGACACAGCACCCAGAGCAGTTCAGCGAGAAAAACCTGCCTAAAACTACATTCTCTCTTTTTTTCCGGGAGGGGTGGGGACAACTCTGGTGTCCAGCCGTGAATTTTTAGCCAAAGCTTGGCCTGTCTTCTGCTTCCGTACTCAGGTTTCCAGGTTAAGAAAAAACACCTGTATGAGGACACTAAACATACATTTAGTATTCGTATAAACATAACTGCCTAAATTATTGAACTCTTGAGGAGGGTTGATTTAACTCTTTACTAACTTTAAACCCCACAAGTAAAAATTTCATATGTTCTTGACTGCAAACACATAAACTGCTTGATGTTATTACTAATCATTTTCCTCCACAACACTCCAAATCATGTTCTCTCTTGTGTCCAGCAGGGGAATAAGGTGACCTCTACTCTCACTGCTTCCCCAGTCAGAGACAATATCTCACTCACACTTCCACACTTTATTGTTTTCCTTTTTTCTTGACTATTATTATTTCACAGAAAATCAACTGACCTACTTCTCCTCTTCTGTCATGCAGAAAGTCACACACACACAGCACTCGGCCCCCACCTTGTCTTTCTCTCACAGACACACCTACACACACACACACACTCTAATCGTCCTTTCACAACAAAACTTCACAAACGTCCACTGCAACAGTTTTAAGCACGCAAAGCCAGCGAAAATTCACTCTCACATTCACTTCCCTAACAACTACAAAGTTTTCACATAGAAAAATAATCCAGACAATCTACCATGCACCGTTTTCCCTCCTTATACGAGAGACTCAACCAACTTTTAAAAGCTTTATTTACACAACATCAAATGAAGCACAGATCTCTGCCTTTTCCAGGTAGAGAAGAAATACGACCCAACTAAAAAATCTCCCAGCAATCACACAAAGTTCTCAAATCAAATCGTTTTTTCACACTCTGGATCCACACAGAAGAAATTCAACAACACAAGACAGTTTATACAATTTACACTTTTAAATGCACACACACACACGGGTAATTTATATACAATATACACACGGGCCCGTATAAACACACCGCATGCCAGAACCACTTATCTCGTTTATTTCTCTAGCGGTGTTCCTATACTTTAGACTGATTTATAAGCATCTATAGCCCAGGGCCGCGCCCTTGCTGGTCAATTAACGTTTCAAGTACGCCGCCTTGAAAACGGTCACATTACTGAATTCTACTTAATTTATAACCGTTTCCCGCAGCTGGAAAGGAGCTCCACCTCTGGCGCTAGTATCAAACCCACGCCTTCAGCTATACTTAAAACTCACAAGGCAGCCACGTTAAAAGGTCACGGCCGGGTCCGCGACCCTGTCGATCAAAAAATGCAGTATAAGACAATCACCCATTGATTGTCTAGCCTTTTTTGACGGGAGTCCGAATCCCCGCGGAAGGCCAACTCCGGGCTAAAACCTAACCACGCGTCCGCGATTAGGGGTCAGTGCCACCTGCTGGACGAACTGCATTCCTAGGAGACCGCGTCTCCAGTCCTAAATAAATATACTTGTTTTAAAAGCCTCACGGTGAGCTCTCAGCCCCCCCGTTTAATTATCTGAAGCCCAAAACCGCGTTTTTGCTACCCAATTAAAACCAAATGCCCTACACTACCGATTGACTGGCTGGCATTCCCAGTCAACCCACATTTAAACCTCTTAAACCGTATTTATTTGTTTCCACACACCTTAAACCGTATTAACTTAAACACATAACCTCTTAACTCAACAGTTCACTCTCAAAATAAACAGCAATACATTTACTCAGTTCACTATTCCCTACCTTTAACACTAATTACCCCAAGATCACCATGGACCAACGCCAGAAGCCCATACTGAGTGAATATTATTTAATTAAATTTAGTTTTAACTTCCAATATAGCGCCTTTGGATAAAAATCAACAGGTGGCACTCACCTTTTCTTATGTCGCCTGGCGTCACTCAGATAGGCTGCTGGCCTCCGCCCCTGTTTGTCACCCACACGATAGCTGCAAGCTCCCCTCTCCCCCAACCGGAGTTTCGGCACCAAGTTGTTACGTCTGGTTCAGTTTGGGTAAGAAGGAAAAACAGCCGAGTCCGTGTAGGTGACAAACATAGTGATTTTATTACATACTTCTAAGACAGAAGCATGGGAAGACAAGCGTACAGCCACAGATCTCCAAAGAGTGGACAGCTCCCCGTCCTTATGTAACCCATGATGACATCACACAGTTAGACCTTACTGGAAATGATAACAGTCTCCCCATAGTCCAAAGTTCTCCTTATACAAACATCAGATGATACTTTAGAGAAAACCAAGTGTGTGACATGTCATGTTGTGCAGTTCGGTGAGCCTGTGTGTCCAACTAGAGAATGTCCTGACATGACCTCCCTGTGTAAATAAGGGTGAACGTGCGTGTTTACATAACTCTCTATGTGCATGTTCTGATGTAGGCCTGCAAATGAATTAGAACAAGGTCCTGCTAGACCCTCCAGTTATGGACGGTGAATACAATGCTGTGGATACCATTTGAAACTTGATTACAATGATGATAACCTGCATACATTAATCTTTACTCAGATTACCATAGACATAAAACAAAGATTATACTGTCATCAGATTCCACAATGGTAAATGATTAATGATTGATACTTCTAATTATAACTGTGATCATAAAAATACAAAATAAAATATCTCCTGGTCACAGAACACTCGTGTTTCTTCTCTGGGCTCATCTGGACAAAAACACCTTTCTGTGTTTGGCTGCAGCCTCATTCTGACTGACAGGAAGTGTGTTATCCATGAGCTGCACTTCTGTGAGGAAGTTTCCTGCTGTGTTTCCTGTCTGTGGACAAACACGAGTGTTCCAGCTGAGGACTTGGTTCCTTCCACCTGTCCATACAGGACATCACGCTGTCTGCAGCTCTGTAAATGCAGCTCCAGGTCCTTCCACGTGCTGCTCTGTATTTGTGCAGTTTGTAGTGTGTCCTGGGAAACGTAGCACACATGGTGTTCTTCTGCTGTTTCCTCCTTTCACTGAGTGTGAAACACTGACGCTGTGCTGTTGTTCACAGAGGGGAGCTGATTCTAGCTGCAGCTGGACTCTGTCATCTAACTGAATGTGTTGGTGCTGATCACGGGGCTCTGAGGGGGGAGCAGCAGGAGGACTCTGGATGCTGACGTCAGTGTATCTGTGGAAGCTCCCACAGCGTGTCTGTCATTCAATATTGTGCTGTATATTGTATCTATGCAAAGATGAACAGACTGTGTGTTCACTGGTCTCTGTGCTGCAGCTCTGATGTCATCATCACTCCCTCCTCCACCCTCAGCAGTCCCAGCATGCTGCTGTGGTGCACCCCACCCTCACTCTACACCTGAGCCACAGACCACACCCTCCACCTCAATATACACCACAGTTTTCTCTGCTGTGGAAATGAGATCAGGAGGAAATCATCATTATTATTATTTAATAAACGCTCACATTAATGTGGGCTTATTTGTTTCATATTAGAAACATTAGTTGAGTGTTTTTAGTATAAAATGGTCAAAGTCCCTCTTTTTGCTCCTCCCCTCACCTGTGGATGGGCGGTGCTGTTACCGTGGTGACAGCTTGGATGTGTTTCAGTCCTGCCTGGTTATCACTGCAGGAATCTTTCACATTTATTACAGGTAATAACTCTGATTTTTCTGTGTATTATGAACCAAATGTATCCTGATACACACAGAGATGGATGAGCAGAGGTTTTTTTTGCAGTTTATGTAGTTACTATGGACTTAATGCATACATATTATTAAAATTAGGGCTATAACAGTTGTATTGATGTATAGCAACTTGAAATGCTCCCACAAATGGCTCCACAGCATGTAAAAATATAACAAAAGCTCTGGCGGACTTGGTTCTGTGGTCAGTCTTAAAGGGTGAAGTTAAACTCTGTAATCTTCACTGTGTCACAGAGTTCAGTGAGTCCCGTTATTCACAGTATCAATCAGATCATCAGAGAACAGCTGATCAGCAATCAGTGGTGCCAACAGCGCCTCCTGTGGTGAGAGGATGCAATAATGCAATGTAGCATTTTTCCACTCAACACTTGCAGTCATGGAAACTGTCTGTTGGATCTGTGTGACGTTGCTTTCTTGGTTAGAGTTCCTCACAAATGTCCAGATGATTCTTCTAATGAGGCGTCGACCATGTTTGCAGCTCTTTGGAAGAAAACGTCGCCCTTTGCCATCCTTACTTTTCTTTGACTTCTTCAAATGCAGCTGAACTCCAGCTGGTATTTTCTTGGACTTTGCAGCTGTTTCTGGTCATCAGTTCATTCCTGCAAACCTCTGAAGCTGAACAACAATGATGCTGCATTGCTGGCTGATCCCAAAAGGTTGATTCTGTTCATCTGGACGTTTTCAGAAACGTTTGCTCACTGATCAGGTGACTTCTTCAGTCTCAGCTGACTGCAGCTTTACAAGCTTACAAACAGCACATTTGCACAATGACTGAAAGCAGCAGCACCTGATATATATGATACTAATATAATACATATACATATATAATCCATACTAATGATGAAGGAACTGAGCTCACAGTCCATTGTTCATTCAGTGAACTACTCAGTTTATTTTGGGCCTCAGAAATGCTCACTCTGTTTGTACATCACTGTCAGCAATAGACTCATTCTGCTGTGTGGACAGGAACACATGTGACATCACTTCCTGTTTGTTTGTGACTGAAGAAGTTTACAAGGAATCATTTAGAAGAGTTTCAAACATCAACTGATTGAATCCATGAATCTGAAAACGTGTTTGTGAGTGAAAGAGACAGACATGTACAGACTGAACTATCTGTTCAACAGTCAGAGTGTTTCTGTAACAGGAGACACTCTTTACACTCCACTCAGCACAGGGACACTGAGGAACCAGACCAGACCATAAACCCACGATAAAGAGTTTGAGTGAATGTGGTGTTGAAGGTGTGGAGGTGGATCAGAGTGTCAGAGGAGACTCTGTAGAAGGACAGAGTGCCAGCAGGACAGTCCACATACACTGCTGCTCTGTTAGAGACAGAGGAGGAGGAGGAGGAGGAGGAGATGGATGTTTGTCTGTTATTGTGCCAGACAGACTGAGGACCATCATCAGAGCAGCTCAGACTCCAGGACTGATCATTGTATCCAAACCAACAGTCATAACTGCCTCCTTTCCTTCTGATGCTTCTGTAACTCACTGATATATTAACGTCTCCTCTCCACTCGACCTCCCAGTAACAGCGACCAGTCAGACCATTTCTACACAGCAGCTGATAAACATCAAATCTGTCTGGATGATCAGGATATGACTGAACCTCCTCCACATGTGTCACCTTCCTGTTGTTGTCAGACAGTTGGAGCTTTGTGTTCACTGTGTTTGTGTCGATTGTGAGTTGACAGGAATCTGATGGAGAGAACAAACACAATCCAGCTGCAGTTATTGATCCATCATCTGTTCATTGATTGACACTTTGATGATGACTCCTGACATGATGAAGATGGTTGAATGTGTGCTGCTTTGTTTTCATGAATCCCATTAAAAACACACTTACACTTCCTCAGACCTGGTCTCAACCATCGGACTCCAGCAGGCTCCACCCTGAAAGGAGGAGGGGGGTCAGAGCAGCACAGTCAGCATGCACACATGGACATTACATGGCTCTCACACACACACTGTTACACACTGAGCTCAAAGCTCGGCTCCACTGTTTTATTCAAAGAAATCTACATTTATTTATCAGCACATTTAAAAACAGCTTGAGCCAAAGTGCTGCACAGAGTAGAGAGAAAATAGGAAACATACACAGTAATGACTATAAAGACTGGTCAGGATTGAAAGCTACAGAG